>NW_024067750.1:0-374652 GCF_009389715.1 Phoenix dactylifera
AATTCATTCTATTCCTCTTTTCAGATGTCTTAGGAGACATCTTCTTAGAGAGACGTATGCCATGACCCATAGGCAAGTAACCTCTTTTGCTTGCTTTCATGCTGAATCTTTTCAACACATGATCTATGTACCTAGACTGGGACAAGCCTAGCATCCTTTTAGATCTATCTCTATAGATATTTATACCAAGTATATAGGATATTTCTTCCAAGTCTTTCATGAAAAAGCTTTTTGATAGCCAAATCTTGACCGATTGTAACATAGGAATGTCATTTTCTATAATTAGTATGTCATCTACATACAATATTAAGAAGACAATGACACTCCCACTAGTCTTCTTATACACACATGGTTCATTCACATTTTTGATAAAACCAAACTCTTTGACTGTTGTATCAAAACGGATGTTCCAACTCCTCGATGCTTGCTTTAATCCATAAATGGATCTCTTTAGCTTGTATACTTGATTTACTCTTCTACTTGAGATAAATCCTTCTGGCTGTGTCATGTAAACCTCTTCCTTAAGATAACTATTAAGGAAGGCGGTTTTGACATCCATTTGCCAGATTTCATAATCATAGTATGCAGTTATTGCAAGCAAAATCCAAATAGATTTAAACATGGCAACTGGTGAAAAAGTTTCATCGTAGTCAATTCCTTGCTTTTGCCTGAAACCTTTTGCTACCAGTCTAACCTTGTAAGTTTCTACTTGGCCATCTGCTCCAATCTTTTTCTTATAGATCCATTTGTAACCTATAGGGTTCACACCCTCAGGTGCATCAATCAAAGTCCATACTTGGTTGGTATACATAGAGTCTATTTCGGATTTCATGGCCTCTAGCCATTTGTCAGAGTCACTACTCATGACAGCTTCCGAATAGGTCAGAGGATCATCGTTCTCAACGATGTGGGCTTTATCATTCTCAATGATAAACCCATACCTCTTATATGTATTTCGCACTCTATCTGACCTTCGGAGAGGAGATGTGTGTTGTGGTTGTACTTCATCAATGGGTACATCTGGTTGAGGAATATCTTGTATATCTATTTGTAGTTCTTGAACTTCTTCAAGTTTAATTCTTCTATCCTTGCACTTTTCAAGAAAAAACTCTTTCTCCATGAAAGTGGCATGCCTACCTACAAAGATCTTTTGTTCGGTAAGTTAATAGAAGATGTATCCTATACTATCTTTAGGATAACCTACAAAAATACACTTATCTGATCTAGCTCTTAGCTTGTGTCCAAAATTTCTTTTAACATAAGCTTGACAGCCCCATATTTTAAGATACTTAAGATTTGGCTTCTTTCCTCTCCATATCTCATATGGAGTGCTAGGTACAGACTTAGAAGGTACCCTGTTTAATATTAGTGCACCAGTCTCTAGGACAAAACCCTAGAATGAAATAGGAAGATCCGTAAAGCACATTATGGACCGGAGGTATCCGTTCGGCTACACCATTTAATTGTGGCGTATACGGAGGTGTTTATTCAGAGAGAATATCATTTTCTTTAAGATGATTTAAAAATTCACTAGAAAGGTATTCACCTCCTCGACCAGATCGAAGAATTTTAATACGCTTTTCAGTTTGTTTTTCAACCATACTTTGATACTTTTTAAACTTATCAAAGGCTTCGAATTTATGTTTCATAAGATACACATATCCAAACCTTGATAAATCATCAGTGAATGTGATGAAATAAGAGTATCCACCTCTAGCAGGAGTTGTCATAAGACCATATACATCTGTATGCACAAGTCCTAATAACTCACTTGCCCTTTCTCCATGTCCAGTGAATAGAGACTTGGTCATTTTACCCATAAGACAATATTCACAAGTTCCTAATGATTCAAAATCATAAGGATCAAAGAACTTTTCTTTGTATAACTTGTGGATTCTTGACTCATTAATATGACCTAGTCGGCAATGCCAAAGGAGGGTATTATTTACCTCTTCTCTCTTTTTTTTATTAATTTCATCAATATGATAGATTTTGTCATTAAGTGATAAAACTAGAAGACCATTTTCCATAATACCATTACAAAGATGTTTATTAGAAAAAGAAATAGAGCTACCATTGCCCTTTCCATTAATTTCAAATCATTTCTTTAACAACAAAGGAATGAAAATTACATTTCTAATAATCTTGGGCATATAATAACAATTTTCTAATTTTAGGAACTCTTCCGAAGGCAATTCCAAGTAGTAGGTTCCAACAGCTTCAGCTTGGATGGACTCTCCTCCAGCGCCATAAAGCTCGAAGTCACCTTTCTTCAAACTTCTATTTTTCTGTAGTCTATGCAAAGATTTGCAAAATTGAGAACCACAGCCGGTATCCAATACCCATGAATTTGAATTTGAAGAACTTAATGACAAATTGGCATGTAACATAAATATACCTTTTAATGCAACTCTTGCATCAGGCTTTACAGTTGCAAGAAAACTCTTGCAATTTCTCTTCTAGTGGCCTTCCTTGCCGCAATGGAAACAGGTACTTGATCCGGAGATTTTCTTTCCTTTCTTCTTCTTGATGCTACTCTTAGGGTTCAACTTTTTCTTAGAATCCTTATTGCCTGATTTCTTCCTTGGGCCCTTATAAACAAGAAGGATCGGACCCTTTTCCTTCTTGATATGGGTCTCAGCTGTCTTTAACATATTTAACAGCTTAGGCAGGAAGGCGTTCAGCTTGTTCATGTGAAAATTCACAACAAACTGAGAGAATGATTCAGGTAGTGATTGCAGGATCAAATTCTGACTGAGCTCACTGTCCATAGCAAAACCTAACTGACTTAATCTGGTGTTCAAGTCTATAACCATAAGAACATGGTTTTGCACTGGAGTTCCTTCATTCATTCTAGCATGGAACAACTGCTTGGATATCTCATATCTAGCAGTCCTGCTTTGCTTTCCATACAACTCTTTTAAATTTAGAAGTATGGATAGAGTGTCCATGCTTTTATGTTGCCTTTGTAACTCATTACTCATAGAGGCAAGCATCATACATTTGACAGTCAAACTGTCATTCTTCCACATCTTATGTGTGGCAACCTCCTCTTCAATAGCATTATCTCCTATATCTCCAAGATCAGGGGTTTCAAGTATATAGAAAATTTTCTCCTGAGTGAGTATGTCACGACCCCCGCCCCGTTCCCGGCGGGCCGCCGCGACGGTCCTAGGGTGCGGGTAGGCATAAGGCCACCAGCCACCGCGTAGAACCCTACTACCTATCAATCATCAATAGATCTTGAAAAATTTGGCATGATACATGCACAAAATGATCACTTTTCCTATAGTGACCTGTCAGGATTATCTCAATACATACAACACACTACCTGTCAGAGCAGCAATCACATGATCCGTCACATAATGAACCTGGACAATATATATCAATACATTATCTCAGGCATATAACTCATATGTATAAAAATCTGGTTCCCATTCCATCCATGGTCAAACCCATATCCACAACAGGATCTATGACTGTAACTATGCACTATATACAATAGAAGGTTTATAATACACCAAAAGGTATAAACCTCTATCTACATTATACTATACTATGGAGCGGCACAGCTAGCAGGCAACCACTAATCCTGCTCCTCTCTATACAATACCTGCCCTGCAATCAAAAACACCAAACTGAGGAGTGAGTATATAAATACTCAGTGAGTGGAGTAGAGAGTACTATGCACATGAGACAAGATATAATCATGGCTCGAGATGAAATCTCAAGATCAATAACAAGATGAACATGAACTCAACATAAAGAATATGGAGTAAATCATCAATATCACCACAATCAATATCAACTCATCTGAAGCATATATGGAATAATCAAGTCAACATATATGCTACTCATGAATATGTTCAACAGGTCATAGTACTGAATCATATAAATCAGGTGTCAATAGGCTGAATCATCAACAAGACAGCTATCGGGAGGTGGGTTTTACGCCCCAGGCGAACCAGCAACAACTCCCTACTACCATATGCATACATCGAATATGACACCACACCAATATGTAAATCATCACTAGACAGCTGTCGGAAGGTGGGTTTTACGCCCCAGGCGAACCAGCAACAACTCCCTACTGTCACATGCATATGCAGGATAAGACACCATACCGATAACATAAATGCTAGACAGCTATCGGGAGGTGGGTTTTACGCCCCAGGCGAACCAGCAACAACTCCCTACTGTCACATGCATATGCAGGATAAGACACCACACTGATCATATAAATGCCGGCCAGTATCCAGAACAGAAATCCATCTCACATCTACATACTAAACGGCACCTCGCGGGAATTCTACATCCGCGGAAAGCCATACTGCACCTCGCGGGGTCTTACTATGCCCGGCGGCAAGCAGAATATAAGTCGTAGGACCGGCCGATCCTACGCCTAGGGCCGTGTCCCCCCCTAGGAAGGGACTGGGCTCCGCCCACCCAGAAGGCTACTATGTGCACAAAGGCCGATGTTCAACCCCATCGACTATAGGTGTCCTGCAGATACTGCCAAGCCATGCATAAATGCCATAATGCACCCTCCCAATACTCTACTAAAAAGGAGTATAATCAAGATTACCACTCACTCGATCATGACCCAATCATAAACTAACATCAGGGTTGGGAGTGAGGGGTCAAGGGTGTGCAATGCAACTCAATATACCATGAGAAGGGCTCTACAAGTCTTTGAAATGGAGGAAATGAAATCAATTTACAAAAGAAGTCATTTCACAATTTGGAACCCATTTAATTACTCATCTACCCCTCGTAATTCCTCTCAATGTTCCCTCAAATGCATGTACAGAATAATCAAGCATGGAGAACAAAACATAGAGGAATCTACCACAATATCAATCAATATGCTCAAGTGGAATCAATTCACACTTGGCGACATTCATGAAAATGAATTAAGGATGCTCATGGTGCAAAGTACATGACTCCCACTCACCTGTCAATCTGGCACAGCCTTGATACGCCTCCAAAAATCTACAGCTGGCAGTGGGGAACTTCTTCCTCTTGTTCCCTAGCTTCTTGCCCAACTGATACATGCATTTACAATATATTTAGTTTTGTATCAAAGGCTATAATCTACGTGCCAATTATAACATAGGGAACTTTAATTGATTCAACTCCCCTGTTCCCTAAATCTTTTCTTTTCTTTCTTCTTTTTCTTTTTAATTAATTAACTCACCATTTATGTGTATTAGGGACTCCCTTGCATGAGTACAAGGTCCCTTTTAGCTTGATCTAGGCTTAATACCCTATTATAGCATGAAATCCCCTATTTTCCACCCGGATGAACAGTAACCTGGACCGACAGCCGGTTACTTCATCCCGGGTTTGATCCACTTTTCAGACTCCAAATTTGATGAAATTTTTACCTAACATTCTACACTCATAGAGGATTCCAAAGAGGTAACATGCATTGCTATCGGAGGTCGTTTGACCTCCTAAATAATTCGCCGAAGTTGGGACTTCGACACAGTTTTTCCGTAGTGCCGGAAAAATTTGTCAAAATCCGATTCTTCCTCTTTTAACCGCCTCTACAACCCTTATCCGACCCTTCTAGACTATATCCACCCTTTGTATAGCCTAATGTCATCAAAAGACTAGATAGGAATGGATATTTACCTTTTTCTTTTTGGAAATCGAGGTCCTTGCGTAGAGGGGAAGAAGATCTACACTTTTCCCTTCAGCTGGCAGCGCATCCGGGATCTCCTACCTTTTCTTTTTCTTCTTCTTCTTCCTCTTCCTTTCCTTTCCTCTCCTTCTTTTTTTTCCTCTCTGTTGCCGTCTGAGAACCCCCCCCTCTCTGTCTCTCGGTTTCATTCCAAAGCCACAGCAAACCCTCCAATTAAATCACATCAAAATACTATTCACCCTTTTTTTAATATTATTAAATTCCCATTTTGCTCCTAACACTTCAACATATCTACTGTTATGCCATTAACTTTTGATTTCTTTCCAATTTTACCCTTACCACTTCAACGCATCTACAACTATGCCATTATCTTTTCATTTCTTCCAATTTTACCCCTCATATCAATTTTAAAGGACTATTCTATCCTTTTTTATTAAAAAAAAATATTTTGGGGTTATTACATCCTCCCCCCTTATATAAAATTCGTCCTCGAATTTAAAAGAGTAAATTACCTGATTACTCAAAGGGGTGAGTGTATCTGCTCTTCATATTCTGCTCAGTGTGGTATTGGAAATCAAATAAATTAGGAGTGTTTTACCTTCTATCTCTACCACATAGGTAGGATATACATACTTCGCTTTTATACTATCCCCTACAGGTGTATTAATAGCTAAGGGAATACGCATTAATATCTTATCCTTAGCTAACTTTTTAGCAAAATAAGGGGACACAAATGAATGGGTAGCTCCAGAATTAAATAATACTCTAGCTTTAATCTTATCAATGAGGAGCATACCTGTCACAGCTACATTTAATGCCTGTGCCTCTTGTGGATTTACCGTGAACACCCTTCCTTGCCCTCTACCTACTGGAGCTGATGGCTGAGATGGTCCAACACTCTGCTGTGATGCTGGTGTCTGACCTCTGCCTCTGCCTACAGGCCCCCTACTACTAGGCCTGTCCATCTGCACAGAAGGGTAGGATGCCAAAGGCACAAACTGCTGGGTGGCACCCTGCAGGCATTCTCTGGCAAAATGACCCGGCTGTCCACATCTGTAGCACACTCCCTGGCCCATTCTGCATCTGCCAGGGTGCTGCTTCCCACATATGCCACACACTGGCCATGATTGGAACCCAGATTCAGTTCTGGCTATAGTGACTGGAGGACGAGGTACTGATGGTAGAAAAGTATCTTGTGATTGACCTCTTTCCCTCCATTTCCTCTTACGTGGGGCAGGTGGAGCTGAGCGTATAGACTGCTCCGTCGGGCCCTCCGAGAGATCTACTCCCTCAGATCTACCTCTACTGTTTTGCTCCTTCCCCACACTCATTTTCCTCTGTTCTCTTTCAGCTCTTTCCTCTTTATTTCTGGTCTCCCACTGTTTTGCTTTATCTATCAGCCTAGACAAGGTGGGGACCTCTACTGCCAGTACTGCATTATAAAGCGGGGAAATCAGACCTCGTCTGAACCTTTCTATCCTGGCGGCTTCAGTGGGGATGATGTAAGGAGCATACTTCCCCAATCTAGTGAACTCACGAGCGTACTCAGATACGCTCATTCCGGGCATCTGCTTCAGCCTCTCAAACTGAAGAGCCCGATTCTGCCTCTCAACCGGAGACAAAAACTCATCCATCACTGCTTGCCTGAACTCTTCCCAGGTTGGAGGATTCCTACTGTACAATTTGTCCTCCACTTGTCTCTGGTACCAGCCCCAGGCATCTTCTTTCATTGTGAGCCCTACAAGTTCTATTGCCCTTGCATCAGAACAGGGCAGTCTCCGTATCATCTTTTCAGTCTCCTCCAGGAATCTCTGAGGATCTTCACCTTCTTCCCCCTTAAACTCTGGGGTTCTGAGCCTCAGAAATTTCTGTACAGTAATTCCCTCATCATCTAGAGCTCGCCTGGCCAAACTTCTTGGCACAGGTACAGGAGGTGGAATGGATACTACTGACGGGGCAGGAGATTTCCTCCGAGCAATCTGCTCCCTCAGAGCCTGATTCTCCGCCAGTAACTGTTCCATCAATGCATCTCTACTTCCTACATCTCCTTGATCATCAACCCTCCGTCTATCAGCAGGAGGAGGTTTTTCTCTTTGGGGCTCGACATGTGCGGAACCCGCATCCAATGCTATATCTGGCTCCATCCTCTTTCCAGGACGAGCAGGTCCTCTCCTTGGAGGTATTCTTTATATCTCTCTAAAAAAGTCAAAAAGAGAGGATGGTCGTTACACACTGAGTCATGATATATTTTACTGAGTTGTAAATGACTCATAAAATAACATACAGAAAAATCCTATGCTCCATAGTATAATCCTATACTTAATCCTGACTCATCCTATTGCTCTGACAGGACTCTTCTTAACCTTTGCTCTGATACCACCTCTGTCACGACCCCCGCCCCGTTCCCGGCGGGCCGCCGCGACGGTCCTAGGGTGCGGGTAGGCATAAGGCCACCAGCCACCGCGTAGAACCCTACTACCTATCAATCATCAATAGATCTTGAAAAATTTGGCATGATACATGCACAAAATGATCACTTTTCCTATAGTGACCTGTCAGGATTATCTCAATACATACAACACACTACCTGTCAGAGCAGCAATCACATGATCCGTCACATAATGAACCTGGACAATATATATCAATACATTATCTCAGGCATATAACTCATATGTATAAAAATCTGGTTCCCATTCCATCCATGGTCAAACCCATATCCACAACAGGATCTATGACTGTAACTATGCACTATATACAATAGAAGGTTTATAATACACCAAAAGGTATAAACCTCTATCTACATTATACTATACTATGGAGCGGCACAGCTAGCAGGCAACCACTAATCCTGCTCCTCTCTATACAATACCTGCCCTGCAATCAAAAACACCAAACTGAGGAGTGAGTATATAAATACTCAGTGAGTGGAGTAGAGAGTACTATGCACATGAGACAAGATATAATCATGGCTCGAGATGAAATCTCAAGATCAATAACAAGATGAACATGAACTCAACATAAAGAATATGGAGTAAATCATCAATATCACCACAATCAATATCAACTCATCTGAAGCATATATGGAATAATCAAGTCAACATATATGCTACTCATGAATATGTTCAACAGGTCATAGTACTGAATCATATAAATCAGGTGTCAATAGGCTGAATCATCAACAAGACAGCTATCGGGAGGTGGGTTTTACGCCCCAGGCGAACCAGCAACAACTCCCTACTACCATATGCATACATCGAATATGACACCACACCAATATGTAAATCATCACTAGACAGCTGTCGGAAGGTGGGTTTTACGCCCCAGGCGAACCAGCAACAACTCCCTACTGTCACATGCATATGCAGGATAAGACACCATACCGATAACATAAATGCTAGACAGCTATCGGGAGGTGGGTTTTACGCCCCAGGCGAACCAGCAACAACTCCCTACTGTCACATGCATATGCAGGATAAGACACCACACTGATCATATAAATGCCGGCCAGTATCCAGAACAGAAATCCATCTCACATCTACATACTAAACGGCACCTCGCGGGAATTCTACATCCGCGGAAAGCCATACTGCACCTCGCGGGGTCTTACTATGCCCGGCGGCAAGCAGAATATAAGTCGTAGGACCGGCCGATCCTACGCCTAGGGCCGTGTCCCCCCCTAGGAAGGGACTGGGCTCCGCCCACCCAGAAGGCTACTATGTGCACAAAGGCCGATGTTCAACCCCATCGACTATAGGTGTCCTGCAGATACTGCCAAGCCATGCATAAATGCCATAATGCACCCTCCCAATACTCTACTAAAAAGGAGTATAATCAAGATTACCACTCACTCGATCATGACCCAATCATAAACTAACATCAGGGTTGGGAGTGAGGGGTCAAGGGTGTGCAATGCAACTCAATATACCATGAGAAGGGCTCTACAAGTCTTTGAAATGGAGGAAATGAAATCAATTTACAAAAGAAGTCATTTCACAATTTGGAACCCATTTAATTACTCATCTACCCCTCGTAATTCCTCTCAATGTTCCCTCAAATGCATGTACAGAATAATCAAGCATGGAGAACAAAACATAGAGGAATCTACCACAATATCAATCAATATGCTCAAGTGGAATCAATTCACACTTGGCGACATTCATGAAAATGAATTAAGGATGCTCATGGTGCAAAGTACATGACTCCCACTCACCTGTCAATCTGGCACAGCCTTGATACGCCTCCAAAAATCTACAGCTGGCAGTGGGGAACTTCTTCCTCTTGTTCCCTAGCTTCTTGCCCAACTGATACATGCATTTACAATATATTTAGTTTTGTATCAAGGGCTATAATCTACGTGCCAATTATAACATAGGGAACTTTAATTGATTCAACTCCCCTGTTCCCTAAATCTTTTCTTTTCTTTCTTCTTTTTCTTTTTAATTAATTAACTCACCATTTATGTGTATTAGGGACTCCCTTGCATGAGTACAAGGTCCCTTTTAGCTTGATCTAGGCTTAATACCCTATTATAGCATGAAATCCCCTATTTTCCACCCGGATGAACAGTAACCTGGACCGACAGCCGGTTACTTCATCCCGGGTTTGATCCACTTTTCAGACTCCAAATTTGATGAAATTTTTACCTAACATTCTACACTCATAGAGGATTCCAAAGAGGTAACATGCATTGCTATCGGAGGTCGTTTGACCTCCTAAATAATTCGCCGAAGTTGGGACTTCGACACAGTTTTTCCGTAGTGCCGGAAAAATTTGTCAAAATCCGATTCTTCCTCTTTTAACCGCCTCTACAACCCTTATCCGACCCTTCTAGACTATATCCACCCTTTGTATAGCCTAATGTCATCAAAAGACTAGATAGGGATGGATATTTACCTTTTTCTTTTTGGAAATCGAGGTCCTTGCGTAGAGGGGAAGAAGATCTACACTTTTCCCTTCAGCTGGCAGCGCATCCGGGATCTCCTACCTTTTCTTTTTCTTCTTCTTCTTCCTCTTCCTTTCCTTTCCTCTCCTTCTTTTTTTTCCTCTCTGTTGCCGTCTGAGAACCCCCCCCCTCTCTGTCTCTCGGTTTCATTCCAAAGCCACAGCAAACCCTCCAATTAAATCACATCAAAATACTATTCACCCTTTTTTTAATATTATTAAATTCCCATTTTGCCCCTAACACTTCAACATATCTACTGTTATGCCATTAACTTTTGATTTCTTTCCAATTTTACCCTTACCACTTCAACGCATCTACAACTATGCCATTATCTTTTCATTTCTTCCAATTTTACCCCTCATATCAATTTTAAAGGACTATTCTATCCTTTTTTATATAAAAAAAATATTTTGGGGTTATTACAGAGTACAATTTTTAGATTCCTCAACCAGTCCACATAGTTTGGACCGGTCAACTTGTTGGCATCTAAGATGCTTCTTAGTGAAAGTTAAGAAGCCATTTAATGCAGGATGATTCTACATAAACAAGAACAAAACTAACATAAGCAGACCAATTATGATGACATATATACAATTAGACAATGATTTTATCTAATTGTTGCTCCTACTATTTTATCGAATATCATAGCCCTCTCCTATGATAAACGAGAAAACCTAATTTTTCTTAGTAGGATTGAGATCCTAATTCATCATAAAAGCCTTGTGGTTGCACAACAAACCTTTATGAGTTCAGAGGTAGGAAACTCTTTCCAATTGCATCTCATGCAATTCTCAACTTTATCCTGTCCTCTTAAAATACTTATAGCATTGTGGTTACACAATAAATTATAATATTTTAGTTAAGTCAAACTCTTCATTTTCATACAGTCATATTCGAATAATATTACCCTTGTGGTTGCACAACAAAGCAACATATTAAAATATGCCATAAGCATCTCTATGCACCAAGACAATATAACATCAGCCCCTATTGCAAGCCTTGTGGTCGCACAACAAACTAGCATGGATCGTGACATAATAATGTCGAGGCATGAAGGAAGGCTAAGATTAGTATTTTATCAACAGTAAGCTTATCCATAATAGGCAATCAAATAATTGGCCAGGTAAGCAGGTGGGAGGCTTCCCTTACTCAGAGAGTAAGATCCTAATTAGATAACCATCTTTAGTGCTTTCCTAGACACTAATTAAATTAATTATTCTAGAATGAGTCAACTCAAAGTTTTTCAATACTGACTTAATATAATTTTTATTGAGGGCATACTAGTTTCATGCACATTCTATAATTGCAACATTTTTAACATGTTAATGTATATGCTATAATAAACTATATATCTATCTCAGAGCATATATAAATCATAACTAATTGATTGAATCAATTAACATGCTTCAACATATCTTCATATGAAAAATTCAGATCATGACATTTTATCATATATCATATCATATATGAATCATACAATTTAGAATTTCTATAAATATGTGACATTACTATCTCATAGTAAATTAACAATCATACATCATGCATAATCATTTGATTGAATCAATTAAGGGTGGCTCTGATACCACTGTAGGGTTTTATCATGTCATAAGGGGCAGCGGAAGCTAGAGATTTTAAAAATTTCTTAATAAAGTCCCTACATGAAATCCTATTAAGCCAAGATTATCGTAATGGTAACAATCAAAAATATAATATAAATACAGAAATAGAAGAATACCTCTAATGCTAATCCAATGTGCATAATTTTTACTAGGTGCCCAAATGTTCACCCTCCAACGTTGATCCACACGAAAACTTGATTCAAGACTATAGCTCCAAAGACTTTGATCCTTGATGCAGAATTCTTCTAAAGAACTCTAATGGCTTGCTTTCCTTCCTTTCTATTTTTCTTTCACCTTCTAAAATCATTTCTAATCCTTTTGTCCTAAAGAAGGCCACCTTGTTTTGGCTTAGGACGCACTAGAAGTAATGCTAGAAAGAAAAAAACTGATGTAAGAAGAAAGGGATAAGAGGATACAGTGAGTTGGGATGGAATGAAACTCGGGAGTAGAGTTGGGCACTGGGCCGGGCCGCCCACGGCCCGGCACGAAGCGGGCCGTGCCTGGCACGGCCCGCTAGCTACAGTACCGGGCCGTGCCTGGCACGGCCCATTTAAGGGGGCCGTGCTGGGTCACGGGTTTCTGGCCCGCGGGCCGAGCCCGGCACGGCCAGCTTCGGGCCTGGGCTGGCACGGCCCGCGGGCCAGCCCGGCACGGCCCATAAGGGCCTGGGCCGGGCGGGCCCGCGGGCCTGGCCCGGTCCGGGCCTGGGCCGGGCCAGGCACGGCCCGTCTCCATAAAAATTAATGCTTCATAAATTTTTTTAATAAATTAACACATATTGAAAACTAAGGATTTATTAATATAAAGCCACCTTAATGGTGGGGGGTTTGGCATAGACCCCTACCAGTTTATTAATTTAAATTACAATGGTACATGAAGGAAGGTTTGGACCTTGGTCTGACCTCCAGAATACAATAAGAAAGGGCCGAGGTTTGGATCTTGGTCTGACCTCCAAAATACAATAAAAATGTACAATTATAAAAAATTAAGAAATCTTACTAATCATCAGTGATTCAGTGAATCAGTATGCACTCTTCAGTAGTGTTTGTATCATCATCATCAGAGGATGTTGTATTATGTCCACCTTTATCTTGAAGTCTTGCCTCAGCATCCAACCAATCTTTGAAGCAGAGAAGCATCTCCACCATTTCGCCCGTCATCCTACTTCTCTTTTCGTCAAGAACACGCCGACCTGCACTAAAAGCAGATTCCGATGCTACCGTGGACATCGGCACAGCTAAAATATCGCGTGCAATTGCAGACATAACAGGATATTGATTTCTAACACTCTTCCACCAAGATAATACATCTAGATTCTCTATTTGATTTTCATCATATGCAGACTGTAGATCATTTCGTAAATAAAATTCTAGTTCACTACTTAAAGATGAAGAAGATGAAGATAAACTTGAAGCATGTGTGCGTTTTCTCTGTGCAATGAATGAAAAAATAGATGACGAACGAGAACTACTAGAAGAAGAAATAGAGGTTTGTACGGAAAATCTAGATCCACGAATTTTTTCATCATATATAGCATAAATATCATAAAGAAGTTGTTTTACCTCATTTTTAGCAGGTTCAGGATCTTGATTCATATTTTCACAGTATGCATCAAGTAAAATTAGCACGCCATTTAATTTAACTCTAGGATCAAATACAGCAGCTAAGTTATGCATAGGACATATCTTGTCCCAATACTCATTCCATTTAGATTCCATTAGGTCAATAATAGGCATTAAAACATCATCATATCTATGTTCTGCAAATTTTTGACTAATTATATATGCTTGTTGTAAAAATGAATATGAAGTTGGATAATAAATACGAGAAAGAACATTGGTAGCATTATAAAAACTAAGCAAAAAATCTTCCAAAATTTTTCCTTTATTCCAATCAGTTTCAGTCAATGTAAAGCCTAATCCACGATCATTAATATATGCACTTGATAAGTTTTTATATGGGTATGCATCATGTATCATGCTATATGTTGAGTTCCAACGAGTAATTACATCAAGTTTAAATTTTTTAAAACATTTACCATGATTTATACATAGTTCCTTAAATTCTTGAAGTCTTGATCTTGAAGAATGAATAAAAGAAACTGCATTTCTAATTTTTGAAATCACATCTTGAATCATGCCCATGCCAGCTTGAACAGAAAGATTTAAGATATGACATGCACATCTAATATGCAATAAATTTCTATCTAACATGGAATGCAATGAGTCTTTTAATAATGCAACAGCAGAATTATTATTAGATGCATTATCAAAAATAATAGACATAATTTTATCATTAATATTATATGAACATGCAGTTTGATAAATGACATTTGAAATTTGTTGCCCAGAATGTGGAAAATCAAAAGCACGAAAAGCAAGAATACGTTTATTTAATTGCCAATCATTATCAATATAATGAGCAGTAATGGCAATAAAATAATTACTACCTACAGATGCTGACCAAATATCAGAAGTTAATGAAATTTTTACATTTAAAGTAGAAAGTGTTTCAATTAAACTTTGTTTCATTGCTAAAAAGTTAGTCATAGCTACTCTTCTAAATGTACGCCTACTAGTTCTTTTGTAAGCAGGTTGTAGGTTTAATTGAACATATTCTTCAAAATTAAAAGATTCACATAAACTAAAAGGTAATTTATCCTTAACTATCCATTTTACAAGTGCTTTTCTTTGATTTTCATGATTATATGCAAAATTACCTACAAGTAATCCCCTTTGTATATTAAGGGTACTTTGAGTTTGAGTATGAGAATCATGCATCCTATGACTCTCTTGATGTCTTTTTAAATGCCCTGTTCCCCCACTACTACTACAACTATAAAGTTTGGCACATTTTTTACATTTAGCTTTCCAGACTCCATCAACCATAACTCTATCAAATTCATTCCATACAGCACTAGTCCTCTTACGAGAAGAGGTTTGATCTTCACTCGGTTTACTAGTTCTAGAGGAACTAGGAACATGGGGTTGGGGATTAGTTTCTTCTCCCTCAGAAACAGGAGGAATGCCAAACTGACTTTCCTCAAAAGATGACATATCTAAATTGATGAATTCAAAAAATAAAAACTAACCACAAGGAGGAATTGAGTAGAGGGTCGGAGGGCAGAGGCAGAGCCGAGATTCTGAGCTTCCTCTTGTGCTCTCAACAGGAGTGACCTTCTCTTCTCAACAGGAACCTCCTCTTGTGTAGCACTTGAACACTTGCTAAATGCAAACTAAAAATTAAATTGCTAGAAGAGCACTTTAGAAGAGAGAAATAATAGTAGTAGAGAAGGAGAGAATAGTTGGTTTGGTGTGGTGAGAATGAGGGAGGAAAGGGCTATTTATAGAAGCCCAAAATTTTTTTTCCCAAAATACCCCTCAATTTAGCCATTTTTGGACTGTTGGGAGGGGCAAAATTGGAATTTTTCCAAAATAGCCGTTGGAAATGGCTATTTTTCTCCCCCCTTCTCCAGACGGGCCGTGCCAGGCACGGCCCGTGTGGAACCGTTGCGGGCCGTGCCAGGCACGACCCGTATCGTGCCGTGCCCGGCCCGGCCCGCCAATAGACGGGCCTGGGGCCGGGCCGGGCACCTGTTCTGTGCTGAACGGGCCGTGCCCGGCACGGCCCGTTTAGACCTCGGGCCCGGTGGGCCTGGGCCGGGCCGGCCCGGCACGGCCCGACGCCCAACTCTACCCGGGAGCACTTCTATTTATAGATGGCGTACAGATGCTTTGCCAAGGATGGATCCCATCCATTCATGCACCAAGGGGGGCATGGGATCCAAGGGATGTGTCTCCTGATGAGAGGGCATATCATGATAGGGAGGTTATGGAGAGATGAGATGTAATCCTTATCTGATAAAGAGATAAGGACGCCTTATCCGTAACTAATCAAGAAAGCGCCTCTTCATGTTACGCTCTTTCCCTTCATGCGCTCTACTCCTCTTCACGCCATCATCATCACACCACCAGCCCATGTGAGGGTCCATCACGCCATGAATCCCATTTTTAAAGCATCATCATATGATCCAAGGGCTATAAATCAAGGCGCCATAAGGAGAGGGAATTATGTCATCATCCAACGGTTCTAGGATGATCCAATGTTCCCATTGCAAGGCACCATCATCATGATCCATTATGTCTTCATCTAATGGCTTATGAAGATCAAATGGTCATGATTAAAGGCCCTATCTAACCCAATCTAATTGAGTTCAAACCAACTCACCATTATGTCTTCATCCAACGGTAGATGAAGATCTAACGGTTCAAAATGAATGATTTATCAAATCTAATCTAATTAGATTCAAACCAAGCCAATTAGGTACCAACTCTTGGCTAACCCATATTAGGATATCATCTAATCTAATTAAATCAATTAAGAATCAGATTCGAATCTGTTGCTGGTGGTCCAAACCGAGAACGATTGACACGACGGTGTGAACGGGGTTCCGCCTGAGTTGTCTTGGTTGGTGCTGGTTGCGCTCCACCTTCCGCCAAGGAACCTGCAAACAAGCCTTGCACCACCACCAGGGTGGTGATGGCCCTCCGACGGTCAAGTCAGAGGAGATTGGAGGAGGAGAGATGATAATCACAAGTGGGAGAGAGTGCTCTGGGAGGTATTACTTACCCCCCCCCTTCTCCCCCCAGCCGCATATATACCTGGCTGGGAGGTCTCTCAGGGGGGTTTGTCGTCGTGGGGCACGATAGAATGGCCACTGACATGGCCGTTACGGGGCGTCGTGGAGCAGCGCCGGGTACGGTCATGGCAGGGCGTAGTGGAGCTCCGCTTTGTACGGTCGATACAGGAGATCGTGGGCAGCATCGGGTACAGCCGTTGCAGGGAGTAGTGGAGCAGGAGGCCGCGGCGTGCCTCTGGAGAATAGCCTGTCGTTATCAAAAGATCTCCGACTCGGGGTCGGAATGCTGGATCATAGGGCAGCCGACCTGGGGTCGGGCTGCGAAGCCGAGGAGGTCCGACTCGGGGTCGGAGTGCTGGATCATAGGGCAGCCGACCCGGGGTCGGGCTGCGGAGCCGAGGAGGTCCGACTCGGGGTCGGAGTGCTGGATCATAGGGCAGCCGACCCGGGGTCGGGCTGCGGAGCTGAGGAGGTCCGACTCGGGGTCGGAATGCTGGATCATAGGGCAGCCGTAGCTTTCCTGGATACGCGTGCCGATCACGTGGGGTCATGGCGGCTCAATTCCCCCATAACAGTAGCCCCCCGCTTCCGAGCCTGGAACCAGAAGGGGAACAGGTGAAGGGAGTGATGTTTCGAGATTGCCGCCATCCTTCGGAGAGGCGCGCGCGCTTCAAGCTTCCCGCCTTCTTTATGGCGTATGGCGGTTGCTGCTGACCTGGCAACCTGAGGATTTCGGCGGACATCCTTCCTTAATGGTGTCGATTCGCCTTTGGGGTGCGAGCGACCCTTCGGCGGCCAGGCGTCTTCTGGCGTCATCGAGGTGTCACTTGCCCTTTCGCCTATTTAATCGGGGGCCCTCCCCCGTCCGTCTTCTTCTTTACGGACATTTTCGAGTTTCTCCTTTGCGTTACCATTGTTGCCGCCGAAACGTTCGCTTGCTTTTCCTTTGACGCTCTCGGAGCCGTTCTTCCTCCTCTTCAAGTGAGTTTCCCACTCTTCTACTTTGAGCTCTTCATACTTTTTCTTTTTGTACTAGTGCACCCCAGTCGTTCCGGCCTTTCCCTCCTTCTTGACCCCGTCCCGACCGTAGATTGGCCATTAGGGATGGGCGAAGTGGGAGCAGATAGCATCAAGTCAAAACTGGTCGCCGAGGATTTAGACGGATTTGTGGCTCGGTACCACCTTCCCGAGGCCTGCAATGCCACGCTCCCAGGGCCTGAGGAGAGGATGTCTCATCCTCCTCGAGGGAAGATCGCCATCAATGAGGGCATCCTCCAGGCCGGGTTCCGCTTTCCCCCTTCAGACCTAGTCTTACAGGTGCTCCGGGGTTTAGGAATGGCACCGACGCAACTGGTGCCGAACTCGTGGCGTGCTCTGACGGTCTTCCAGGTTCTCTGTCGCTTGCATGCGATTCCCGCCACCTTGAACGTTTTCTGGGAGCTCTACGGCCTGAGCGGCCACCCCCAGGACAAAGGGTGGTGGTGCTTCGCAGCGCGGCGAGGGTGCGGCCTTGTCAAGGAGGGTCCTACCTCCATTCACCACTGGAAGGAGCGCTTCTTTTTCGTTGATGCAGACCCCTCCTGGGAAATCAGGGCAATCTGGGGGACGCCGGTGAAGTCCCCAATTGGCCTGTCGAAGTTGTCGAGGGAGGAATCCGAGGGCGTCGCCGCCTTGAAGGGGTTGGTCGCCGAGGGCCAGCTTCCCCCGGTGGGCCGCCTTATTTCTGAGGATACCTTGGTGAACGTCGGTTTGAGCTCGGTCCCCACCGACCGTGAGTCCGCCATCGTTTCTTTAGCTCTTTTCTTCTCTTTCGTTCCTTCTTCCTTTCGGTTTCTCAGTCCCTGACCATCCCATCCTTCTTGCAGAGGTCGACGACGTCATGCGGTCGGTGAAGTCGAAGGCTGTTGGTAGGGCGTCCCTGCTGGAAGCAGTCCGGAGGAGGAAACGAGCTCTTTCGAGCGGGGCCCCACCGGCGAAGAAGTCCCGTAAGGAGATACCTCCGATGCCGACCGACGAGTCCGGGCCCACCGGTCAGGGAGATGTCGTGGGCACCGACCGGCAGCTGACGCTGTATCAGCCCTCCGGTGGTAAGGTTGCCGCTACTCCGGAGGTGCCACCTGAGCCTGCTCAAGACGGACGGGTCGGACGTGATCGGTCCCCAACCCGGCCTTCGACTCGGTCGGCTCCTGATGACTCGAGGAGGGACGCGCCGAGGCCCCGGCCGAGCGGGACCCTATCAATTCCTGGGGCGACCCCCGCCCCGAGCGTGATCAGCCGGACTCTTCCCCAGGCGATGGATAAGGGTAAGGCTGCAGAACCACCATCCGGCTCCGGGGAGAAATCGGGGTCTGCCTTCACTACCGATGGCGCCCGAAATCTCATCGAAACAGTGTTGCTGGAGAAGGACCGTCGGCGGGTCCGGGAGTTGGATGTCTCTGACGTCGGGGCCGCCAGCTGCGTCTGTCTCATGTCGGTGAGTGTTCTTCTGGCCGTCTTTCACCATTTATTGGCTCTGTTGTTCTCCGCCTGACTCCCTTATTTTTCCTATTTCTTAGCTCGCCCAGTACATGATCCGTCTGGAGGAGTGCTACAAGGAACAGGCGGGGCTTTTGGCGAAGGCCGAGGACCGGCTGAAAGCAATGGAAGAGGGAGGCCGGGCTGCGGCAGGCAGGACGACCGGGGACCTCGAGGCGAGGCTCCGGGAGGCCGAAGAGCGGGCACTCGGCTTCGCCGCCCTGGAGGAGCAACTGTCAGAGGCTCGGGAGCAACTCAAAGCCGCCTCGGGCCTCGAAAGCAGGGTCAAGAAGGCGGAGGAACGGGCTGAAAAGCAGTCCCGGAAGATCGCGGACTATCGAGAGCGGTGGGAGAAGGCCCAGCGGTCTGCCGACAACGCCTGCGACCGAATCCGCTCTTTTGAAGCCAAACTAGGCGAACTGGAGTCGGCCCTGGAGAAGTCATGCACGGACGTCCAAGAGCTCCGTTCGCGCCTGAAGGAAGCCGAGGCCGCTCGGGTTGCTACCGAGGCGAAGCATAAAGAGGCTCAGGCTGATCTGCTGAGGGTCTCCTCTGAGGCCGAAGGCCGGATTGTGGCGAAGGTCTTGGAGGCCAAGGCTCAGATTATGGAGCGAGCTGAGGCGGAGCTGGCCGAGAAGAGGGCGGAAATCGGGCGTCAGGCGGTAGAGGCTTATCGCCAGTCCGCCGAGTTCGCCCATGATATGTCGGAGGCAGTGCGGACCTATCGCCAGTCTGACGAGTTTGTCCATGACGCGTCGGACGCGGGGGCCGAAGCCTTCACCTTGGGCTTCGAGGAGGGCCTGGCAAGGGTGTCGGCTAAGTATCCCGAAGTTGACCTGAGCGAGATCTCCCTCCTGGACTCCTCTCCGGCGCCATCGCCTGCTGGTTCTCCTGCTGCTTCCCTGCCTCCCGCGGACGAGCCCGGCGTTCCCGACCCGGGAGTTCCTCCAAGCTGACCTCTTGTACCTTTCATTGTCTTTTTTATTTTTGTATGTCGGCGTTTTGCCCAATTGTATGGGCCTCGGCCCTGAAAATTAATGCACGTCGAATATTTCTTCATCTCGCCCTCGTCCTCTTTTTTTTTTTTTTTTTTTTTTTTTTTTAGCTCTTGGTTGCTTCTTGCTGACTTTTGATTTCCGAAGTTCTTCCGGCGCTAGGCCAGGCATCCGAGGGTTAAACCTCAGGAAACTCTTCCGGCGCTAAGCCAGGCATCCGAGGGTTAGGCCTCAGGAAATTCTTCCGGCGCTAAGCCAGGCATCCGAGGGTTAGGCCTCAGGAAATTCTTCCGGCGCTAAGCCAGGCATCCGAGGGTTAGGCCTCAGGAAACTCTTCCGGCGCTGAGCCAGGCATCCGAGGGTTAGGCCTCAGGAAACTCTTCCGGCGCTAGGCCAGGCATCCGAGGGTTAGGCCTCAGGAAACTCTTCCGGCGCTAAGCCAGGCATCTGAGGGTTAGGCCTCAGGAAATTCTTCCGGCGCTAAGCCAGGCATCCGAGGGTTAGGCCTCAGGAAACTCTTCCGGCGCTGAGCCAGGCATCCGAGGGTTAGGCCTCAGGAAATTCTTCCGGCGCTAAGCCAGGCATCCGAGGGTTAGGCCTCAGGAAACTCTTCCGGCGCTGAGCCAGGCATCCGAGGGTTAGGCCTCAGGAAACTCTTCCGGCGCTAGGCCAGGCATCCGAGGGTTAGGCCTCAGGAAACTCTTCCGGCGCTAAGCCAGGCATCTGAGGGTTAGGCCTCAGGAAATTCTTCCGGCGCTAAGCCAGGCATCCGAGGGTTAGGCCTCAGGAAACTCTTCCGGCGCTAAGCCAGGCATCCGAGGGTTAGGCCTCAGGAAACTCTTCCGGCGCTAAGCCAGGCATCCGAGGGTTAGGCCTCAGGAAATTCTTCCGGCGCTAAGCCAGGCATCCGAGGGTTAGGCCTCAGGAAATTCTTCCGGCGCTGAGCCAGGCATCCGAGGGTTAGGCCTCAGGAAATTCTTCCGGCGCTAAGCCAGGCATCCGAGGGTTAGGCCTCAGGAAATTCTTCCGCTCGCTGGTCGGCCAAGGCTGGCGCAAGCCGAAGCGACCGGTCGGGGCTTCCGGCTAGTCTGCTCCCGGGATGATCATCGGGTTAGCCAGGCATCCGAGGGCCGAGCCTCGGGAGATTCCACTCGTTGGTCGGCCAAGGCTGGCGCAAGCCGAGGCGACCGGTCGGGGCTTCCGGCTAGTCTGCTCCCGGAATGATCATCGGGTTAGCCAGGCATCCGAGGGCCGAGCCTCGGGAGATTCCACTCGTTGGTCGGCCTAGGCTGGCGCAAGCCGAGGCGACCGGTCGGGGCTTCCGGCTAGTCTGCTCCCGGGATGATCATCGGGTTAGCCAGGCATCTGAGGGTTGTCAAGCCTCAGGGAAATTCCGCTCGTTGGTCGGCCAAGGCTGGCGCAAGCCGAAGCGACCGGTCGGGGCTTCCGGCTAGTCTGCTCCCGGGATGATCATCGGGTTAGCCAGGCATCCGAGGGCCGAGCCTCGGTTAGCCAGGCATCTGAGGGTTGTCAAGCCTCAGGGAAATTCCGCTCGTTGGTCGGCCAAGGCTGGCGCAAGCCGAGGCGACCGGTCGGGGCTTCCGGCTAGTCTGCTCCCGGGATGATCATCGGGTTAGCCAGGCATCTGAGGGTTGTCAAGCCTCAGGGAAATTCCGCTCGTTGGTCGGCCAAGGCTGGCGCAAGCCGAGGCGACCGGTCGGGGCTTCCGGCTAGTCTGCTCCCGGGATGATCATCGGGTTAGCCAGGCATCTGAGGGTTGTCAAGCCTCAGGAAAATTCCGCTCGTTGGTCGGCCAAGGCTGGCGCAAGCCGAGGCGACCGGTCGGGGCTTCCGGCTAGTCTGCTCCCGGGATGATCATCGGGTTAGCCAGGCATCTGAGGGTTGTCAAGCCTCAGGGAAATTCCGCTCGTTGGTCGGCCACTTGTCGCTCGCCGCCCATCGGGTTTCTCTGTGCCCAGCCGCGACCGTGTTTCTCCTCTCCTCCAAGCGTTGCCTGGGGGGAACACGAGAAGGGTATTAAACGCTAATTAATGCGTTACCTGGGAAATCGGATCGCCAGTTGCCGCTGGTGAGGAGTGTTAGTTGAGCGGCCGCGATACGCGGGTTCTTCGAGGAGGATGCGGCCTGGGCGCGAGCGGAGACACGTGGACCTAGGGGTATACGTCACCCGGATCGTCCTGCACAAAGAATGCGATTTAAGGAGAATGACGCTTAGGAAATCGCGGGGAGATACGCCTCGGGAGCCGGAACGGCTCCGGATTCAGTGCGCCTGCATTTATTGGAGCCACCCGTATCGGAACTACCAGGGGGCCGCAGCTTGGCTATAAATACAGGTGCAGGTACGATGGAATTTGCTAAGCCGGAGCTGCAGGTTGCCATGGATCGCGGACCTCCTCCTTGGCATATGACTGAGAGACTCCTGTCGAAGGAAAGGGGAGGCGCTCCCCTTACAACTTCAGCCAACTAGCCGTTTCATCTGGGATCAACAAGGAGGGTCTCCCCGGCGGAACTCCGCTCTAGGCGTTTCATCCGGGATCACATCTCCCCTCCTTGAAGTTCAGCCTCCCGGTTGAGCTCTGCGCCGGACGCTCAATCCGGGACCGCGCCTCCATATACTCTTCCCCCTCGAATCCCTTCTCTTTCCTACCACTGGGGAAGATGGGAATATCCTTTGGAGGCGGCGTTCCCCTGGGGGCAGCGGGAGCTTCTTCTGCGGCGGCTCCTCCTCTTTTTGGTGAGGTGCTGGATGGCGCCTCCAGTTAGAAGCACCCACTTCTGGTGGGACTGCAGCCGCCCTGGGTTGAGGGTTTGGGTCCCCACCTCTTCTTTACTTTCTTTACTCCCTAATTCCCCTCTGGGAATTCCTTGTAATCACACGAGCACGCCACTGTAACCAGAAATTATTGAAATGAAAAGTATTGCACCTTTTTAAATTGTCTTTCTGGCCTTGTTGTTCTACTGGTAATACATCCGCAGGTTAGCGGAATTCCAGCCCCTTGGAATTTCTCGGCCATCTAGGGCTTCCAACTGGTAGGAGCCAGGTCGGTTTACCCAACGAACTTTATACGGGCCTTCCCAATTTGGCGCTAGCTTCCCACCTTCCGTAGGTTGAGATGCCTTAGCTCGCCTCAGCACCAGATCTCCAATTCTGAAAAGCTTCGGTCGGACTTTGGAGTTGTAATATCGGGCCACCCTCTGCTGATACATTGCCATCCGTACCTGAGCCATTTCCCTTGCCTCTTCCAAGAGATCCAAGTTCCCTCGGAGTTGCTCTGAATTGGCCTCGGGTCGGTGCGCGGCCACCCGAGGCGAGGGGAG
The DNA here is from genome assembly GCF_009389715.1 of Phoenix dactylifera. Taxonomy (NCBI): domain Eukaryota; kingdom Viridiplantae; phylum Streptophyta; class Magnoliopsida; order Arecales; family Arecaceae; genus Phoenix; species Phoenix dactylifera. The sequence continues at coordinate 23,696 of NW_024067750.1, forward strand.
TCCGAGCTCCACGGGGGCAACGGCTTCCGTGCCATAGGTTAGGCTGAAAGGCGTCTCTCCAGTAGGAGTCCGTTGTGTGGTCCGATACGCCCAAAGGACATTCTCGAGTTCCTCGACCCAAGCTTGCCCCGTCCGGCCGATCCGCGCTTTGATACCTTGGAGGATTGTCCGATTTGTGACCTCGGCCTCGCCGTTGGTTTGGGGATGCGACACGGATGTGAACCGATGCTCGATCCCGAATTCCTCGCAGAAGTCCCGGAAGTGCTTGTTATCAAACTGTCGACCGTTATCCGAGATGAGGACCCGAGGTACTCCAAATCGGACAATGATGTTCTTCTTCACGAACTTCCGGACTTGTGCCTCCGTGATGGTGGCCAGTGGCTCTGCCTCCACCCACTTGGTGAAGTAGTCGATGGCGACAATCAAAAATTTTCGCTGGGCCGAAGCGACGGGGAATGGTCCGAGGATATCCATTCCCCATTGTGCGAAGGGCCAGGGCGCGGTGATTGGCGCCAAGGGGACAGAGGGGACTCTCTGGACGTTGGCGTGGCGCTGGCAGGCGTCGCATTTCCGCACGTGGTCCTTCGAGTCCTCCATCAAGGTCGGCCAATAGTAGCCTTGCCTCATGATCTTATGCGCCAAGGACCTAGCCCCCAAGTGCGATCCGCAGATGCCTTCGTGGACTTCGCCGAGGGCGTAGGCCGCTTCCGCGGGGCGGAGGCACCTTAAGAGGGGGGCGGTAAACGAGGTCCGATACAGCCTCCCTTCATAAAGTACGTAGTGGGCGGACTTCTTTACAAGCCGCCGGGCCTGATCTTCGTCTTCAGGGAGGATTCCTTCGGCGAGGTAGGCGACGAGCGGGTCCATCCAAGACGGCTCCGGATCAATTGCCATCACCGCTCCAGCCCCGTCAATGCTCGGGGCATCCAGGGTCTCCAGGTAGATTGCCCTCGACAAGTTGTGCGCGTCTGCGTCCACTAGGCGGGACAACCTGTCGGCCCTGGCATTTTCGCTCCTCGGGACCTGCTGAATGTCAACACTGCCGAGGTCGGGAATGAGTGTTTGCACCTTCCGGACGTAGCTCTGCATGGTCGGGCTCCGTGCCTCGAACTCCCCTCGAACCTGCCCGACCACCAGCTGGGAGTCGGTGAAGACTTTCAGACGCCGGATGCCGAGCTCCTTGGCGAGTTTGAGTCCCGCGACTAGGGCCTCGTACTCCGCCTCATTGTTGGTCACTGGAAATCCGAACCTCAAGGCATACTCGGCTATCACTCCATCGGGATTGGTGAGGACCAGCCCAGCCCCTCCACCTTCAGGGTTCGACGACCCGTCAATGTGGAGCGTCCAGATCGGGAGATCGAGGCTGGGTGTCTCCGGCGGCTTAGGTTCCGCCTCCTGCACAGTGCACTCAGCGAGAAAGTCCGCGAGTACCTGGGCCTTGATGGCTGGTCGGGGCTGGTAGCGGATGTCGAACTCACCAAGTTCTACTGCCCACTTCACCAGCCGTCCCGCATTCTCTGGATTGCTGAGAATCTGCCGCAGTGGTTGATCGGTCAAAAGGGTGACAGAATGAGCCTGGAAATAGGGGCGAAGCCTCCTGGTCGCAGTCAGCAGCGCGAAGGCGATCTTCTCAGCCTTCGTGTACCGCGTCTCGGCATCCCGGAGGACTCGGCTGATGTAGTATACAGGCTTCTGAAGTCTTGCCTCTTCCCGAACCAGTACTGCGCTGACTGCGGTTGGGGAGACCGCCAGGTAAAGGTAGAGCATCTCCCCCTCTTGCGGCTTGGACAGCAGGGGAGGAGACGCCATGTACTCCTTGAGCTGGTCGAACGCCGCATGGCATTCGGCCGTCCAGAGGAAGTCTTTTGGGCGCTTCAACACCTTGAAGAATGGTTGGCAGCGTTCGGCCGACTTTGCCACAAATCGTCCGAGCGCGGCGACCCTTCCAGCGAGCTCCTGAACCTCCTTCACTTTGGTCGGAGGGGACATATCTTGGATGGCTTTGATCTTGTCCGGGTTGGCCTCGATCCCGCGCTGGTTGACAATGAAACCGAGGAACCTCCCGGCCGAAGCACCAAAAGCGCACTTCGCTGGGTTTAGCTTCATGCGAAACTTTCGCAAGGTGGTGAAAGTCTCCTCCAGATCTGCAATGTGCTGGTCTGCATGGCGGCTTTTTACCAGCATATCGTCCACGTACACCTCCATATTCCGGCCGATCTGCTCCTTGAAGATTTTATTGACGAGGCGCTGGTAAGTGGCGCCAGCGTTCTTCAGACCGAAGGGCATTACCTTGTAACAGTACAGCCCCCGGTCTGTTATGAAGGCAGTTTTCTCCTCGTCCTGTGGAGTCATCATTATTTGGTTGTAGCCGGAGAAGGCGTCCATAAAAGACAGTAGCTGATATCCGGAAGTCGCGTCGACCAGTTGGTCTATCCGTGGAAGCGGAAAGCTATCCTTGGGGCACGCCTTGTTCAGGTCGGTGTAGTCGACGCACATCCTCCACTTCCCGCTCGCCTTCCGGACAAGTACGATGTTTGCCAGCCACTCGGGGTAGCTCACCTCTCTTATGAAACCTGCCTCCAAGAGTTTGTCTACCTCCTGGTCGACCACCCGGATCCGATCCGGGGCACAGTGTCTCTTCTTTTGCTTTACTGGTCGGTGGGTCGGGTCGACGTTGAGGGCGTGAGAAACGACCTCCGGGTCGATCCCAGGTACATCGGCCGCCGACCAGGCAAACACGTCTGCATTGGCTCGGAGGAATTCCACTAACCGGAGCCGAGCTTCCAAGTCGAGGTTGGCACCGACCCGGACCGTGCGGTCCGGGCGGCCTTCTTCGAGGGGAACTTCGATTACGCCCTCGGCCGGCTCCCCGTGCCGCAAGGCCACTTCGTCTCTGGCGTCAAGTGACTCGACGCTTAGGGCCTCCATGGGCTTCTTCCCTTTGAGAGTTGCTAGGAAACACTGCCGTGCGGTCGGCTGGTCACCTCGGACCTCTCCAATCCCGGCCGCTGTGGGGAACCGCATGAGCAAATGGTAGGTAGAAACCACCGCGCGAAGGGCGTTCAGTCCGGGTCGTCCGAGGATAGCGTTGTAGGCCGAGGGGACACGGACGACCAAGAACCCGAGCCGCACCGTGGCTTCTGCGGGTGCAATGCCCGCAGTCACAGGCAGCTCGATGACACCTTCGGCCGAGATAGCGTCTCCAGTGAATCCTATGAGGGGGGTGGATGTTTTGTGCAACAATTGTCGGGAAAAGCCCATCTTTTGGAAGGCCTCGTAATACAAAATATCGGCTGAGCTTCCACTATCCACAAGAACACGCCTTACATCATAGTCCGCCATAGTGAGAGAGATCACCATGGCGTCATCGTGGGGAGTCTGAACCCCCTTTACATCTTCATCACAAAAAGTGATTACATTTCCGACCCGCTGCCTCTTCGCGACGGCCACTCCTGATACTTCCGCCGAGCCCCCTGCGTTCCTCACGGGCCGAGAGCAGCCCCCAGTGATGGTGTGGATCACTCCCGCAACGGGTCGATTCTGCTCCCGAGGCTCCTGAGGGGCCGGGTTGGCTGGACGCGGGTCTGCGGGGGGACGTCGGTCGTTTACATATCGACCGAGACGTCCTCGGCGAATGAGAGCCTCGATCTCGTCCCGAAGCTGGAAGCAGTCTTCGGTATCGTGGCCGTGGTCTCGGTGGTACTCACAGTACGCCCGAGAAGGCTTCCTCCCAGGGATCTTCTTCATCTGCCTCGGGACCGGGAGGTCCTCCCGCCCCTTGACCTCCATGAGGATCTGGGCCCGGGGGGCCAGGAGTGGGGTGTACCGGTTGAAGCGTCGGTGCGGAGAACGAGGGCGTGTGGCGCCGTGGTTCCTTGCTGGTGACGGGCTTCTGCGCCGGCGTTGAGGCGTCGGGCTCCTCCTCTGGGGTGCCTCTTTTCGCCTTTTCTTCCCGGGCTTTAGAGGGGCTTCGGCGGCCTCCTTGTTCCGGTGGGAGGCTGCCTCCTCGGCGTCTGCATACTGGTTTGCCCGAGACAACAGCTCCGGGAAGCTCCGCGGCAGACGTTTGTCCAGGGAGAAGGTGAGTCTGCCCTTCCGGAAGCCTCGCTTCAGGGCTGAGAGAGCCACCTCCTGGCTCAAATTCCGGACCTCCAGTGTTGCCTTGTTGAAGCGGGTGAGATAATCCCGCAGGCTCTCTCCCTCGTTCTGCCGGACATCGAAGAGGGAGTCGGAGACCAGTCTTCGCCGGCTACTGACGGCGAAATGGCTGATGAAGAGACGGGTGAACTGGTGGAAGGACTGGATGGAATTAGCCTCCAGGCCGGCGAACCACGCCCTTGCCGGGCCGCGGAGGGTCGCCGGGAAGGCCTTGCAGAGGAGAGGATCCGATGCTCCATGGAGGAGCATAAGAGTCCTGAAACTCTCCACGTGGTCCCGTGGGTCCGCCGCCCCGTCGTAGGGTTCGATCGCCGGCATTTTGAACCCCGGCGGGTTTAGGGTTCGCAGGATCCTTGAGGCAAGCGCCGGCTGGGAGGAGATTTCCAAGTCGGCGAAGGGATCTTTGGAGTGGCCCTTCAGGACCTGGAGCTGTCTGTGGAGATCGTCCACCCGCCGGTCCAGGGAGCGCGACCGGTGGGTGGGAGACAAGGAGCGGCGCGAGGGGGACCGACTGGAGTGCGGGCCCCTCGAGGACTGGGGTGTCTGAGAACGCGCCCGGGTCCGCCTCTCGTACCCCGCGCAGCTCCGATGAGAAGGTCCGGGCAGAATGGACCGCACTCGAGAATCCTCCCCGCGCCGGCGCTCCTCTCCATGGGAGAGGAAGGAGCGCGGGTTGTGAGGAAGAGGCGAGTGCTCGGGGAGCAGCGGCTCCTGAGCCCGCTGCGGCACCCGAGAGATCACACCCTGCAGATTCTGCACTGCCTCCGCGAGGGTGCGAACCTGCTGGGCTAGCTGGTCGAACTGAGCAGGTTCGACCGTCTGAATGGGAGGAGAAGCGGTGGAATGCTGCTGAGAGTGTGTTGGGGACGCAGCAGCCTCCCGGCCAGAGGCGCGAGAGGCTCCGCGACCGGAAGCATTGGAAGCTCCGCGACCACCTCGCCGTGCCATTACGATCGTTCTGAGATTCGGCCCTTCCTCTAGCGCCAACTGTTGCTGGTGGTCCAAACCGAGAACGATTGACACGACGGTGTGAACGGGGTTCCGCCTGAGTTGTCTTGGTTGGTGCTGGTTGCGCTCCACCTTCCGCCAAGGAACCTGCAAACAAGCCTTGCACCACCACCAGGGTGGTGATGGCCCTCCGACGGTCAAGTCAGAGGAGATTGGAGGAGGAGAGATGATAATCACAAGTGGGAGAGAGTGCTCTGGGAGGTATTGCTTACCCCCCCCCTTCTCCCCCCAGCCGCATATATACCTGGCTGGGAGGTCTCTCAGGGGGGTTTGTCGTCGTGGGGCACGATAGAATGGCCACTGACATGGCCGTTACGGGGCGTCGTGGAGCAGCGCCGGGTACGGTCATGGCAGGGCGTAGTGGAGCTCCGCTTTGTACGGTCGATACAGGAGATCGTGGGCAGCATCGGGTACAGCCGTTGCAGGGAGTAGTGGAGCAGGAGGCCGCGGCGTGCCTCTGGAGAATAGCCTGTCGTTATCAAAAGATCTCCGACTCGGGGTCGGAATGCTGGATCATAGGGCAGCCGACCTGGGGTCGGGCTGCGAAGCCGAGGAGGTCCGACTCGGGGTCGGAGTGCTGGATCATAGGGCAGCCGACCCGGGGTCGGGCTGCGGAGCCGAGGAGGTCCGACTCGGGGTCGGAGTGCTGGATCATAGGGCAGCCGACCCGGGGTCGGGCTGCGGAGCTGAGGAGGTCCGACTCGGGGTCGGAATGCTGGATCATAGGGCAGCCGTAGCTTTCCTGGATACGCGTGCCGATCACGTGGGGTCATGGCGGCTCAATTCCCCCATAACAGAATCCAATTCGAATTAGGAGCTAAGGTTTGTAACATCCGCTGGGATGTTTATCTTGCAAATATGATCTAATCTAATTAGACTCTTGATCAGTTCCCTTGTGTGTGACCCATTACGTTCCATACTTAGCCAGCAGTAGGTGTGGGTTCGAGTTGACCTAACCTGATAGAACTCTTCTAATCGATTTAGGTCCAAACTGCGCAAATCCGATCTTAACAATTAGAATCCTTTCTAATTAGTGATCGAATTAAATTCTTTAATTCGATCAAACCTACAAGACAAGATTGACGTCTAGCGACGTGTCACGTGTACCCGAAAAATATGAAATTTGGTAGAAATACCAAAAATACCCTTCAGTGGCAAGTTACCATGCAATTCAATTCTTCAATCAAACTGCATCCCGAATATGTATATGAGCATGAATCTATGTCAAACTCAATTATATATTCATGTTTCTCTTAATCTTCTAATAATAATTCGAATCATGAAATATTAGAAACTCTTTCTAATTTTCATTCTGCTTTGATCAAAGGCTCCTTGAATTATCATATGATTAGAATAAATGGGATGCGATCTTCTCTTACTACAAGTGATTGATTCCATGTTGACCTACTCATAATCTTCGTACACAATCCACCATATCCAGAAGACCTCGTACGCAACTTATTGTCATGAATGAGTGTAAACCAAAATATGGATTTATGTGCACAAGATACCATGGTGATCTCAGGTCAAAGGATCAGTTGCACAACTTCCACTAAGAGAATCATCTTTTGACATGTAAGTAAGACTTCATAAGATATTCTCTTGGCAGGTCAATTCAGTGAACTCATTCCTCTAATGAGCTTCCACATCTTTATATTAGTGTCTCCACACAAGTGATTATGAGGTCAATCACCCTCTGCATCGAGCATACATAAGATGTGCCAGTCTTTTCGGTAACATTGATCCCCGACTCAATGTATCAACGACTGGGAATACTTAAGATTAGAGTTTAGGATTTTACGTCTCACTAGTATGATCTCATCATAGCCCTAAAATCATTGCCCCAATCTAAGAGGTTCATCACAAATATAATAAACAGCGTATGATGAAACACAATGCCTTTATTCATAATTAAATGTCATGTACATGATTTAAAAATCAAAAGAAAATCCTTCGCAATGCATATTGCGATTGGCTTGTAGGGCATCTATTCTTTCAGCGACTGCAGGATCTATCGACAAAGTCGTCCCTCAAGCTCGGCTCGGGATGCCCTGCTGCATCGATCGAGAGCCAAAGGGCCTCACGACTGCAAGATCAATCGACAAAGTCGTCCCTCGAGCTCGGCTCGGGACGACCTGTAGCATCGACCGAGAGCCAAAGGGCCTCATAATTGCAAGATCTATTGACAAAGTTGTCCCTTGAGCTCGGCTCGGGACGCCCTGCAGCATCGATGGAGAGCCAAAGGGCCTCGCGACTGCAGGATCTATTGACAAAGCCGTCCCTCCAACTCGGCTCGAAAAACCCTGCAGCATCGATCGAGAGCCAAAGGGCCTCGCGACTATAGGATCTATCGACAAAGTTGTCCCTTCAGCTCGGCTCGGGACGCCCTGCAGCATCGATCGGGAGCCAAAGGGCCTCGCGGCCGTAGGGTCTATCTACAAGTGCGCCCCCGATCTGAGTGGGTGGCGCCCTGCGACGTCAACAGAGAGCCGTTGAAGAGCACCCCCATCCACGGTATTCTATAAGTGCGCCCTCGATCTGAGTGGGGGGCGCCCTGCGGCGTCAACGGAAAGCCGTTGAAGAGCACCTCGATCCGTAGTATTCTACAAGTGCGCCTCCGATCTGAGTGGGGGGCGTCCTGCGGCGTCAACGGGGAGCCGTTGAAGAGCACCCCCGATCGCAGTATTCTACAAGTGTACCTCCGATCTGAGTGGGGGGCGCCCTGCGGCGTCAACGGAAAGCTGTTGAAGAGCACCCCCGTCCGCAGTATTCTACAAGTGAGTATTCTATTGGTACGCCCCGATTCCGGCAGGAGGCCCCTTTGCGGTATCTACAAAATCGTCCCTTAAACTCGGCTCGAGACACCCTACATTGTGTCAATCGTAAGCCGAAGAGCTTCCGCGACCGCAGGTATCTATGACAACTCCTCTTGAGTTAAGATCAGAGCGTCCGACGTTATATCAATCGCGAGCCAAAAGAATCTCCCCCGGCTGCTGCTACATTAAGGAATGTATCATCCAAGCCCGATCCGGAAAACTCGGCAACTGTGGGATCTATCTACAAAGTCGTCCCTTGAGCTTGGCTCAGGATGCTCTGCGGTTTCGACTGGAACCCGAATACCTATGCGATTGCAGGGCTCATCTATAAAGTCTTCGCCGGCTCCGCAGGTGTTGCATGGCAACACAGAAACCGAGATAATCCCTAAGCTACGCAGTGCGGGTCTTACTAGTTAAGCACAAAGACTCAAGTCGACAGGGCCATCGAATAATCTCCATTGGCGAAGCCAAATCATAGCCGTGCTGAGAATACATACATATGAGATAAATTTCATAATTTAACCACTCATATTTTCTAAATTTTATAACATAAAAAAATTACTATTTTAACAAAAACATTCGTGACCCATTTCAATCATATTCAATAAACTAATTATTATTTTATCAAAATTCGAAAAATATACTTTGAAGCATTATGTTATTTACCTCTACTTGCTTCAGAATCCCACTTATGTTAGACGAGCTACATTTTTCTATTTTAATATTATTAAAATAATATTAATTTATCATTATTTTAGTAATCAGGCAAAGTTATAAATTAAAATGCTATTAGGGAATACGGCCTTATGCCCAAATCAGCAAGAAGGAAAGGTAAGATCAAACAGGGGCGATGCATGGGTTGGTTTGAAGAGGGTGAGCTAAACTGATCAAGAATTAATAGTTTTTCTTTAATGGAGATGCATTTCAAAGTAAATCAAGAACTAATATGCAACCTGAGATAATCTTATACATTTTTTCATGGAGCAATAGAGTTTTGTAATAAAAAGAGATATATCATTTATTACTGCTAAATCTTAGTTCAGATGACATAATATTTTGCCACTTAAGCAAAAGGCAGAGGTTTGATTTCAAATATCGCCGAAACTTCCTTCGACCCTTCATTTTGCTAAGCCCTACTCTTATAAACGTGGCTCGATTTATCTAAGCTTTGGGCTCTTTCCTGAAGGGGACATGGTGGGTATAGAGTAGTGGATTGGAAATATAGCCCATCATAGAATCAAAAAAGAAAAATAGAGAGGGATAATGCTTTTCTCCAAAAGGTTATATCATAATCATCATTACCACCATGCAGTCGTATAATAATACCTTTTATGAAATGGAGCACCTGCAGTTACTCGTTACACTAATTATTTATTAAAAGATTGACAAAGCAAAATTATTAAACTTGGATAGTCACCCAAACCCCACCAAATGCTGATGGAGCATCCGCTCCCGTGTGACATGCGACGGATGTTACGAAAGTGTCAAATCAGACATGTCTTTCAAAAAACGAACCAAGCTGTTGACTGGATCAGCTCATTTGTTTCTCATCATTCTAAAGAATTTTTTTGAACTCAACCGTCCCTATTTTTTTTACTTTGTTTAGACTTATTGCTTCTCATGTAGCGGGTCGTGCTCATGTTAGAGCAGCATAAGCCGCGGACGCACCCCAAAAAAAAAAAAAAAAAAAAAAAAGAAAAAAAAGAGAAGAAAAGTTAAGTCACTGGCTCATTGGCGCAACCACCAAATGAAGCGGTCAGACTAAATTAAGCTTAAAAATATAATAAATATATATGCCGCTGCCTTGAAAAGAGTGAAAGTGTGGAGAAAAAATATCTCTATTTATTATTTTACTGACAGGGGCAACGTAAGCGATGACGAACTCCACGAGGTCAGTGGATACAACTGGACAAGCAAAAACACTGTTTGAATAATAAGCACAAAAAATCCAGTTATCCACGTACTTCGCTGCCACCGTCCTTGATAACCTTCGCCAGCTCCACCCACGCCGCCTCGGACGACCCTCCATCCTTCCACGCCTCCTTGGCCTTCTCTGCCATCGCCGCCGCTCGCTTCCTCAACTCGCTCCCTCCCTCCGACTCCATCACCCACCTCACCTTCGCCTCCACCTCCTCCGCTCTGACCAACTCTTTATCGTATCCCTCCACCGCAACCGCCAGACCAATATCCTGCACCAGCGTCACTTTATTCATCCTCTGCTCCGCGTACAGAGGCCACCCAATCAACGGCACCCCGGCGCACACCCCCTCCAGCGTCGAGTTCCACCCGCAGTGGGTCAAGAACGCCCCCACCGCCTCGTAGGCCAGCACTTCGACCTGCGGGGCCCACGACTTCACCACCAGACCCCTGTCCTTGGTCCGTTCCAGAAACCCCACGGGCAAAATCGCCTCCAGATCCGGTTCAAGCCGTGGCCCGGGAAACTTGGCCGCCTGGTCTCCGTTCCGTGGGGCCCGCACCACCCACAGAAACCTGTGTCCGCTTCTCTCTAATCCGGTGGCCATTTCATTGAGCTGCTCCGCGGCAAAGGAACCCATGCTCCCGAAGCACAAGAACACCACGCTCGCCTTCGGCTGCGAGTCCAGCCACTTGATGCACTCGTGCTTTTCTGATGGTTTCCTTTCGGCAATCAACGGCCCGATGCAGTAGGTGGGAGGCATCGGACGGCCAGGAAGGCAGACGCCGTCTCGGAGAGCCGTCACCGCCCGCGGCTCCAACGACTCGAAGGTGTTGATCAGGATGCCGTCGAATCTCGGTAAGCGCTCGAAGTGGAAGAGGAGACGTTTGTAGGACTCTTCGTTCCGGTCTTGGAGTTGAGCCGGCAAATCGGACGCCGGAATCGGCCAGAGGCCGGGGAAGTTGATCGGGGCGTTGCCGAGATCTTTTATGTTGCCGGGAGTGGCGGAGTGGAGGAGTGGAAGGTAGAGGAAGGCGGCGAGGTTGGAGGCGCCGGTGGAGAAGAAGATATAGGAGGGGAGACCTACCTCGGCGGCGACGTCCAGGGCCTCGGTGCAGAAGAAGTCGACGACGAGGGCGCGGACGGCGGAGGTCTCGGACAGGGAGGTGAGTACGGGGCGGAGGTGGGTCGTGGCCTGGCGGAGCATGTCGAACATGAGGACCACAGGGTCGGTGGGGGGGTTGGGGGGTAGGGAGACGGGAGGGAGGTGGTGGAAGGAGAGGGAGGGGTGAGCGGAGGCGGCGGCGGCGATGAATGAGTCGTCGGAGCCTTGCTTGAATGGGGTGTTGATGACGAGGACGGTGACGGCCATGCCGTCGCGGAGGAATAGCTTGGCCAGCTCCACCATGGGCACCAGGTGGCCCATGCCCACCGCCGGGTAGAGCACCACCCTTTCCTTCATCGCTAGCTAGCTTTTTTTTGGCCTCCGAACTGCCGGAATTAGTGGCTGACAGGGCTCTGTGAGAAAGATAAGCGAGAGGTGGAGAAGGTATTTTAAAGAGGCGTTCTGCTTCCTTGAGCTGAAAGCCTTCTGAACACTTCAGACAATTTGTTAATTAATCATGTCTGATCTCCGTTCAAAGGTGTATTATTTATTAGGTTATCGTATGTCCGTAAAGTATTTTATCCTCATCTCATTAATTATTTCACTCTATTGCTGAATTATACTTGCTCTTAATCTTGATTTAAAGAATTAGATTATTTTACCTCTCCGTTAGGTAAGCCTATTATTACAATAACTATTTTTGCAATTGAATAAATAAATAAGTTTATTTAAAGCAGCAATTTAGAAAAAAAAGGAATAATGTCTAACCCTTGTAATGTCCCTTATCATTGCGTTTTGATTCTTCCCCATCTATCCCCTCTCTTCTATTGAAAACAATTCCAACTAGGGTGCGATTTTTACACCATAAACAGACAAACTACAGTACCATTATGGATAGATGCTATAACATCTATCTTGCAGCTGGATGGCGCATTTTGATCATCATAGCGTACTGTGTATTATTGCGTTATCGATGCTTTGTCGTATTCCATAAATAAGTGAGAGCTTGCCGTTTCCATGATAGATGACGTGGCAGCTATCCCCAATGGTACCATATTATATGATGCAAAAGTCAAGCTCCTCTAGTTATGGACATGTGGGACCCATTAATATTTTCTTCTCCATCTATCCTCTCTCTTCTCTTGGAAGACAATGCAGGTTCGGTTATGGAATTGCAGGCTTACGAGATTTATATTCTTTTTTTCATAGAAAATAAAATAAAAATAGAAATTTAGATTTTAAACGGATTTGAAACTTAAATTCCTTAACCATTATACCAATATAACATTACTAGAAATACAAAAACATGTTAAATCAAATAAAATATATTTTATCTAAATGTTCTTTTTAAGCAAGTTACTGTATTCCAAGAATTGGTTCTCAAAAAAGAAAAAAAAAAGCAGTCTATCCTTTTCTCACAATAAAATAAAAAGAAATGTACTTTATTTTATTCATTTGAAATTTTCAAACTTCACCAGATAAAATAATTAAAGATATCAAGAAGTTAAACATGAATCTGTCAATACTCATGCAATTTTTTTATAATATATATAATTCCAATTTATTACATAACGTTTTAAAAATAATCCTGTCAAACCAGTTGAACGGGTAGTTGTATGAATGATGTGGTGACCAAGTCTAGGTTGGTCACTTTTTCCGAGTTTAATAAGTACGATAATTGGGATAACAAGATGTCTATTTTTTTATTAAAAATTACTATGATGGTAAATGGGCTTACAGGGTAGCTTTTTTTAGACAAAAACTATTGTGATAGGTCAACTACTAACATGAAAAAATTTTCTATGGCTCCATGATTATAAGTAAAAAATTATTTTGTAGGTCATATATTAATTCTTAATTTATCTTAGCACAGTTCCCTATCAAACAAAATCTATTTGCACATTCTTTTTAATTCTTAAATCCGACTAATATTGTGTTTTGAGGTCCTTGAATTTAATTAGTATTTATTTACTATTATTTTTTAAACTTGGCTCATTTGTATAGTTTACACTTGGTCATTGGGAAATTTCTTAGAAGTCATCAACTTAGCAAAAGTAACAATGTAATATAAATCTAATTCAAAGACTTCTTGCATTAGTATTACTTTAATGAAAAAAATAGAACGGAATTCATAAATAGTTGTTGTTTGATGGAGATGCATTTTAAAATAAATTGAGAACTAACATGCAACCATGTAGATAATGTTATATTTTTTTTTCATGGAGCGAAAGGGTTTTGTAATAAAAAGAGATATATCATTAATTTGTACGAAACCTTAGTTGATGTCAAATGTCGCCGATCCTTCCTTCGACCCTTAATTGTGCTGAGCCCTACTGTTATGAACGTAACTCTCGATCTATCTAAACTTTGGGCCCTTTCTTGAGTGGGACATGGTGGGTATAGAGTAGTGGATTGGAAATATAGCCCATCATAGAATTAAAAAAGAAAAATAAATAGGGAAAATGCTTTTCTCCAAAAGGTCGTATTACAAGCAAGGCGTATTATAAGCATCATTACCACCATGGAGTTGTGGAATACCTTTTGTGAAATGGAGGACCTGTAGTTTCTCGTTACACCAATTATTTATTGTACGATTAAGAAAGCAAAACTAGTAAACTTGGATCGTTAACCAAACCCACGAAAGGTTCAAGTCACTGGCTAATTGGCGCAACCACCAAATGAAGCGGACAGAGTAAATTAAGCTTAGAAATATAATAACAGTGCCGGCTCGAGGCGACCGAAGCGGTCCCCTAAGGCCCCCACCCACGGCTCGGTTTTTTTTTTTTTTTTTGCTTAATTAATGGTAGACGGGGAGTGGGCGACAAATGTGAAAGGATAGCTGGGCAGTGGGCACTAGCGTCTGGCAGACGGGGACTGGGCGACGGCTACCGGGCTACACCCGTACGCCGCTACAGTGCATCCCCTTCGGCCCTTCATCGTCTCCCCGACGACAGACAGGGTCACAGGCTACTGAGGCTAGGCGCGTAGCGGCGTAGGCCCTGGGCAACGGCTACCGGCTACGACAACGTCGACAAGCAACGGCCAACAGGCATTTACTCCCCGGCTCCCTCCTTCTCTGCCGCTTGCGGCTTGCCGGTGCTTTCTTTTTAATGCTGAACCTTCTCCGGTTCTCGGCAGACTCGGCAGCTCGGCTTGCAAAGCGCAAAAGAATCGGTTTTAAGCTTGGCTCTCAGTCCTCTCCAGCTCTCCTCGTCGATGTCGCCGTCCTCGGCTCCTCCCGTCCTCCAAGGCTCCAACCTCCGAGCTCCGAGCCTCCGGCCTCCTCGGCTCCGCTCGGACCGCTCTAAAGTCCACGGTCCACCGTGCTCCTCCTCGGCTCCGAGCTCTGGCCTCCTCACTCCTCAGCTCCGCCGCTCCGGTCCTCCCGTCCTCTCCAGCTCTCCTTGCCGTCCTCGGCTCCTCCGACCTCCGGGCTCCGCAGCGACCGAGTCCTCCCATCCTCTCCAGCACTCCTTGCCGTCCTTGGCTCCTCCGACCTCCTCCTGGCCCAGGGAAGGCCCCCACCCACGGCCACAGGCCCACGGCTCGAGCCTTAGGCGACCGAGGCCTCCCGTCCTCTCCTTAGCTCCTCCGCCGCTCCAGCCTCCTCGAGGTCCTCCACTCCTGCGTTAGCATCCGACATCCCACTTTCCAAGTTCCCAGTTCCCAGACTCCCAGTTCCTACTGGCCACTGATCCCAGGCAGGCAGTGAGCTAGTTTATTAATTAATTTTTGGTCCAATTAATTTTTATTTAGTCAAGTAAGAGACACTAAAATTGGTTATTTTTTGGTCCAATTGTAGATTGGTTGTGACTTCAGCGGTTCGGCACTATTCGGCCTCTTCTCGCCGTCGAGTTCGGCACTATTCCGCCTCTTCTCGACACAATTAAGTTCGGCATGCACTACTTGTCGGGACCCGAGTTTGTTTTTCTTAACACATTTAAGTTTTATCATTTTTAACTTTGTTTGTGGTATTTTTTTAATTGCTTAGTTTGATAATATTATTTATAGATTAAAATGTCTAATAGAAAATATGACTGTGGGCATGAAAAACTAAAAAAAAAAAAAGAAAAATTGATAAACTCATTCAATCTCAAAAAGGACCTCTAGATAAATTTGTTGTTACAAACAAACATAACATCACATCAAATTCGACTCAAGAATTAGCAACAGAACAGGCACCCGAAATAGAGTTAAAAAATGAGATTGCTAGTGAAATTTTATTTGCGGTCAACTATGTCTTAAGAAAGATTAAATGGTTAGCTATATTATCGATTGAAAATAGTATTTTAATAAATCTTGAGTACAAAAGTTTGATTGATAATTTTGCATCTCAAAAAGCTAGACGGATTATTTTTAAATAAATTTTTAAAGTATTTTACACTTATTAAAAATTTATTATTATTATTATTTTAAGAAAGGTCTCTTTTAGTAGGTTCGTCTTAGCCTTCGAATGCATTGGGCGGCCTCAGTATAATAAGTATATATGTTTTTTTTTTTTTTGCTTTGACATAAGTATATATGTCTTTGGCATGAAAAGAGCGAAAGTGTGGATAATAAGCTTCGATTTCTTTAATGACAGGGGCAACGTAAGCGATGACGAATCAAGAGGACAGTAGAAACAGACTAACTTCGGTCCGCGCCGTTTTGGCCCACAACATGAGCCTCAAAGTCAGAGCATATGTTGTCCGGATTTGTAGAAATTTCTCGGCTTAGGATAAATATCTGGCTTTCTTTCTCTTCTAAAATAATTTGCCATAGCCATATAGTCTAGGCCTCCTTATAGATATGTTTGACTTAAAAGGCCATGTCTACGTCTATTCAAGTGGATTTAGAAAAATTAGAGTGTGTAAGACTTTGGATTCAAATTTAGTTTAATATTTAGTTTCTATTGAAGTACAAATAAAATAAAATATTCTGATACAAATCAGACGGTTACCTATCCATATTTATATTTATTTTTTTGATGGGCCTGGAGATGAATATGGATAATAGCTTGATGCACAAATTTCAAACTATATCTGAATAGGTTTGACCATTTAACCAGAGACATAACAAGCTTTCTTCAAAAAAAAAAACATTAAAAACTGTTAAAATATTAAGCACAAAAATCCAGTCATCCGCGTACTCCGTTGCCACCGTTCTTGATAACCTTCACCACCTCCACCCACGCCGCCTTGGACGACCCTCCATCTTTCCACGCCTCCTTGGCCTTCTCTGCCATCACCGCCGCTCGCTTCCTCAACTTGTTCCCTCCTTCCGACTCCATCACCCACCTCACCTTCGCCTCCACCTCCTCAGCTCCAACCAACTCCCTATCGTATCCCTCCACCGCAACCGCCAGGCCTATATCCTGCACCAACATCACTTTATTCATCCTCTGCTCCGCGTAGAGAGGCCACCCGATCAACGGCACCCCCGCGCACACCCCCTCCAGCGTCGAGTTCCACCCGCAGTGGGTCACGAACGCCCCCACCGCCTCGTGGGCCAGCACTTCCACCTGCGGGGCCCACGACTTCACCACCAGACCCCTGTCCTTGGTCCGTTCCAGAAAGCCCACGGGCAAAATCGCCTCCAGATCCGGTTCGAGCCGTGGCCCGGGAAACTTGGCCGTCTGGTCTCCGTTGCGTGGGGCCCGCACCACCCACAGAAACCTCTGTCCGCTTCTCTCTAATCCGGTGGCCGTTTCCTTGAGCTGCTCCGCGGGAAAGGAGCCCATGCTCCCGAAGCACAAGAACACGACGCTGGCCTTCGGCTGCGAGTCAAGCCACGTGATGCACTCGTGCTTTTCTGATGGTTTCCCTTCGGCAATCAACGGCCCGATGCAGTAGGTGGGAGGCATCGGACGGTCGGGAAGACAGATACCGTCTTTCAGGGCTTTCACCGCCCGAGGTTCCAACGACTCGAAGCTGTTGACCAGAATCCCGTCGAATCTCGGGAAGCGCTGCAAGTGGACGAGCAGGGCTTTGTAGCCGTCGTCGTTGCGGTCTTGTAGGGGACCCGGCATATCTGATGCCGGGATCGGGTGGAGGCCGGGGAAGTGGACGGGGGCGTCGCCTAGGTCTTTGAAGCTGGTAGAAGTGGTGGAGTGGAGGGTCGGTAGATATAGTTCGACAGCGAGGCTGGTGGCGGCGGAGGGGAAGAATAGGTAGCAGGGAAGGCCAAGCGCGGTGGCGACTTCGAGGGCGTCGGTGCAGAAGAAGTCCACGACGAGGGCGCGGACGGTGGAGCTCTCGGAGAGAGATTTGATGAGGAGGTGGAGTTGGGCGGTAGCTTCGCGGAGGGTGTCGAGCATGAGGGACATGGGAGTGACGGGGTTGGAAGACGGAGAAGATTCGGGTTGGAGGGAGGCGGCAGGGACCTGGTGGAAGAAGAGGGAGGGGTGGGCGGCGGAGGTGGCAGCGATGAAGGGGGCGGAGGAGCCTTGCTTGAAGGGAGGGTCGACGACGAGGACGGTGACGGCGAGGCCGTCTCGGAGGAAGAGCTTGGCCAACTCCACCATGGGCGTCAGGTGGCCCATGCCCATCGCCGGATAGAGCACCACCATCTCCTTCATCGCTAGAAACTAGAGGTCGGCTAATAGAGCACCGAGAGGAAGGTATGGGAGAGTTGAGGAAGAGCTGATAGCTAGAGATAGCGTGAAAGAGCTTTCTCCAGTTCCGCGGCCCACCGATGGCACTATATATATATTATGGGTATAGAAAAGGAGACCGGAGTTGTGGAGAAATTCTTTTCCTCAACCTGGAGACCGATCAACAACTAAACTAGTAATAGAACGCGCGAACCAGCTGCGTTTATATTGCTTGTAATCCACGTCTGTGGCTGCTCTTAGAATATCCTTTTCGGAGTTCTACATATTTCTTTTCCCCGTTTCCTTTTTGATCAGGAACGTCGCGAACGATGTTGATGGAAGAACCAGCTCGAAACTAAAAGTGCAGGTTGGCGGTGAAAGAACAAGATGGTCCAATTAATGACAAGTAGTGTTTGTTGGGTGGATAGAAGATGAAGAGAGATGTTGCATCCGCGACGAAGTCAGCAGGATTTGGAACGCGATCGTATGGCGAAATTAGAAAATTCGGCTTGCTTTTCGTAAACGTAAGCAGTGACGCCCTGGAGAATGGAGCCACTCGGAAATTTCGGCGAGGTGTTGAAGAAAGACTTAGAAGCCGGTATTGGTGACTATAGAAAGTTCTCGCAAGAGATCGTATGCAAAACTGATCCTAACGCGGAGCATATTAGTCATTGGTCGATGACTCCAAGTTGGAGACCAAATCCTTGGTTTGGTTAATCTTTGAGTAGTAAAATAGCTCGAGTTAGATTTTAGAAAAGATCCCATATTCCTGGAGCCCGCCAAAGTGGTACCTTTGGATTTATCTCATGTCCATTTGAATTTGTGGAGGCTTGTCTTACGTGCTTTAAACGGAATTTGAGTCCAGAACAAATACGTTAGTCGCCAAGCTAGCATATATGCTGCCTTATTTGGCCTTCTTACTTAATCTTACATAATATATGAATATTAAATATGATCGTGACGTCCTTCTGAAACATCTGTCTCCAAATGAAAATTCTAAGTGGAGATTCAATTTAAAAGCAAAAATAGGATTTATAGTCGTGATCTTAGATGCGTGGCCCGATCCTCCTCCGAAGTTGAAGGCTCTGATCAAATAATGAACACAATTAGCTCACAATCGAGAGAGAAAGAGAGAAAAGAGAGAGAAAAGAGAAAAAAAAGGAAAACTCGATCTTGGTCTAGCACTACAAAAAAATTTATCTTTTTCGGCTCTTTTTAGAGCCAATATCGATGCTTATAAGCATCGCTAATTTTGGCCCTGACACTTTTGAAATTGTCGCAAAAGCATTGGTAGGAAGAGAGTGAAATTTTCTTTTGCCTATGCTTTTTGAAAGCGTTTGCAAAATGGAAGCTTTACTGACGCATATATGTGTCGGACTATCTTGGATTCCGCGAACGCTTATAAGCGTCGATCTTTGCTGAGCAATCTCATATATGTACTCTTTGAAGAATTGGAAGTTTGTTGTCGATGAAGAAGTATGATCATGCTTAGAAAATTCAAGCTTGAAAACATGTTTCTTTTATAAACTCCATTAATGAGATGCTGCAACAAAAGAACATATAATCTAATCTGGGTTCTAATGATGTTTTTTTTAATAAATTATAATAAAGTACATATAATCTCATCAATAATTTTTTTTTACAAAGTACAATAAACTGCAAAAGATCCTCTAACCTCATCTGGGTTCCATATATAAATTACAAATTACATCACCTAACCCTAACCCCATCTTAGGAAAGCTCTGGTTGCCGAAGAATACCATGGCATCGCACGGCCGACGTTACACTTGTGACTTTTCACGCTCCTTGCGGCAAGCCATGAGCCCCTCGACCAGACGGCTCATATCTTCGTACGACGAGCCTCTCTCCGCCACCGCCTTCCTGCCCAATTCTACCAGCTCTCGCACCCTTCTCCTCATGGTTGCCACTTCCTCCCCGCCGCCAACGAGCCGCACCACTGCCCTCGCCACCGCGTTCGCTGGCACCACCGCCTTCTTGCTGTTGGCCATGCTCTTGATCCCCTCCCACACGGGCTTCGCTATCTTGAGCACATCCACTAGTAACTTTTCTAACACGAACTGCTCCGAGTGGGGGGGCCAAGTGGCCAAGGCCATCCCGCTACACACCCCCTCCATCACCGAGTTCCACCTGCTGTGGATCACAAACCCCCCCACAGCCCGGTGGGACAGGATCTCCGCCTGCGGGGCCCATCCTCTCACCACCAAGCCTCGCTCGACGACTCTCTTCTCATAACCCTTCGGCATCCACTCATCTCCTCCGCCGCCGTCGCTGCGCAGCGCCCACATGAATGGGTGGCCGCTCGGCTCCAGCCCAAGCGCCAGCTCCTAGAACTGCTTGTCGCTGAACTGGCACAGCGTCCCAAAGGATATGTACACCACCGAGTCATCCTCCTCATCCAGCCACCTCTGGGTGGCGTCGCGGCCGCCATCCTCTTTCTTCTCCGTCGACGGTAGTCTGGCTCTGGCGAGGTTGACCGGGCCAACAAGGAATACCTTCCTAGGGCCCACCTTGAAGTAATGCTCGATGTAGTCGGGCTCGAAGGCGTAGAAGCTGTCGACGTTGACGCCGTACCTAGGACTCTGCATGGAAACTCTCAGCCGATAAATCAGGTCCTGTGCCGACTCCACCAAGTGGAGTAGGGGAACCAATGACCTACTCCATATCTCCTTGGCCTTGGGGCACTGCAGAAGTACATGATCAGTAGTCTCCTCGATATCCGTGCACACCGTACACCACTGAGTGATCCTCCCCCCTTGCCGGGCTATCAAGCACCTAGCCGGTAAGCACCCTCATGCCACTTCCTAGATGAAGAGCGTCACATATGGATGAACCCGCATCCTCCAAATCCACCCACCCTTTATCTGTCGAGCCGGCTCTATAGTTAACAACATC
The DNA here is from genome assembly GCF_009389715.1 of Phoenix dactylifera. Classification (NCBI taxonomy): domain Eukaryota; kingdom Viridiplantae; phylum Streptophyta; class Magnoliopsida; order Arecales; family Arecaceae; genus Phoenix; species Phoenix dactylifera. The sequence goes on from NW_024067750.1 coordinate 44,182, forward strand.
TGAAGATCCCTAGCTCGCACCCGCGACCGCCCTATCGGCATCCAAACTAGCCTATCCCGACTCTCCCGTGCAGGAACTGCTAGTGCCAGAACCATCTATGCCAACTACTCCCCGAATATCTCTCGAATCAATCCCTCCCTCCAATAACCCCCACCGGGCTCCAGCAGGTCACTGACCCTATAACAGGCTAACCTCGACGTATCCACCATGGTCGGCAATCTACTGATCGGCTGCTCAGTCACTCAGCAATCCTCTAGCGGATCGATGGAGTGACCATCACCAATAGCCCATCTGATCTTCAGAAGCACCAGCGCAGCTCTAGCACACATCTCCCTCCAAATTGGTGAATGGTGATAGACAGCTTGAACTCCGGGCACTAAAACACCATACTTGGCCCTCATCAAAAATGACCACATGCCATTAGGCTCAAGCACAAATCTAGCTGCGTGTCGTGCCGCTAAGGTCTCACGTCTCGCCACCAATGACTGCACCCCTAAACCCCATAACTGGTCGGTTGACAATCGAAGGAGCCTTGTTCAAGAGTCACCCAATAGAAGTATGCATTGGTTGTCTTAAGAGTCCACTTCGGTCTTGAGGCCTCGAGAAGTGTGTGCAGATCGACGCGCCCGTTCTGACCTGGAGGGAATAATCCAAGAGAGAATCCCAGAAACAGGCGAGAATAGAGTGGATATTTTCTTCATGTTTTCTACTTTGGAGTGAACGCAAGGGTCAACAGAAAAAGCTTCAAGCAAACTTTAAGCCACACACAGGAAAGGAACAAGTACCCAGAATTGGAAGGAAACCAGAACCACGGGAAACAACAGAGAATATAATGGATAGTGAAGTCCACCCTGAAAGCTAAATTATCCTAGAAAATTACCTAGAACTAATTCTACAAGAAGGAACTACTCACTGCTTGCTCCTCCATTTACAATATTGTTAAGCAAATCCTTCAATATACTGATGAAAAGTGCAGCCCCATGCCAATTCCGAGGCCAACGAGGAGTGGGACATCATACTTCTTGTAGTCCTGAGCTGGAGCACCGTAAGTTCCATCGATCAAGAGCTTCGGTAGGCTGAAGTTAGGACTGGTCATGATAGTTGCCATAAGTAGAGGAAAGAAAAAGAAAATGGAGGTACAATCCTTTCAATTGGTTCTTGTTGCGGGGATGGCCTTTGGCCGGAGCCTCACACAACAGCATAGCCCACATTAAGCTAGCAGAGAAAGAGGACTGCGTTCCTCCCGAGGTATTGTCCACTTTGGGCGCTCCGGCCCGCGCGTCCAACGCAGACGGGGGGAGACCACTGCCCTTTGGGTGCTTTGGCCCGCGCGTCCAGCGCAGACGGAAGGAGACCACTGCCCTCACGGTTTTGCCCTTCAAAAGGTGCCTCGAGAGGAAAGAATTTCCATCCCCATTTAAAGCACAGAACCTTTCCGCTACTAGCCGATGTGGGACTAAATTCAAGGCCCCCTCCCCCCCCGCAACATAACCCCCCCAGCGGGAAGGTTCTTGAGCCTCCGCAGTCCTGAGGGGTAGTCAACGGTGGAAGGAGGCGCCCCCTACCTGGCGCGCCATCTGTTGCGGGGACAACCTTTGGCCGGAGCCTCACACAACAGCATAGCCCACATTAAGCTAGCAGAGAAAGAGGACTGCGTTCCTCCCGAGGTATTCCCCCAGCGCAGACGGGGGGAGACCACTGTCCTCACGATTTTGCCCTTCAAAAGGCGCCTTGAGAAGAAATAATTTTCATCTCCCATTTAAGGCACAAAACCTTTCTGCTACTAGCCGATGTGGGACTAAATTCAAGGCCCCCTCCCCCCTGCAACAGTTCTAGTTAAATTCTTGCTACAAGTAGCGAGCCTCTTAAATCAGCTCCGGCAATGTGGCAAAAGTTCAGGCAACTCCAAAAGTTGCTAGTTACGACATTTACGCGGTTATAAGTTGGATAAAACTACTATCTTGACTGATATTCACCAAACTTAGTGTATACCTTTCTTGGGTGGTCTCATCTGTTTGAGATATCAAAGGAGAAGACAGAGAGTATTCAGAATACATAATATTTTGGAGTTGCTACAGCAGAGCTCTCCAACAAAAATTGGAAGAATGTCTTTCAAAAACAAAGTCTGTTTTTCTTTACAATAGTGACTGATGGACTATCCATATCTCCCATAGAGAACTGAACAGCCTTTCATAGAGAACTGAACAGACTCAACACTTACATGACACTTGTCTAAGAAACAGCTGGATGTGGGACACATACAGAGATATTTTTAATACATCAGAATATTCATTACAGCAAAGAAGTGCATTACATTTCAACACTCCTTAATGCACTTTCTTTACAACTCCAATCAACTCTCCAAGATAAAAGAACTTCTCTTTGGTGAGGGGCTTGGTAAATATGTCTGCTAGTTGATCTTCAGTTCTACAATGTTCCAACTGAATTTCTTATTTTTCTATTGCTTTCCTGATAAAGTGATACTTTATGGCAATATGCTTGGTGCGATCATGACTGACTGGATTTTTTGCAATGGAAATAGCTGATTTATTATCACAGTACAAGGTTGTTCCTTCTTCTTGTTTTTCTCTAATATCTTCAAGGATCCTTCGCAGCCATACTGCTTGTGCTGTTGCTTTTGCTGTAGCAACATGCTCTGCTTCAGCTGAAGATTGAACCACAATTTTCTATTTCTTAGATACCTACGAGCATGCACTTGTACCAAGAATAAAAGCAAAACCAGAGGTACTCTTCATATCATCAAGACACCCAGCCCAATCACTATCTGTATACCCAAATAGCTTTGAGGTGTTTGCAGTCTTGTACAATATTCCATACTCAAGTGTGCCCTGCAAGTATCTCAAGACTTTTTTTGCTGCTCCAAAGTGATTCTGACTTGGACTTTTTATATATCTTAAAAGCAAACTTCCAGCAAACATAATATCAGGTCTAGTGATGGTAAGATACAAGAGATTCCCAATTAAACTCCTATATGCAGAAGCATCAACCTTCTTGGCACCATCTTCTTTTCTGAATTTCCCATTTGCAAATAAAGGAGTATGTACAAATTTGCAACCAGCCATGTTGAACTTCTTTAAAATACTTTTTGCATATTTCTTTTGGGAAATGAAAATTCCATCTTTCCTTTGGCATACTTCAATTCCCAAAAAATAATGTAGTAACCCCAAATCACACATCTCATAGGTTTGCATCATATCATTCTTGAAGTCTTGAATAGCCTTCTCATCATTGCCCTTAATCATTAAGTCATCAACATAGACTGAAACAATGAGAATATAATTTTCTTCTTTCATAACATATAATGTGGGCTCACTCTTGCTCCTCTTAAACCCTTTCAAGGTAAAATACTTATCAATTTCACTGTACTAGGCACGGGGAGCTTGTTTCAACCAATATAGGGCCTTTTCCAATCTATAAACTTTATTTTCTCCTCCTTCTACTAAGAACCCTTGAGGTTGCTCAACATATACTTCCTCTTCCAATACTCTATTTAAGAAAGCTGATTTAATATCTAACTGATAGATCTTCCATTTCTTTTGAGCAGCTAAAGCAATTAACATTCTTATTGTTTCATGCCTTGCAACTGGAGCAAAGTTTTCAGAGAAGTCTATACCTGGCTTTTGAACAAAGTTTTTCGCCACAAACCTTGCTTTGTGCTTTTGAATGCTCCCATCTTGATTCAGTTTAGACTTGTATATCCACTTGACACCAATAACTTTTCTTCCCTTTGGTCTATCAACTAGTTTCCAAGTGTTGTTTTTCTCTATCATGCTCATCTCATCCTCCATGGCCTTCACCCAAACCTCTTGCATCTTTGCTTCTTCAAAACTTTCTGGTTCTATGGCTGAGAATTGCATGACTCATATAGCTCACTTAAACTTCTCATTCTCCTTGGAGGAGATTCAGGAGAGGAGAGATTTATGAAGACAATGTATTACTTGAACTTGAGCTTGAAGGAGCTGATACTGTTTGTGAAGAAGTAACCGTATCATGCATCTCTGAAACTTTGTCCTGCACTTCAAAAATTATATATGGTGTCTCTTGGACTTTCTTTTCCTTCCAATCCCAAGAGCCTTTTTCATTAAAAATAACATCTCTACTAATAATTAACTTGTTAGTTTCAACATTATAGAGTCAATATCCTTTTGTATTGGAACTATATCCAAGAAAAATACATTTGTCACTTTTTTCATCAAATTTTTTTCTTTTTTCAGAAGGAATATGAGCATAGCAAATGCAGCCAAAGACTTTGAAATAGCTTACCAAAGGCTTTCTTCCACTCCAAGCCTCAAACGGAGTCTTATTTGGCATAGCTTTTGTAGGACATCTATTCAGAATATAAACAGCTGTATTAACAACTGCTGCCCAAAAACTTTTGGGTAAGCCTTTCTCATTTAGCATTGAGGTTGCCATCTCCACAATGGTCCTATTCCTGCGTTCTGCAACACCATTTTGTTGTGGGCTGTATCCTGCTGTTAATTGCTTCCAGATGCCTTCATTTTTACAATATTCTTCAAACTCTCCTGATGTATATTCACCCCCTCGGTCACTTCGAATAGTTTTGATGCCATAGCTACTTTGCTTCTCCACAAGAGCCTTGAATTGCTTGAAGACCAAAAAAGTTTCTAATTTCTCCTTCAAAAAATACATCCAGGTCATTCGAGAATAGTCATCCACAGAGATAAGAAAATACCTATGCTCACTTAAGGAAGGAGTTCGCATTCGCCCACAGATGTCAGTGTGAATAAGCTCCAAGGGTGCTGTTGCTCTCCATGATGTCTGTCTTGGAAATGTTTTGTGGTGTTGCTTCCCCATTATGCATCCCTCACAAGGATCCATTCTTGTTTCAATCTCAGGAAGACCATGAACCATGTTTTTACTTTAAGCAATTTTAGTCCATTAAAATTCAGATGGCAAAATCTTTTGTGCCACAACCAGCTGTCTTGTAGTACTTTACTTTTCAAGGCAGAGAATGTTCCATATTGAAACTTTATGAGAAAATTTCTGTTTTGTTCCATCTTAACATTTGCAAGCACATGATCTTTGTTTTTTCGATCATAAATTCTGCATCCATGATTTCCAAAATGCATATCATAGCCATGTTCAATTAGTTGTCCAACACTCAACAAATTTTGTTGTAGATCAGGTACAAGTAGAACATCTTGAATGTATTTGCATCCTTTCTTGGTTTCAACTGCAATTTTTCCTTTTCCTTTAGCTTGCACAACAGACCCATCTCCTAATCGAACCTTGGGTATAACTGTAGTATCCATGTCATGAAATATTTTGTCATTTCCTGTCATATGATTGCTGCAGCCACCATCAAGATACCAAGTATTACATTTTTCTGCAGAGGCTGAATCACAAGCAAAAAATAAATTTCCCTCATCATCTCTCTTCTGAGTAATTTGTCTGTACATTTGCCTTAAGTCTGCAATTTTTTTCAATATGTTCGAACTTCTTACGGTGACGACATTGAGGCTTCCCTTGCTATCACCTTGAAATTCTTGCTGCAGAATGTCCCGTGCCTCCTTTGCTGTCGCTGCACCAATGATCCTTGGAAAGATGACTGACGAAACTCCATTTTGAATTCTTGAGAGAGCTTTGGCATCATTCATTCTAATTGCTTCCAGTTTTTCTTTCTCAGCATTTGTGAGTTGGTTTTCATCTGCTAGTTCATTGTAACTTTTTTCAACGATGCTCCAGAGTCCCTCTGAGAGAAGCAAAGTCCTCATCTTCACTTTCCAGAAATCATAGTTTTCTCCTCCACTACAGAAAATGTGAGTTTTGCCGACTATGTTTTTCCGACGCTAGGGAAAAGCGTCAGGAAAGTTTGGCTCAGCGCCAACCTTTGCCGACGCTTTGGTCTAGCGTCGGTAACTCTGCAACAATAACGACGCTTTAGAGCGTCGTTACAACTTTGAGAAACAACGACGCTGTTAAGCGTCGTTATAAAACATAAAACCCCAACCCGTCGCCAGGCCCCCTCTCCTCATTTTATATCAGTCGATGCCCTAGCTACGCGCCGTCGACCTCCTCCTCCTCTTTGTTTTTAATGCTCGCTCGGCCCCCTCTCCTCATACTCTCTCGGTTGAGCCCCATCCCTAGCCCCGATCGGCGATCGAAGATTCTGCTTCTCCGCCGTTCCCGACCTCGCCGCCGTCTGAGGTAAGCCTCCCCTTCTCCTTCTCTTCCTCCTCCTCCTCCTCCTCCTCCTCTTTGTTTTCTTCTTGTTTTTAACGCTCGCCCGGCCCCCTCTCCTCATCCTCTCTCGGTCGATGCCCTAACTGCGTGCCAATATTTGACCTCCATCCCGAGACCTAGCTACTCCGCCGCCGTCGACCTCGCCGTCGTCTAAGGTAAGTGATCCTTTTTCTTCAAAAATTAATGACACTCGACAACATTTTCTTTCAACAAATTAGAAATTACCAACCTGCAATAACCCATTCATTTTTGTACATTTGGTGTCTGCAGCAAGTAACTGGCCTCCGCAAAGCTTTCCTGCATTATTTCATTTCTAATTCATTTTTATACGTCTCACAACTTTATGATAGCCTAATTTCGTATTGGTATGAACAAGAAAGATCCGGTTTCTTCTTATTTAAATTTTTGGTTGTTTCTTCTTTTCCTTTTAAGGGTTGCTTTTTTATGTCATGTGCAAGATGATTCTTCCTCTTGTTCATGAGTCCATTTGACATGCCACAAATCTGATGGCAGACTCTGTCTAATTTTTGGTTTTAAAGAATTTGTCTAGATCTTAAGATTAGGTAATGTCTATAGTATGGTTAGCTAGTTCCTTTGCTTCTTTTCTTTTTATGCATAGTTCCTTTTTCCTTGCGTGCTGTCTGTCTTCGGAGCACTGGTGGGCTTTAGAAAATGTTTGAAGTTAATAATATACCAATGGTGTATCTCTGTCTTTAAAAGTTAGGAGGTGGAAGTATTGATCTCCAACTAGTTCCTGAAATTGTCTCTTTTTTTTGTGTGTGAGAATTGGTTTGAAGGGGCCTATGACTGTGTGTATAGCTGAAAAAGCTCCATTGCATGGATTTCTATAGGAGGGATTGAGAGGACCAGGGGATAATTGATGGTGCTGGATTTTTAATGATTAAGAAGGGGTTGGTGTAATGGTTGTGGATCTTGGAATGCATCATTGCATGTGCCTCCACATGCCTTCCAATTCTAGCAGTGGTGGCAGATTTTTGAAACTTGGGATAATGATGGAGAATAACACTTATTGTCAAGAATTCCAGCCACTTTCTGATTTTTTTTTTAAATTTTTTCTTTTGTTTTCTTGAAGGGTGGAAACCTGGAACTGCCCTAAACTGTTGGCTTTGAGAAGGGGTGGTAGGGTACTATAGCTTTGACCCCAAACAAAAGCACAAACTTTTGACCCACAAACTGGTCTCTCTATTTAAACACAACTTAAAGCTGTAGGGCTTTATCTTAGCATGCTGTGGGATGGCTGAAACTGGTTTTTGCACTTTGTCCAGAAAAGGTTTGATCTACGTTCCATTTTTCCAGCCAAAGCCTTTCATAAGCAAGAAAAGTCTCACTCCTTGTAGCCCCAGCTGAAGGAAACAAGTAGTGCCAATTCACTGGCAAAACAAGATTAGAAGCTTTCTGACAAAAGCAATATGGTGCTTTGCCTAATCACAGATGCATTGATCAAAGATATTAATTACTATAATATTAATTATTATAATTTTTATAATATTATATCATAAACTTAGGTGTTAGGTTTTGATATATATGTGGTGGTCAAGTTCGAGGGTGATGGTTTGGGATTTGATGGCAGTGTATATAAGATCTGAGCTTGAGGTATTAAAAGACTGAGATCGAAGTGAAAGAACAGAGATGCAACTTTGTCTGCAATGAGAAGCGATTCTGATAATGCATCAGATTCTCTAGAGAACTTAAAAATAATTAAACTTGAGGACCTTAGATGATTTTAGGAGTAAGTGGACTGCAATACGAGGAAATTGAGTTTGGTGATTTGCATATGGAAGGTGGTTTAGGAGTTGTCCCATCACGAGTTTCTATGCTGTCATGACCAAGGAGTAAGTGGACTGACATACCAAGTATGATGCCATATAATTAAATAGGTCAAGATTTTTGGGGATGCACACCCCAGAATCAAACTGAGAACCTCTGGTTGCTAAGCAAAGGGGTGTGACCACTAGGACAAGGCTTAGCCTCAAAAGTCACATTTATCATGACAGGGTTGGATAATAGTATTGACTAATCTAGGGTATACAAAGTGAAATTGTAATGTCCTCTGAGTTGTAAGCTAGATTCCGCCATACAAAAAGTTGAACATTTGCAATATGCTAAGATTAGATTGTGTTGCCCAAGGTGACAAGCCAAGAGGGGGGGGGGGGGTGAATTGGTTTCTTTTAATTTTAACTATCTTACTTGTGTTAAATGATGAGTTAGTGAACTTAAACAAATCACAATACAAACAACAAGAAGTATAGTGGTTCGGTGCTCTCCTTAGCACCTACGTCCACTCCCCAAGCGACCCCTTGGGAATTCACTATAATCCCGCAGATTACAGTTGGATTGTTTTCCGGGCTCACAATCCAAAAACCTTTACACTTTGGTTTTTCGGGTTCACCAAAAATCTATGTTGGTTTTACGGGCTCACCAACGAACCTTTGTTGGTTTTACGGGCTCACCAACGAACCTTTACAATTGATTTTCCGGGTTCACCAATCAACCTATTCCGTTGGTTTTGCGGGCTAACCAACCAACCTTTACAAGTAGTTTAATAAACAAAGAAAGAAGATTTAAACTCCTAAATGAGCAAATGAAACAATATAAACTACAAAGAAGAGTTTAGAGAATATTTATCGCTTGATGTGACTTCTCTCTTCTTTGTCAAGGATGCTTCACTCTTCAAGGATGGATGGAGCTCTTGATGACTCTTTGAATCTGCTCAACCACTTTCTTTTGATTCTTGAATGAAGCACTTGGATGAAGCTTGCCTTGCTAGGGTTCTCTCTTAAATGCACTTGATGTATTTTCCCAAAGCTTACTTCCTCTGATGAATACTCCCTCTTAAATACTTCTTCAACCTCCAAATAGTCCTTCCTGACCGTTGGATTGAAGAAACTAGCCGTTTATAGCCGTTGGAAGTCCAAAAAGTACTTCTGCACAACTAGCCGTTATGCTTCTGCCCGTGCTTGGGTCGACCCAAACTTTTCTTGGGTCGACCCAAATCTTGGGTCAGCTCAAACTTTTTCTTGGGTCGACTCAACTTCTTCTTGGGTCGACCCTAACAGGGTTTCCAGAGAACCTTTTCTGTCTTCTGTTCTGTCTTACCTTTGGGTCGACCCACACAGGGTTTGGGTCGACTCAAGCTTGGGTCGACTCAACTTCATCTTGGGTCGACCCTCTCAGTAAATCCAGAGAACCATTTTCTGAGTTGTTTTGAGGATCTTGATGTTTGGGTCGACTCATGCTTTCCTTGGGTCGACCCAACTCACTGTTCATTTGTGCCATTTTTGCAGAAGTGTGCCAAATACTTTCTTGATGTGCCGGGATCGACCCAATCATCCTTTGGGTCGACTCAATCCACACTTTGCTGCATCTCAAGGTTAGATTCATTCAAATAAACAATAAAATGTATCTATATCAATTTAAACAAATATACTGAGAGTAACAGACTTAAGAATATAGTATCGATTTAACTTATAACATACTCTAGATAATTGCTTATTAATCATCAAAATAACACTATCATCCTCAATCTCCCCCTTTTTGATGATTACAAAATAAAGAGTATGAGCCTATTGATACTTGTCTTTAAAATCAGTTTTTTTGAAAGGGCTTAACTTGCTGAATTTCAGCTTTTCATATATAAGAGTGAAGTCTCCCCCTATATCATTCAAATGTTGTCAATTTGACTTTTTGAATTACTCCCCCTTTCATTTATAATTCATTAAAGATGAAACTCCAAAAATTTGAGATAAAACATGAGTTTCAGGTTATGTATCGAGGTGTGAAAGGTGCGTGCCAAATTCTGAAATTATATGTGCCAAATTCTGAAATTTGATATAAATTTTTGACTTGATCATTTTCATTGTTGCAAATTGCTCCCCCTTGGATGTATATGCTTTCCTATATGATTTTCAATTTGTTTTACAAATTATTTCTCTTTCTTTCTTTACTTCTCCTCTTATTACTCTATCTTTACTTCTCCCCTATTACTCTTTCTTTACTTCTCCCCCTTTTTGTTACTCTATTTACTCTATCTTTACTTCTCCCCTATTACTCTTTCTTTACTTCTCCCCCTTTTTGTTATCATCAAATAGGTACATGGAAAAAGACACAATAAATAACAAACATTCAAACTTCATTGATCAAAATAGGAACATTTTAGTACAATCATGCCAAAAATAAAAGCAAATACAATGTTCCTCAATCAAGGTTCAAAATACATGATCAACATAAAATACATATGAGAACTAGATACATATCCTAGGCTCTAAACAAGATCGTGAGACTCTCCCGGATCGCTTGGCTACGGCTCTCTTGGGTCCCATTTCTCCAAGATCTTGAAGTAATCTACTGTTTGGAGATGATTGGAGAAGATTTGAGAGTGGGGAATAGGATTTTCGGAAGAGGACAAAGGGTAAACAGTGCCCTAGATAGCTCACGGGTCCCCCTTTTAATAGTGGGGTCCCGACGTTGGGTCGACTCAAAAATTTTCTTGGGTCGACTCAACGTTGGGTCGACCCTATTCTGGGTTGGGTCGACCCAAGTTCAGAAATTTTCCTTTCTCTTCCTTTTCGCTTCTAAAAAAAAAAATTTTCCTTGCTTCCAATCCTTACAAATTCTTTCTGGGACAATAATACATGAGTAAGGAATCTATAGATTACAAGTTTGACTCATGTTTCATGGGTTTTTAGAAATGGGAGGAATGTATCATGAGACTGCTTGCTCCCTTTTATATCTCTTCAATAAAAAGGATCACATATGCCTAATTCCCTCCTTAGCGTGCAGAATCTATCTTCACTCAAGGGTTTTGTGAATATGTCGGCTAATTGTTTTTCAGTGCATATATGCTCAATACATATGTTTCCATTTTGCACATGATCCCTAATAAAATGATATCTTATTTCTATGTGTTTGGCTTTAGGAATGAGATATTTAGGATGTAAGCCAGAAGTGATCTCTAAATGTAGATTCCAAAGATAGTTTTGAAATCAAGTGTAGATGGAATCCTTTTCAAGTTATTTCAAGGAGTATCAAGAATAATATTCAAAGAAAGCACGAATGAAAATCCAATACCCTTTTTTTTTTAATATATTAAGTATATAGCAACATGAGAGCAATCTAATTAATTTTTAGAGTATAGTATAAGAGCAGATAAAGATCAAAATTTATATACTCGAAAAACATAAGATTATGTTGAATCTTTAATTCTTAATGACTTCAAAGTTCTTTCATGATATAAAAGTATTGGAGCATAGATACCAAAATATAAATTTATGCAATGTAGGATACATAAAATTCAGGGCTTTGGAAGTTCTTTTAAAGCTCTCTTAAAGACTTTCTTTTACTCCTTTAAAGATCCTAGCATCAAAATCAATTAAAATGAATTGGCTCAGGATTGAAACACTAAAGTGCAAGCCAATAAGAGCTCATTAGTAGATTCCAAGATAAATTTTCGAAACTAAGACAGATGGAATCCTTTTCAATTAAATTTTTAGAAATAAATGATTTACCGATGAATACAGATGAAAATCCAACTTTCAAAAGATATTCAATGAAGCACAAAGTTTAATACCACTTTACATTTAGTATTCTTTGTCTCATCGTTAGATGCGAATTTATACGATTAAGTTCTATATGATCTCTCACTCTGAAATTTTCTTTCTCCCCCTTAATTAATCATTCTATTTGAGAGTTTAGAGTTTGAAGATAATTTTCAATAAAGAGATTGAGTATTTAAAGCTCCCCCTCAAAAGATGCATTTTCTTTCAAACTTTTTTTTTTTGTTCTTCTATAATATCAAGAATGTAGAGTGATCTAGAATTTTTCAAAATTTATAGCAATCACTCTTTTTAATCTTTCAAGAATAAATTATATTTCCTCTTATTTTTTTTGAATATGTATGGAGATATTAATCAGAAAATAATTCTTTTGAAGCTCAAATTTCTTTCAAAAGTAATTACATTTTCTTTCCTATAAGAATTATTGAAGTGAGTTGAAATATTCTAAGCTTTAGGATCATTAACTCTCTTCTTAAAAATAGCTTTTCTTTTTAATGATAGAAGCATTTAATTATGTAGGAGTGTATATTCAAAATATTAATTTTTTAGTCATAGTTTTTCAGCAATGTATATATGAAGCACCATAAATCTTTTTAATATCAAAATAATATCATATATTTAGAACCATTTATTTGCAATCAAGATCATTGAAAAACACATCATTTAGACCAATTTCAGTACACTTATAAGATAAAAAATGATATGTTTCAGATGCGTATCGGAGCAAACAACCAAGGTATCCAAAGTAATTCTGTTTTTCTTAAACCGTAGTTTTCATCTAGAAATCATATTGAGTTATTCCCCAAAATGATACAATCATTGAAGTATATAATGAAAGTTACAAAAAAATGCAACGATAGAAGCATTTTTAAATTAAGTTTAAGCTTTTATCCTTAAGGTGTGTTTTCAAGTGATCGAAACTTCATTTGGCTTTTCACAAGCTTTTTATATACTTTCATTTATCTTGTCATTCATTTCCTCATTTTTGAATTTCTTCCTTTAACCACTCAGTGAATATTCTAATCTTCATTTCTTTTGGTTTTACTTTTCTATGCTCTATACTCTGTTTGCTCCCTATCCGGTGGAGTTGGAAGGGGCACGAGGTACTACCACTAGCCTCCCTCTTATGCCGTCCCTAATATACCCTACACCGAATAGTTGGGTCAAATAGTGCCGGGTACTATCACTAGCCTCCCCATTGGCACCATCCCTATGATGAGCAATGTAGAAAGGTTAAACTTTTCTCTTTAAAAATGTTCTCTCCAAACTCTTCCTATTATAGTTGATTATGGATTTTATCCCATCCAAAGGAATGCTCACATAATTCTTATAAATGTGCTGAATATATTATACTTGTTTTGCTTTTACCTAAGATTGGAGTACTTAGTTTTATTATCTTAACAGATTTTTATGAATCTTTTGATATCAATTAGATGTGATTCATTAGAATTAGTTTGATATCTTTGCATATAAGCACAAAATGAGCATACAATTTGGCCTACAAGCTGCATGATATAGTAATACAGCTTCAAACAATAAAATTACCTTGCTCATTATTTTTAAACTCTACAATATGGGGTCATAGATATACCTTTCTTCATGCCAAACTTCTGTAAGAATATTCTTGTAAACTTACTTTGGCCAATGAAGATTCCCTTTCTTATTTGTCTTAGTTTGGAGTTCGAGAGGAAAAATTAGTTCATCCATTTTACTCATTTCGAACTCACCCTGCATGAGCTTAAAAAAAAAAACTTTACATAAAGCTTCATTAGTAGCACCACAAATAATATCATCAATATATATTTGAGCAATTATGATATTAGAATTTTTCTTTTTGATACATAGTTTTATCACTATTACTTTCTATCAAAAAGTTACTTAATCATTCATATCATGCTCTTGGTGCTTGTTCTAAATCAAATAGTATTTTATCATGTTTGTAATGAATATTTTTCAAATATAGATGGTTATTTTTACATAAAAATTTTAATAATATAACCACACAGAAGTTCATTCTACACATTCATTTGACAAAATACAAGTCTCATAAAACAATCAAATGAAAGTGGTTATCTTTGGCTTCTAATTATGCAAAAATTTCATCAAGATCTATTTCATCTTTTCTGATTAATTCTTTTAGTAATCACAAATTCTTCTTAATTTAGTGTGTTTCTGAAAAACTCAGTTTTGTTCCAAATATAAAAAGTTTTCAGATTCTTCAATAAGATTTCAAATTTTATCCCTTTCAAAATGATTTAGTTTAACTTAACCAATTATCATCTTATTCATTCTTCTTAATGTCTTTTAAATAGAAGCAAAAATGACAAACTATATTCTCAATAAAAGATCTAGTTTTAATAAGAATAATATGAATTGACATTTCTACAACTGGTATCTTTTCATTGAATATTCTATATGCATTGCTTAGAGAGTAATATCCAAAGAAACACTTGTTTTATCAGATTTGGCATATATTTCATTCTTGAGAACATAACATGTATAACTGAAAAAAAAATAAAGGTATGCACCATTTGATATTTTGTTTTTCATGAGTTCACATGGGGTTTGTTTTTTTTCAAAAATAGATTTAATAGAAACCTTATAATATGACAAGCTGTGATGATAACATTAATCAACTGCTATCACAAAGCATTGTCCTTACACAACAAAGGTTCTATTTTTATATTTTTATAACCCCTATATGTAATAGTATTCTTGGTGCAAAAACAATTGTATTCAATACCGTTTTCTGTGCAAACCTTATTAACAAATTGGTTTCAAAACTGTGCCATGATACTTTCACAGTTTGCAAACCTTTTTCATTTGAAACCTTTTGTAAGTTTGTGCCAAAGCAGAAAATATTTCAATTTAAGTGCCAAGAATAAAACCAACGTTAGCTTTGAAAAATCATCCATAATTACAAAGTCAAGAAGCTTATCTCCTAGGCTCACTATCCTAGATATCCAAATAAGTTCTTATGGAGAATTTTCAAAGACTAAGAGGTGGAAACAATGTTTTCAGATTTCGAAATGATTCTAGTTTGTTTTTCTAGATGACATGCATAGCAAACTTTGACCTTGTAGAAATTAATTTAAGTAAACCAATGACAAGGTCTTTTGAGATTAAATACATACTAGTATGAATTGATTTTATATGCCAAAAGTGGTTTCTTTAATCTTGGTATTCATAGTGCATATATTTAAAGTCATACCAAGTATACATTCTCATGTCTATGATCAATAAAAGATAATACCATTGATAAAAACTCTTAATCAAGCATATAGAGAATTCATAGAGTTATTCTTAATAAATTGATTAATCATTTAGCAACTTATCCAGCAGTAAGTAAAGCATACTATAAAATGAAGTGATTTGATTATGTTTTTTTTAAAAATATTACCTATATCACAAAATTGATTAATACCTGCAATTTATGTTTTAATTAGATACTAAGGCAAAGAGAATGATGAGATGCAAGGATTACTAATTTTATTATTCTTTTCATTTCAATTACTTTTCTTAAGTATATTTTAAGTTTCATTCTTTAATATATGTCTAGAGCACCCAATGTCTAAATTAACATCTTTTGTTGGAGCCTTGAGTGCTAGACACACCTACAGAAAATATTCAGATTTTCAACTTAGGAACCCAAGCTCTTTTGGGTCCTTGTAGGTTAGCTATTATTGTTCCTTTTGGAACCCATATTTTCTTAATAGCTATTTTGTCTATAGGCTTGCAGATTTTAGGATTATAAGGAATGTATTTTTGCATACTCTTATTAAATTTAACAAACATCGATTTAATATAAGTAGATGATGGATTTTTAATTTTCTGTTTTTGTTCATTAGGTTCATCAGATAAATTAGAATCCATTTTATGATAGATAGTGGAGGATTTAACACATATGTCATTAAGGGATTTTTGTGTGTACCAAGATTGATATCCTAATCCAGCCTTTTCAAATTCAGCTCTTTGATTATTTATCATTAAGTTCAGTTTTTCAGAGCTGATAGTAAATTTTTCAACTATAGGCTTAAATTTGTTAACTTCTTTAGTTAGCCTTTCATTGTCTTCTGAAAGTAATTTATTATTTTTCTGAGTTATATCATAGCTTTCAGCAAGAGATATATTTTTCTGATTTAGCTTTTTATTCTTTAAACTAAGCTTCTTATATTCTAAGTATAGATCAGAAAAAGCATCATGAAGTTCATCAAATGTAAAATCAGATTGAGTTTCAGCATGTACTTTATCTTGAAATGAGAAATCACTTTGTGTTCCAATACATACCTTATCTTCATGTGCCATAAATCAAGGATTTTTAATTTCAGTTTGCTGCTCTTCTTCTTCAGAGCTAGTTTCAGATTCACTAAAAATGTTAGTGCATTCATATTTACCTTCAAGCATATTCCAGATTTCCTTAGCAGTTATGCAAAAAGATATGCTATTAAGTTCACTATCATCTAATGCACAATATAGAATATTCATGGCTTTTGCATTTTGCTGAGCCATTTTCTTATCATGATTAGCATTTGTATGTAGCCCATTGACTATGATACTCCATAAATCGTAGTCATGTGCTTGAATGAAAATGCGCATGCGTGCTTTCCAATGTATGTAGTTTATACCATTAAATAGTGGAGGTCTATCAATTAATTGTCCCTCACTCATAGAACATCCCACTTGGGTTGTCATGATCTTTAACTCTTGATTGTGAGATCAATAATTACTATTGGAGCACCTTGCTCTGATACCACTTGTTGCCCAAGGTGACAAGCCAAGAGGGGGGGGGTGAATTGGTTTCTTTTAATTTTAACTATCTTACTTGTGTTAAATGATGAGTTAGTGAACTTAAACAAATCACAATACAAACAACAAGAAGTATAGTGGTTCGATGCTCTCCTTAGCACCTACGTCCACTCCCCAAGCGACCCCTTGGAAATTCACTATAATCCCGCGGATTACAGTTGGATTGTTTTCCGGGCTCACAATCCAAAAACCTTTACACTTTGGTTTTTCGGGTTCACCAAAAACCTATGTTGGTTTTACGGGCTCACCAACGAACCTTTGTTGGTTTTACGGGCTCACCAACGAACCTTTACAATTGATTTTCCGGGTTCACCAATCAACCTATTCCGTTGGTTTTGCGGACTAACCAACCAACCTTTACAAGTAGTTTAATAAACAAAGAAAGAAGATTTAAACTCCTAAATGAGCAAATGAAACAATATAAACTACAAAGAAGAGTTTAGAGAATATTTATCGCTTGATGTGACTTCTCTCTTCTTTGTCAAGGATGCTTCACTCTTCAAGGGTGGATGGAGCTCTTGATGACTCTTTGAATCTGCTCAACCACTTTCTTTTGATTCTTGAATGAAGCACTTGGATGAAGCTTGCCTTGCTAGGGTTCTCTCTTGAATGCACTTGATGTATTTTCCCAAAGCTTACTTCCTCTGATGAATACTTCCTCTTAAATACTTCTTCAACCTCCAAATAGTCCTTCCTGACCGTTGGATTGAAGAAACTAGCCGTTTATAGCCATTGGGAGTCCAAAAAGTACTTCTGCACAACTAGCCGTTATGCTTCTGCCCGTGCTTGGGTCGACCCAAACTTTTCTTGGGTCGACCCAAACCTTGGGTCAGCTCAAACTTTTTCTTGGGTCGACTCAACTTCTTCTTGAGTCGACCCTAACAGGGTTTCCAGAGAACCTTTTCTGTCTTCTGTTCTGTCTTGCCTTTGGGTCGACCCACACAGGGTTTGGGTCGACTCAAGCTTGGGTCGACTCAACTTCATCTTGGGTCGACCCTCTCAGTAAATCCAGAGAACCATTTTCTGAGTTGTTTTGAGGATCTTGATGTTTGGGTCGACTCATGCTTTCCTTGGGTCGACCCAACTCACTGTTCATTTGTGCCATTTTTGCAGAAGTGTGCCAAATGCTTTCTTGATGTGCCGGGATCGACCCAATCATCCTTTGGGTCGACTCAATCCACACTTTGCTGCATCTCAAGGTTAGATTCATTCAAATAAACAATGAAATGTATCTATATCAATTTAAACAAATATACTGAAAGTAACAGACTTAAGAATGTAGTATCGATTTAACTTATAACATACTCTAGATAATTGCTTGTTAATCATCAAAATAACACTATCATCCTCAGATTGCTCCTTGAACTTGACATAGTTCCCCATTGCTCAGATCTGATCTTGAAATCATGATGCTGACATTTGCTTTCATGCTCCATTCGTGGATCTACACAAGTTAAATAGCAAATAATACCCTAAAAAATATTTATGGATAAATCTGATCTTGTAAATTCTCATATCCACTAAAAAAATATAGTGGGATCATGAAATTTGGCTTATTAAGTTGATAGCAGTAGAACTGGAATGGTTGCTCCATGCTCATAAACGTATTATGTGGAATCTTTGTATGCTGATACTCGTTTAATTCTCAAAGTAACCTTTTCTCAACTTGCTTAGCATATACGTGCCATCAGAAATTTATGGATGCTGCTTCTTTTCATTTATTTGACCGGACAGATGCACACAACTTGTATGTTGGATTTGAATTCTCATTATAGAGCTTCTCTCTCTTGTTACATTTATTGTCCTGTTTAGTTGTTACTTCTTAAATTGTTGTAGGATATCTGACATATGCTAATGCAATATAAATTTTCAGAATTATGTTTAGACATGAGATTATGTTATGGTTGTGTATTCATTAGGCACATTTGCTTGACAGCCTCCAGAAGGAAAAGATACTTGAGTCAAAGTCTGCAGTACTAATCACATCTTTTATTATATTTTACGATCGGAATATTGATACTTTTATAAATTACTTTGCATTAAATTACTTTTATAAATTATTTCTATACTTTTAATTAACTAATATTGATTCTTTTTTATGCATACTAGATTACAACATGCCGCGAGGAAAACGTTTCAGAGATATTGAGTTTCAGCACACATCTGTGGGATCTACTTCTGATCGTTCCCAGCAGCCCGGTGAGCCTCATACTCAGTCCGGGTCCCAGTCTGCGCACGCGCCACCTGCAGATTGTCCAGACATGGATGACGTGGATGTCCTGGGTATTTTGATTTACAGTTTTTATATTAATTTTTCTTACAATCTAACTATTTTAAATCATTTGCCTTTAATGGACTTCTTATTTTATAGATGGACTGGGGAGAGTGAGGAGAACACGAGGGCCCACTCGAGCACGGGACGTATGGACCCTACCTGAGGATGAGAAGATTGTTGTCCATTGCAACGAACTGGGGCAGCCCATCAAGAATGCTGCAAGCATTTTATCCACGTTTTTAGGATCGGTTGCGCGGAAGGGACAATTGTGTCCGCTCAACTATACGAATTGGAATGAAATGCTTCTTAAAGTTGTTGAGGTAAAGAATTGAAGCTGCTTACTATCTTCAATTATTTTTTGGTTTAACATTGATATAACATTTTTGACTTTGATGTAGAAAAAGTTTGTCCTTCCTGCAAATAGCCATGATTGGGTGCTGAAGTCCGTCAACAGCAAATGGAAAGAATATAAGGCGAAGCTAAAGGCAGATTGGAAGCACGAGGGCATGACTGAAGAGGAGGTGGCCCGTGTTTGTCCTCCAGATGTAATTTCTCATCAGTGGAGGGAGCTTGTCCACTACTGGTTTTCCGAGAGAGCTCAGGTTGTGTATATTTTTTCAATACCTTATATTGTATTTACTATTAATATAGATTAGAAATTTATACATTGTATTAATTATATTGTTTATTGTTTTTCGAGGAAGACATATTCCAATATTGGTAGAGCTGCTCGAGCATCACAGACTGTTCCTCACACTTCAGGCTCCATGAGTTGTGCGAGACGTAGAGCCGAATTCGTAAGTTTTTTTGAAACTCTTTAAATTTATCTTAAATTATTCTATCATATAGCATATATACTCTTGAAATATACTTTTTGTTGTAGATGGATGATAATGGGAGGGAGCCTGGTAGGGTGGAGTTTTATAAGATGACTCACACCCACCGAGATGGCAGCTTTGTCCGGGAGGAGTCCAGAAATATAGTTGTATGTATTCATCTTTGACTTGTGCTGTATTTTTTTTTTTGGTTCTAATATTGGCATACATTAATTTGAATTTTTTTTTGAGAGATGTAGGATAGTGCAACAAATCTTATTTCAGAGCGCGTCAGAGGGTCATCATCATCCGACGCGACTAATCATATTGAAGCTCAAGTGCTAGCTGAATTGATGGGCTCAGAGCGTTATGGGCGAGTGAGGGGTTACGGCGTTGGAGTTACCCCCACTCAGTTATCTTTAGTGGGCACATATACAAGAAATGCCAGAGAATCTAGTAACACTGCAGAAGTTCGTCATCTTCAAGCAACTATTGAAGAGTTGAAGCAAAACCAAGCAAATTTGCAAGCTCAGCTTACGAATATTTCATCAATATTACAACGATTTCTCCCTTCTCAGGTAAATAACTATATATATTTGAATACTTTACATATTATCAATTATGATATATGAGTTAATGTATCACATTATTCCAAACTTCTAAGGTTTCTCTTTTTTTTTTAGATTTCTGATACTTCAAACGCTTGTAGAGATGATGATGGAGCTGAATCCCGTCCCTGATGCATTCTAGATTATCTTTTATGAGTTTGATATGTATATGTTTTTTATTTTTCAGAGTACATTGTAATTTAAAACTTTGTAAGCAAATTTTTAATCAGATATTACAATATTCACAATTCGAATGATCTGAGTGTTTGTATTAATGTATCAATGCAATACAGGTTCATATTGTTATAATGTATGTATTAATGAAATACAGGTTCATATTGTTATAATGTATGTTTTGTAATTTGTGTTTTATAATATGAATTGTTTTTTTTTTTTTCAAAAAAGCAATTCCCGACGCTTTTAAGCGTCGGCAAAGGACATACTGTCCGCACCCGCAAGCTTATGCCGACGCTTCAAACAATTATGTTAGCGTCGGCAAATGAGCATATGCCGACGCTTTAAAGCGTTGCAAATGGGCGACGCTATAAAGCGTCGGGAAAAACCAGGAGCTAACCCGTAGGGAACTTTTTCGACGGGTTATCACTGACGCAAATAAGCGTCGGTAAATCCAGGTTTTTGCCGACGCTTTCGCCCTGCATCGGCAAAAACTATTTCCACTCTGGTATGTCCGACGCTTTGGCGACGAGGGGCATTGCGTCGGTGGTAGTTTAGCCGATGCTAAAAAGCGTCGCTAAAGGTCCAACAAAGCGCCGGCATAGCTACTTTTTCCTGTAGTGCTCCAAAGACTGGAAGAATGGAGTGTGAAATGTCGGCACTTTCTCCAACCAAGGAAGCCATCTTTTTCTTGCTGGATAGGTTGCCGTTCTATTGATGATAAAGAAGACGCCCCAGATGATGTCGAAACCCGCTCTGATACCACTTTTCTTAGAGATATCAAAGGAGGAGATAAAGAGTATTCAGAATACAGAATATTTCAGAGTTGCTACAGCAGAGCTCTCCAACAAAAATTGGAAGAATGTCTTTCAAAAATAGAGTCTGTTTTTCTTTACAATAGTGACTGATGGACTATCCATATCTTCCATAGAGAACTGAACAGCCTTTCATAGAGAACTGAACAGATTCAATACTTACATGACACTTGTCTAAGAAACAGCTGGAGATGGGACACATACAGAGATATTTTTGATACATCAGAATATTCATTACAGCAAAGAAGTGCATTACATTTCAACATCATCTGCTCTGAGGAGGCCACTACTTCCAGCCACTGGGGGTTCGCAGGCCTCCAAGAAGACTCGCTTAAGCGCCCTGTCCAGTCACCTAGTTGTCTAATGTGGATGCCAAGGTAACCATCCCCAGGAGCTGAAGTTATTGAGCCTAGAGAAAAAACCAGAGTTCGAAAACAACATATGGTCAATCAACTGGTGTACACAGATGATACAAAGATAGATCTCTAATCAAACTTCTGATACATACACCTAGGCTAATTAAATGATTCGTCACAGTGTCAAAGTGAAATACATATACAAGTACTCAGCAAAAATAGGACTATAGGAGGAGATATATGAGTATACATGTCGACTATAGCTAATGAACAAATATTTTTGATACTCATATAGTTTGGAAGAACAGTCTGTTGAAGTCAGCCTTTCTTAAGCATAAATTTGTTAAGAGAATATAGAGAGCATTCTGAAATTTACCATTCAAAGAGTGAGACTGCAGGGCATTGGATAAACATATACTGCCCACTCTTGTAGCGGAATGCCGGAGCCATGGACATTTGCCAAGTCAGAACATCACCTGGATAAAGTACCAATTCTCAGTGCAAACAAATTACTATGTCAACGTAGCAAGGTAAAACCAGCAACGTTGTCGTTAAATTCATTTGTTTGACACTTTGAATGAACTGACAACCCATTAAGCTACCTTAAGGAGTCTGACTGAGTAATAGCCGGACCTCAGGGTCCTTAGGGTCCTCTCCCCTGCGTATAGAAGAACAGGAGCAACAAGGTACATCCATGTCTGCAATACTAAGTAGGACCGTATCAGTGCGGCAATCATTTGAAAATAACAAACAGGCCCAGAGAAGACGTGTTTAGTGTTTGTAAGACCTCCAAAATATCAGAAAGTTGCGAGTTAACTGAATAACACTTACAGTTTTTAGATTACAATGGTGAATGAATGAGGTAAAGGAATTGGCCCTGGATGACAAGCAGCACGTAGACAATGGCAAACAGAAGGGCTTAATTTGGAAGCTTCACCAGGCTTCGGCGGAACCAGCGGATAGCAAGGGTGAAGGCCACCAGCATGCACAGAACCATTAGAATTCCTGTCACCCCCTCCCAGCCTTTGACCAGCTTCATGTAACTGGGCTTTGTTCTCCCAAAGGGACGCTTCAAGCCCTCGTACTTCTCTTCCGAGCATGATATCAGACGCGGGAAGTCGCAGCTAAGGTGGTTTCCGGCATGGAGTATAACCCTTCCTACGATTGCTGCCGCTATGGTCTGCCAGTACTCAATACTCGACAAGATTTTAAGATAAATATAGGATTTTGAATTACTTCACATATACTAAATCTAGTGCTACAAATAATACGTAGCATCCGTCCTCAGACAAATCTGACGTATCTCCTGATTAACTCCATGGCTATTCTAAATCTGGTGCTACAAATGAATTTTGGATATTTTAGAATAGCTGACAACCTCTATGGCTGGGAGTGGTTTAGGTCAGCTGAGAAAACTTGATTTGTTATTATTCGATGTCTTGGAATCTTAGGTTATTTAATGTTATATGAGATAATAAGACTTAATATTACATTCTTTTTTATATATTTGATTTGTATGTTGAATAAAAAAATCAGTTTTACCTATCCCCACATCTGCTCTAATCTGTCCTGTCTGCTCGGCAGAGTGGGACGCTATGTAATGGGGAGAATATATATCATCCTAACCTTGGATTATTTCGACCTCCTTGATCTCTGCCTTAACTAAAGTAAATGTCCTCGGTATTGGCCGATATTCCACTCTGGTCGGCCCTACGCATGCTATTAGCGCACGATCAGCCGTTATCATGCGATTACGGTACTTTCCAACAAATTAGATAACAAATATCGATTTCATCTTATATATAGAGGTGATTACAAGACTCTTAGGTAAGCATTTTTAAGCTCCCTCTTTCTCTAGAGCACTCCTCCGCACTTATTCTCTTTTTCCCACTATTGCTCTAGATCTCTATTAACTTATACATCGGAGCATCTTTGCCAGAAATCTTCTGATATATAGACTTATTTGTAGGTCAATCCTGTATTCCTCTTCAGTTTTGGACGACCTTGGCATACCTTGGTATCAGCTGACCTCCTTGTACTTCGATTTCAGCCGATCTCTGAACACCTTGTGTGGAGACCGATCTTAATCTAGATTCTAGCAGCAGCAAGGTGGGTTCAGGGATTTAAATATATCGGCATGCTCTGACACTCTAAGGTAGGCTTGGGCCGAGGACGCGCATGAGTTAAGCTGGCAAGTTAAAGTTTTACAAGTCCAAATAGATTTGGTGCTTGGATATGGGCATGACTCATGATGGAACTAGGCATGTTAGATTGGATGCGAGGAATTCTTAACAATAAATACGTGATTCATAGAAGGAAATTTTTTTTTGTAAAATCAGTTGTATGATGAACTAAAACTGCAAACCTCGTAACCTTGGATCTGGTACTCCTCAAAGGTGGTCACATATTGAGAGTATGTGTTTGACAACCCAGCAATAACTATGTGAATGTTGCTACCAAATTCACCATTGCTGCCACTGGTAAGTAATATTGTTTGCACAGCATCTCGGAGACACCTCCCGGCCATGGTTGTGAATTCTGTAAACAATGTAAGTAAATTCAGAGCCATTCAGAAGTCCACCTCAATAAGGAATATGGAGAGAATGAATACTAAATTGAAGAGGCTGTCTAACAAATAGAAACAAAGAATAAACAGTAACAAAAGAAATTTTATGTTTGCAAATTTTATCTCTAATTATAAGCAAGCAAATAGGTTTTGCATCCATAATCTTGATATTAATACAGTGTAAGGAAGAAAGGAGCAAACACATGTACCACCGATCCTTCCTTCGACCATGAGATATAGGTTAATCATGGTCTTGGTCAGGGATTTTGGTCCCCTGTTTGGTTCACTTGTTTTTTCGGCCAAGCTGTGATGGTAAAATTTTATTTGAGTTGATCTGAGCTTAGCTTAAATCGAAAGTAGCCTATCTTTATGAATTCTAAGCACTTACATATCTCATATCATAACTAAATCAACACTTTATATGGTCCATGCCAACAACTCCTACACCATGTATATGACTTCTGATCAATTTATCCCCTCTTCTTTTGAAGTGTCAAAGTCAACTGTCATTTTTAGCAGATGTCAGCATAGCCTTTTGTTTTTATATATTTATTTCCTTAGATTTTCGGGTCCACTAAGAAATGCACTCCATCCTGGAGGAAAGATGTATAGGGTTGACCCAGCCACGTCTTGTTTTTGCAATGATGTACCAGACAATTGCTCGAACACGAAGAAAGGGAGGTGATAAAGCTGAAAAATAACCTGAGATTAATTCGACCCCCTCAACCCCTACCATCTACGTATAAATATCCATAATCCGAACTGATTAATTTGTCCTAACCTAATCAATTTTCCAAAATTCAATTTCTAATTGGATCCAAGCTGACATATCCGCATCTCGAGTTGACATATTAGCCCCTAGTTTAATCTATTTTGCAAAGTTTAGTTCTTCATTAGATCCAAGTTGACATATATATTTAAAACATGCCTTACAATTCTTAGTAGTTCATTTCCAACATGATTTAGATGACCTGTACTACAAAAAGATCTACCATTAAAAAGAAAATATTTAAGATTATGACTTGATCCCACTTAAATGCCTTTTTGACCCAAATAGAATTATACTCTCATGAGACATGACCCAAGATGGATCAAAGCTCCAACCCAAACAGAACCAATTTAAAGTTTGCTTCGAAAATTTTGACCCATATAATAGATCCCTGATCCAAACCCTAACCAAAATAAGGACAAAGCCAGGTCAGTCAATTTTGGCACACAGGCTATTTTTTTCTATTACTTGACTTAAATTCTTCTTACCCCATTTTTAGTATTCTTATCTTGCATAAATGCTCTAGGTTTGTTGGTGTGCATTGGCTAGTGCAGAACCGTTATGGTGTCGATGCAGCAAGTTAGGTCCGGTATCAAGAGTTTTGGATATCTCTAGGAGCTCAAGCCATCAAGTTTTGCAACCATGGTGTTGCTAGAGTTTTTTGCTTTCAAAATAATACGAGGGTTTTATTGCCAAACTAACTTTATTCTTGTTGCTGGTGGTCCAAACCGAGAACGATTGGCACAGCGGTGTGAACGGGGTTCCGTTTGGGTTGCCTTGGTTGGTGTTGATTGCGCTCCACTTTCCACCGGAAAACCTGCAAGCAAGCCTCGCACCACCACTGGGGTAGTGGGGGCCCTCCGACGATCAAGTCAGAGGAGATTGGAGGAGAAGGAAAGATAATAATAGCAAGTAGGAGAATGCTCTGGAAGTTCTTGCTTACCCTCCCCCTTCTCCCCCCAGCCGCCTATATACCAGGCTGGGGGGTCCTTTTGGGGGGTTGGTCATCGTGTAGCACGATGGAGCTGCCACTGACATGGCCGTTACAGGGCGTCGTGGGGCAGCGCTGGGTACGGCCATGACAGGGCGTAGTGGAGCTCCGCTTTGTACGGCTGTTACAGGGGATCGTGGAGCAGCGCCGGATACGACCGTTGCAGGGTGTAGTGGAGCAGAGGGCCGCGGCGTGCCTCTGGGGAATAGCCTGTCGTTGTCGAGAGATGCCCGACTCGGGGTCGGGCTGCGGAGCCGAAGATGTCCGACTCGGGGTCGGATTGCTGGATCAAGGGGCTGCCGTAGTCTTCCTGGGCGCGCGTGCCGGTCACGTGGGGCATGGTGGCTAAGTTCCCCCGTAACAGTAGCCCCCCACTTCCGAGCCTGGAACCAGAAGGGGAACGGGTGAAGGGAGTGATGCTTCGAGATTGCCGCCATCCCTCGGAGAGGCGCGCGCGCTTCGAGCTCCCCGCCTTCTTTATGGCGTATGGCGGTTGTTGCTGACCTGGCAGTCTGAGGATTTCGGCGGACATCCCTCCTTAATGGCGTCGATTCGCCTTTGGGGCGCGAGCGATCCTTCGGCAGAAACAGGGTGTTTCTTCATTTCACTTTCGTCCTTCCTCTTTTTAATTCTTGGTAGCGTCTCGCCGACTCCTGACTCTCGAAGTTCTTCCGGCGCTAGGCCAGGCATCCGAGGGTTAGGCCTCAGGAGATTCTTCCGGCGCTAAGCCAGGCATCCGAGGGTTAGGCCTCAGGAAATTCTTCCGGCGCTAAGCCAGGCATCCGAGGGTTAGGCCTCAGGAAATTCGTCCGGCGCTAAGCCAGGCATCCGAGGGTTAGGCCTCAGGAAATTCTTCCGGCGCTAAGCCAGGCATCCGAGGGTTAGGCCTCAGGAAATTCGTCCGGCGCTAAGCCAGGCATCCGAGGGTTAGGCCTCAGGAACTTCTTCCGGCGCTAAGCCAGGCATCCGAGGGTTAGGCCTCAGGAAACTCTTCTGGCGCTAGGCCAGGCATCCGAGGGTTAGGCCTCAGGGAATTCTTCCGGCGCTAAGCCAGGCATCTGAGGGTTAGGCCTCAGAAAATTCCGCTCGTTGGTCGGCCAAGGCTGGCGCAAGCCGAGGCGACCGGTCGGGGCTTCAGGCTAGTCTGCTCCCGGGATGATCATCGGGTTAGCCTGGCATCCGAGGGCCGAGCCTCGGGAGATTCCGCTCGTTGGTCGGCCAAGGCTGGCGCAAGCCGAGGCGACCGGTCGGGGCTTCAGGCTAGTCTGCTCCCGGGATGATCATCGGGTTAGCCTGGCATCCGAGGGCCGAGCCTCGGGAAATTCCGCTCGTTGGTCGGCCAAGGCTGGCGCAAGCCGAGGCGACCGGTCGGGGCTTCAGGCTAGTCTGCTCCCGGGATGATCATCGGGTTAGCCTGGCATCCGAGGGTCGAGCCTCGGGAAATTCCGCTCGTTGGTCGGCCAAGGCTGGCGCAAGCCGAGGCGACCGGTCGGGGCTTCAGGCTAGTCTGCTCCCGGGATGATCATCGGGTTAGCCTGGCATCCGAGGGCCGAGCCTCGGGAAATTCCGCTCGTTGGTCGGCCAAGGCTGGCGCAAGCCGAGGCGACCGGTCGGGGCTTCAGGCTAGTCTGCTCCCGGGATGATCATCGGGTTAGCCTGGCATCCGAGGGCCGAGCCTCGGGAGATTCCGCTCGTTGGTCGGCCAAGGCTGGCGCAAGCCGAGGCGACCGGTCGGGGCTTCAGGCTAGTCTGCTCCCGGGATGATCATCGGGTTAGCCTGGCATCTGAGGGTTGTCAGGCCTCAGGAAATTCCGCTCGTTGGTCGGCCAAGGCTGGCGCAAGCCGAGGCGACCGGTCGGGGCTTCAGGCTAGTCTGCTCCCGGGATGATCATCGGGTTAGCCTGGCATCCGAGGGCCAAGCCTCGGAAAATTTCGCTCGCTGGTCGTGCGCCTGTCGCTCGCCGCCCGACGGGATTCCTCCGTGGCCAGCTGCGATCGTGTTTCTCCTCCTCTCCAAGCGTCGCCTGGGGAACACCAGATGGGCATTAAATGCTAATTGAGGGGTTACCTGGGAAATCGGATCGCCAGTTGCTGCTTGCGAGGAGTGTCAGTTAAGCGGACGCGATACGCGCGTTCTTCGAGGCGGATGCGGCCTGGGCGCGAGCGGAGATATGTGGACCTAGGGGTACAGGCCACCCGGAGTGTCCTGCACAAAGAATGCGATTAAGGAGAATAACGCTTAAAAAATCGCGGGAAGATACGCCTTGAGAGCCGGATCGGCTCCGGATTCAATGCGCCCGCATTTATTGGAGCCACCCGCAGCGGAACGACCGGGGGGCCGCAGTTTGGCTATAAATATAGGTGCAGGTGCGATGGAGCCTGCCAAGCCGGAGCTGTTCAGGTTGCCATGGATCGTGGGCCTCCTCTCCGGCGCATGGTTGAGAGACCTCTATCGAAGGAACGGGAGGCGCGCCCTTCGCGACTTCCGCCAACTAGCCGTTTCATCTGGGATCAACAAGGAGGTTCTCCCCGGCGGAACTCCGCTCTAGGCGTTTCATCCGGGATCACGTCTCCCCTCCTTGAAGTTCGGCCTCCCGATTGAGCTCCGCACCAGGCGCTTGATCCGGGACCGCGCCTCCATATGCTCTTCTCCCTTGTATTCCTTCTCTCCCCCAACACTGGGGAGGACCGGAATATCCCTTGGAGGTGGCGTTCCCCTGGAGGCAACGGGAGCTTCGTCTGCGGCGGCTCCTCGTCTTTTTCGTGAGGCGTGGATGGCGCCTCTGGGTAGGAGCAGTGTGGACTTCTCCTTCGTCCACTTCTTCTTCATCCGCGCCGGCTCTTCGTCTTCTTCGTGAGACGCCGATGGCGCCTCCGGTTGGAAGCACCCACTTCCGGCGGGATTGCAGCCGCTTCGAATGGAGGTTTCGGGATCCCAGATCTTCAGCTCCTCGGAGTCTCCACCTCTTCTTTACTTTCTTTACACCCTAATTTCCCTCTGGGAATTCCTTGTAATCACACGAGCACGCCATTGTAACCAGAAATTATTGAAATGAAAAGTGTTATACATTTTTGAACTGTCTTTCTGGCATTGTCGTTCTACTGGTAATACATCCGCAGGTTAGCGGAATTCCAGCTCCTTGGAATTTCTCGACCATCTAGGGCCTCCAACTGGTAAGAGCCAGGTCGATTTACCCAGCGAACCCTATACGGGCCTTCCCAATTTGGCGCTAGCTTCCCACCTTCCGCAGGTTGAGATGCTTTAGCTCGCCTTAGCACCAGATCTCCGATTCTGAAAAGCTTCGGTCGGACCTTGGAGTTGTAATATCGGGCTACCCTCCGCTGATACATCGCCATCCGAACCTGCGCCATTTTCCTCGCTTCTTCCAAGAGATCCAGGTTCCCTCGGAGTTGCTCCGAATTGGCCTCGGGTCGGTGCGCGGCCACCCGAGGTGAGGGGAGTCCGAGCTCCACGGGGACAACGGCTTCCGTGCCATAGGTTAGGCTGAAAGGCGTCTCCCCGGTAGGGATCCGATGCGTGGTCCGATACGCCCAAAGGACATTCTCGAGTTCTTCGACCCAAGCTTGCCCCGTCCGACCGATTCGCGCTTTGATTCCTTGGAGGATTGTCCGATTTGTGACCTCGGCCTCGCCGTTGGTTTGGGGATGCGACACAGATGTGAACCGATGCTCGATCCCGAACTCCTCGCAGAAGTCACGGAAATGCTTGTTGTCGAACTGTCGGCCATTATCCGAGATGAGGACCCGAGGTACCCCAAATCGGACAATGATGTTCTTCTTCACGAACTTCCGGACTTGCGCCTCCGTGATAGTGGCCAGCGGCTCTGCCTCCACCCACTTGGTGAAGTAGTCGATTGCAACAATCAAAAATTTCCGCTGAGCTGAAGCGACGGGGAATGGTCCGAGGATATCCATTCCCCACTGGGCGAAGGGCCAGGGTGCAGTGATTGGTGCCAAGGGGACAGAAGGGACTCTCTGGACGTTGGCGTGGCGCTGGCAGGCGTCGCATTTCCGTACATGATCCTTTGAGTCCTCCAACAAGGTAGGCCAATAATAGCCTTGCCTCATGATCTTGTGCGCCAAGGACCTAGCCCCCAAGTGTGATCCGCAAACGCCTTCGTGGACTTCGCCGAGGACGTAGGCCGCTTCCGAGGGGCGGAGGCACTTTAAGAGGGGGGCGGATGTTTTGTGCAACAATTGTCTGGACAAGCTCATCTTTTGGAAGGCCTCGTAAAACAAAATATCAGCTGAGCTTCCACTATCCACAAGAACACGCCTTACATCATAGTTTGCCATAGTGAGGGAGATCACCATGGCGTCATCGTGGGGGGTCTGAACCCCCTTTACATCTTCATCACAAAAAGTGATTACATTACCGACCCTCTGCCTCTTTGCGACGGCTGCCCCTGACGCTTCAGTCGAGCCCCCTGCGTTCCTCTCGGGCCGGGGGCAGCCCCCAGTGATAGTGTGGATCACGCCCGCGACGGGTCGATTCTGCTCCCGAGGCTCCTGAGGGGCCGGATCGGCCGGACGCGGGTCTGCGGGGGGACGTCGGTCGTTCACATATCAACCGAGACGCCCTCGGCGGATGAGAGCCTCGATCTCGTCCCGAAGCTGGAAGCAGTCTTCGGTATCGTGGCCGTGGTCCCGGTGGTACTCACAGTACGCCCGAGAGGGCCTCCTCCCAGGAATCTTCTTCATCTGTCTCGGGACCGGGAGGTCCTCCCGCCCCTTGATTTCCATGAGGATCTGGGCCCGGGGAGTCAGGAGAGGAGTGTACCGGTTGAAACGTCGGGGCGGAGAACGAGGGCGTAGGGCGCCGTGGTTCCTCGCCGGCGACAGGCTTCTGCGCCGACGTTGAGGCGTCGGGCTCCTCCTCTGGCGTGCCTCTTTTCGCCTTTTCTTCCCGAGCTTTGGAGGGATCTCGGAGGCCTCCTTGCTCCGGTGGGCGGCCGCCTCCTCGGCGTCCGCATACTGGTTCGCCCGGAAAAACAGCTCCGGGAAGCTCCGCGGCAGGCGTTTGTCCAGGGAGAAGGTGAGTCTGCCCTTTCGGAAGCCACGCTTCAGGGCTGAAAGAGCCACTTCCTGGCTCAGGTTCCGGACTTCCAGCGTAGCCTTGTTGAAGCGGGTAAGATAATCCCGCAAGCTTTCTCCCTCGTTTTGCTGGATATCAAAGAGGGAGTCGGAGACCAGTCGCCGCCGGCTACTGACGGCGAAATGGGTGATGAAGAGGCGAGTAAACTGGTCGAAGGACTGGATTGAGTTAGCCTCCAAGCCGGCGAACCACGCCCTTGCCGGGCCACGGAGGGTCGCCGGGAAGGCCTTGCAGAGGAGAGGATCTGATGCTCCGTGGAGGAGCATAAGGGTCCTGAAACTCTCGACGTGATCCCGCGGGTCCGCCGCCCCGTCATAGGGCTCGATCGCCGGCATTTTAAACCCCGGCGGATTCGGGGTCCGCAGGATCCTCGAGGCAAGCGCCGGCTGGGAGGAGATCTCCAAGTCGGCGAAGGGATCTTTGGAGTGGCCCTTCAGGACCTGGAGTTGTCGGTGGAGATCGTCCACCCGCCGGTCCAGAGAGCGCGACCGATGGGTGGGAGACAAGGTGCACCGAGAGGGGGACCGACTGGAGCGCGGGTTCCTTGAGGACTGGGGGGTCTGGGAACGCGCCCGGGCCCGCCTCTCGTACCCCGCGCAGCTCCGATGGGAAGGTCCCGGCAGAATGGACCGTGCTCGAGAATCTTCCTCGCGCCGGCGCTCCTCCCCATGGGAGAGGAAGGAGCGCGGGTTGAGGAGGACAGGTGAGCGCTCAGGGAGCAGCGGCTCCTGGGCCCGCTGCGGCGCCCGAGACATCACACCCTGCAGGTTCTGCACTGCCTCCGCGAGGGTGCGAACCTGCTGGGCTAACTGGTCGAACTGAGCGGCTTCGACCATCTGAATGGGGGGTGGAACGGTGGAGTGTTGCTGAGAATGTGTTGGAGACGCAGCGGCCTCCCGGCCGGAGGCGCGAGAGGCCCCGCGACCGGAGGCATTGGAAGCTCCACGACCACCTCGCCGTGCCATTACGATCGCTCTGAGATTCGGCCCTCCTTCTAGCGCCAACTGTTGCTGGTGGTCCAAACCGAGAACGATTGGCACAGCGGTGTGAACGGGGTTCCGTTTGGGTTGCCTTGGTTGGTGTTGATTGCGCTCCACTTTCCACCGGGAAACCTGCAAGCAAGCCTCGCACCACCACTGGGGTAGTGGGGCCCTCCGACGATCAAGTCAGAGGAGATTGGAGGAGAAGGAAAGATAATAATAGCAAGTAGGAGAATGCTCTGGAAGTTCTTGCTTACCCTCTCCCTTCTCCCCCCAGCCGCCTATATACCAGGCTGGGGGGTCCTTTTGGGGGGTTGGTCATCGTGTAGCACGATGGAGCTGCCACTGACATGGCCGTTACAGGGCGTCGTGGGGCAGCGCTGGGTACGGCCATGACAGGGCGTAGTGGAGCTCCGCTTTGTACGGCTGTTACAGGGGATCGTGGAGCAGCGCCGGATACGACCGTTGCTGGGTGTAGTGGAGCAGAGGGCCGCGGCGTGCCTCTGGGGAATAGCCTGTCGTTGTCGAGAGATGCCCGACTCGGGGTCGGGCTGCGGAGCCGAAGATGTCCGACTCAGGGTCGGATTGCTGGATCAAGGGGCTGCCGTAGTCTTCCTGGGCGCGCGTGCCGGTCACGTGGGGCATGGTGGCTAAGTTCCCCCGTAACAATTCTTCTTAACGGAAGGTAATTAATTGTTTTCACCGTTTTGTTCCTTTGACCGAGAGATGCTTTGTTTTCCTTTGTTATCCGTTAGGAGAAGTTCATTTACTATTGTTATCACGAATGGTCACCTTTTTTTTTTCACTCTCATATAATATGATGCACTTTGGCACATTCGGGATAACACTTTTGTTGAAATATTTGGAGAAGAAAAAAAATAAGAAAATTATATTCCTGCCCATCCATTACAATGTACAAGAGCAGCCTTTATATAGAGCTAGAAGGCTAACAAAGTTTGGTAAGGCCGACTAAGTTTAGCACAATCAATCAAGGTAAAATTTAGTAAGACAAATTAAGTTTGGTACCATCAATTACAAATCAATCATGATCCTAACCAATCATATAATTTTAACATCCCCTCTCAAACTCAAGGTGGTAAAGTAGACACCAACTTGAGTTTGGAAACAAGAGATCACAAGATGCCAGGAGGATGAGCTTTAGTGAAGACGTCCGCAGCGAGGATAGATCTCAAAGAGAAGACAATTGAAGCTCAATGATGCTCGTAGAGGAAAACACTATAGAAGCGGAGCAAGAGACCTCGAATTGCATGACGAAGGAATCGGGACAGCAAATAAAGCTGAAGATTGAGGACTGGGGTGGTGCCATGCAGATGTACACCTTCATGATCGAGAGCGGAACCACGCCTGCTAAGTTTACCTGCCAATTTTCTGACAGTACAGTTTGACGCGCTACTGCTCGTGTTTGGAGCGAGACCACGTCTGTCAAGTTTATCCGTCAAGCTTCTGACGGTACGGTATCACTTTCATATAATATGATACAGTTTATCTTTTTTTCGAGGACGGTACGGTCTGACGTATTGCTGCTGGAGTTTGAAGTGGGACCGTGCCTGCCAAATTTACTCGACAAATTTCTGATGATACAGTTTGACGTGCTGCTGTTGGGATTTGGGGCGGAACCGCGCATGTCCGGTTTCTGACGGTATAATTTGAAGCGTGTTGCCGCCGTCTTCATGGAGGAATAGAAGCCCCGCAAGTGGGTGCTCGGAGGGCTTTAACTCGCTTATCTCCGAAGGAAACGACCTGCGAAGGCGCTCCGGTTTACCTCGCCGCCGTCCTCGAAAGAAGCTCTTGTTGGTGCCACACAAGGTGCGGGAGCGGCCAATCTGAATCAAAGAGGAAGAGATCCAGAACCGAAGAAACAAGGGATCGGTGGAACGGCCACTGAACTCTCCTCCTGATCCTTTCGCAGGCGGCAGGGGGCTCCTTCTCCGCCGGACCGCGGTGCGAACGGGGTTTCTCCTCCTTGCGGAGGCCGCCGGAAAAACCAGGAAACCCACGCGGGTAAGAAGAAAGACTTGGTTTTTGGCTTGGGAAGAGAGAATACGGAGAGCCACCGGAAGAGAGAATACGAGGGAGAAAAAATTGGCTTGGAGTTTCAGCTTGGGAAGATGACAATGCCCAATAAAAAAAAAAAAAAAAAAAACAGCGAGAAGAACAGTTGTCTTTTCGGCTTGGGAGAGTGAACACCCAAACTCTGAGCCCCTCACGTGAAGCACTTGGGAAGGAAAAAAAGTTTTTTTTTTTTTGTGTGTTCTTAACACGCCAAGGAAAAAAAAAACCCCCCCTTCACGTGAAGAGGAAAAAAAATCCCCCCCTTCACGTGAAGAAACCAACTATGGCAGCCAACATTTTTTTTGTTTTTTTAATTTAGAGTGAAACAAAAAATAATAAAAATAATAATTAAAGAAAAAAAAGAGGAAGAAAGAAAGAAAGAAAGCTAGAATTTTATAGAATCTCGATGAGAAGAAAGGAGCTTTGAAAGTTGCCAGAGCCGGAGCCCCAGCTATCCCCAAAGCGAGTTAGGAGAAATAGAGGATTTGCGAGCGACGACGATCACAACAAAGACGGAAAAGAGGAAGACAGTAGGTTATGTGATCGATGGCTCTGATACCATGCTGAAATTAAAAAATTAAAGAAGAAAATTATATTTTTACCTATTCTTTATAATATACAGGAGCAGACTTTATATAAAACTAGGAGGCTAATAAAGTTTGGTAAGACCGATTAAGTTTGGCATAATCAATCACAAATCAATCAAGGTAAAATTTGGTAAGGTCAACTAAGTTTATTACACTCAATCATAAATCAATCATGATCCTAATCAATCATATGATTTTAACAACTTTATTCTTTTTTTTTCTTATAACCATTTTTTTCTCTTTTACAATCATTCTCTTTCTTTCCATCTTACAAATTAACCGGTGCTAGTATTGGGGTGCTATAACTTGGAGTGCGGCTTAAAATGTAGAAAATGTAATCTTGGGGATAATAATCCTAATAAAATTCATATTAAAAAAATAAATATATTAAGAAAGTGTCTTAGGTAGCATGTCTAGCTTTTTTTTTTTTTTTTTTTTTTTTTTTTGCAGTTTTTTCTTGAAATTGGTACAACAAGTTCGCCAACAGGTGGTCCATGCATCTTACAACAATCATGGTCACGTAGAGCTAGCATAGTTAAGAATACAATATATTGTATATGGAATGTATAGCTCATGAGGCGCTGATTGAAAAAGTAGGAAAACAAAAGTAAGCCTCCACAACTCAAACCTAAACTGGTGGGTATCCAGAAAGACCCTGTTCGACATAGTCCTTATATAGTTTGGACCTTTCGATTTGCTCGAATACATAAATCACTTTCATATCTATATTATTTCAACGAAAGATATAACAAGCATCCTTAAAAAAATAAAAAGCTATCTGAATATTTAGCGCAAGAAATCCAGTCATCCACGTACTCCGTTGCCACCGTTCTTGATAACCTTCACCACCTCCACCCACGCCTCCTCGGACGACCCTCCATCCTTCCACGCCTCCTTCGCCTTGTCTGCCATCGCCGCCGCTCGCTTCCTCAACTCGCTCCCTCCCTCCGACTCCATCACCCACCTCACCTTCTTCTCCACCTCCTCCGCTCTGACCAACTCCTTATCGTATCCCTCCACCGCAACCGCCAGACCCATATCCTGCACCAGCATCACTTTATTCATCCTCTGCTCCGCGTAGAGAGGCCAGGCGATCAAGGGCACCCCGGCGCACACCCCCTCCAGCGTCGAGTTCCATCCGCAGTGGGTCACGAAAGCGCCGACCGCTTCGTGGGCCAGCACCTCAACCTGCGGGGCCCACGACTTCACCACCAGACCCCTGTCTTTGGTCCGTTCCAGAAACCCCACGGGCAAAATCGCCTCCAGATCCGCTTCGAGCCGTGGCCCGGGAGGCTTGGCCGTCTGGTCTCCGTTCTGTGGGGCCCGCACTACCCACAGAAACCTCTGTCCGCTTCTCTCTAATCCGGTGGCCGTTTCCTTAAGCTGCTCCGCGGCGAAGGAGCCCCTGCTCCCGAAGCACAAGAACACCACGCTCGCCTTCGGCTGCGAGTCCAGCCACGTGATGCACTCGTGCTTCTCTGATGGTTTCCCTTCGGCAATCAACGGCCCGATGCAATAGGTCGGAGGCATCGGACGGTCGGGAAGACAGATACCGTCTTTCAGGGCTTTGACCGCCCGCGGCTCCAACGACTCGAAGGTGTTGATCAAGATGCCGTCGAATCTCGGTAAGCGCTCGAAGAGGAAGAGGAAACGTTTGTAGGACTCGTCGTTCCGGTCTTGGAGTCGAGCCGGCATATCGGACGCCGGAATCGGCCGGAGGCCGGGGAAGTTGATCGGGGCGATGCCGAGATCTTTTAAGCTGCCAGGAGTGGCGGAGTGGAGGATTGGAAAGTAGAGGAAGGCGGCGAGGCTGGCGGCGCCGGAGGAGAAGAAGATATAGGAGGGGAGGCCTACTTCGGCGGCGACGTCCAGGGCCTCGGTGCAGAAGAAGTCGACGACGAGGGCGCGGACGGCGGAGGTCTCGGAGAGGGAGGTGAGTACGGGGCGGAGGTGGGTCGTGGCCTGGCGGAGGATATCGAACATGAGGGGATTGGGGGGGAGGGAGACGGGAGGGAGGTGGTGGAAGGAGAGGGAGGGGTGAGCGGAGGCGGCGGCGGCGATGAATGAGTCGTCGGAGCCTTGCCTGAATGGGTTGTTGATGACGAGGACGGTGACGGCCAAGCCGTCGCGGAGGAAGAGCTTGGCCAGCTCCACCATGGGCACCAGGTGGCCCATGCCCGTCCCTGGATAGAGCACCACCATCTCCTTCATCGTTAGAAACTAGTGGTCGGCTAATAGAGCACCGAGAGGAAGGTATTATGGGAGAGTTGAGGAAGAGCTACTAGCTAGAGATAGCTAGAGATAGAGTTGAGGAGAGGCGGGCCACTTATGCCACTATGTATATTATGGGTATAGAATAGGAGACCGGAGTTGAGAATTTTTTTTTTTAGTATAACGGCACCTGACCGGAGTTTGGGTGCAGCCAACATATTCAGAAAAAAAGAGATATCATAAAGAAAGGAGACTAGAACGCGCGGACCGGCTGCGTTTATATTACTTGTAGTCCAAGTCTGTGGCTGCTCTTAGAATATACTTTTCAGAGTTCTATTCCAGTTCGCCCGGGTTAAGATATTTCTTGTCCCGGTTTCCTTTTTGATGAGGAACGTCGCGTTGTTGATGGATGAACCAGCTCGAAAGTAAAAGTGCAGGTTGGCGGTGAAATAACAAGATGGTCCAATTAATGACAAGTAGTGTTTGTTGGGTATATAGAAGATGAAGAGAGATGTTGCATCCGCGACGAAGACAACAGGATTTGGAACGAGATCGTATGGCGAAATTAGAAAATTCGGCTTGCTTTTCGTCAACGTAAGCAGTGACGCCCTGGAGAATAGAGCCACTTGGAAATTTTGGGATCGGCGAGGTGTTGAGGCAGACTTAGAAGCCGGTATTGGTGACTGTAGAAAGTTCTCGCAAGTGATCGTTTGCAAAACTGATCCTAACGTAGAGCATAATAGTCATTGACCGATGACGGTTATTTTTTCCGAAGATTTTTTTCACAGTATTTTTATCAGATAAATTTCAATATAAAATTGAAACCTTGTGATATTAGAAATTAAGATGCTTTTGCACCTGTTCAACATTATGGGACAGACGTTGGTTATTAGCCATCAGATTTACATTGAAGAGTTGCATTACTATTGAAAGCTGCCATGCATTGTATCTATTCTGACTATAAATATAGGGCCTTGCCACAAAAAAAGCATCTTTTTCTTTTCTTCTCAGAACTTTTATTTCTTTAACGTTTAAACAGTTTCTTAGAGAGTTCTTGGTGGATTCTTCAGAATTGGTATTTACATAATTTTGTAAGGCTTTGTTGTATCCTGGAGGTGATTTGCCAAGAATCCGTTAGCAAACTTATTATTTAAGTGAGGGCAAATATTGCCATAAAGATACCAATTTAAGTGCCGCAAAGTATTGAATTTTGTTTTTTTTATCTCCAATCAAATCGCTCTCTCCTCGATAATTTTAAGGTATTCGTAATGGCTACCAAATCATATTTAGAAGAAACTACACTACAGAAAAAAGGGACAGTGCGGACGCATACACTTCGACGCTAGGCAAAAGCGTCGGTAATTTTGGCTCCAGTGCCAAAATTTGCCGACACTTCTAAGTTGCATTGGTAGAAAACGGCGCTAAATTGGGTGGGTGGGGAAAGCAAACCATAAGACGACGCTTTTACGCATCGTCGGAGGCCAAAAAAATGAGAAAAGCGTAGACGATGCTTTTAAGCGTTGTCGGATGCGAACATAGGGAGTGGGGAGATGACGCTTAAAAGTGTCGTCGGAATCCCCATGACACTCAACTAGTCTCGTTATATATAAAAAAAAAAAACCATCCCTAGATCCCACGGTTGGAAACCTAAATCCTCAGAGAGAGAGAGAGAGAGAGAGAGAGAGAGAGAGAGAGAGAGAGAGAGGAGGGGGAGGATGGAAACCCTGGCCCCAGATCCTATGGTACCTCCGCATGCATCTTCTCTCCGCGAGGCCTCCGTTCACTGCCACTAGATCTTCAAGAAGACAAAAGTGACCGACAGCGATAGAAGCGGCGATGACCCACCGGGACCGCGGATTCGCCCCTCCGCCATCTCTTTGCCCCCGAAGGCCGGGGATCTTGCGGTAGCAGCTAGATTGATAGGGTTTCTCCGCCATGGCACCAGAGGCAGCGTCGGGGAGGAGCTGGGTGGAGTCTTACAGTGGGAGGTCCGTCGACAGCATCAAGGGCCTCATCCTCACTCTCTCCTCGAGCTTCTTCATCGGCACCAGCTTCATCGTCAAGAAAGGTTTGAAGAAGGTGGGCACTCTTGGGGTTAGAGCAGGTAATTGGTAGATACCCATATGTTTTTTTTTTTGTTGGGAGGGGAGAAAAGAAACTTGCATCAGGGATCTTTTTGTTGGTAATTTGTAAATGAAACCCCAGATGAGGTTAGGGATGGGGTTAGGGGATCTTTTGCAGTTTATTGTAATTTGTAAAAAAAACATCCTTGATAAGATTATATGTAATTTATTGTAATTTGTAAAAAAAAAATTATTATTAGCACTCAAATGAGATTATATATTTCTTTGTTGCAACATCTTAGTAATGGAGTTTGTTAAAAGAAACATATTTCCGAGCTTGTATTTCCTGGGCATGATCATGCTGATGCTTATTATATATGGGGTTGAATTTCCGACAAATTATTGAATTTCCAACAACATACTCCCAATTTTTGAAATCGTATTGTATATGGGGTTGCTCGGCAAAGGCTGACGCTTATAAGCATCGGCGGACTCCAAAATAGGCTGGCGCTTATAAGCATCGACATAGCTTTTGTTTTTGCCGACGCTTTTCAAAAACATCGAAAAAAAAGTTTCCACTCCCACCTAGCCGACGTTTTTGCCATGCTTTTGAAAACGCCAGCACCAAAATTATCGATGTTTTTAACCGTCGGTACAGGCTCTAAAAAGCACCAAAAAAGATTATTTTTTTGTAGTGCTAGTTTCTGATATGTGGACAACGATTAATCTCATTGACTTGGCCCAAATCATAGTGAGACTAGAGAGCTTTCACATATCCTCATCAAACCAATTTTCTCATACATACAATAAGAATACTCATTTCAATAGCAATATTAATCAAAATTTCACATCTTATTTCAAATGCGGATTTCCAAGTCGCAGAGGTCAAGTCAACTCCAGCTGTTCACGAGCCGACTCTTACAGAGAAAAACAGAGAATGAGTTTTCAAGGTATAGTGCATGAGCCGACTCCCAAAAGTTTCGAGCCATCTCCCGCAAATTGAAGCCACAAAGTAATTTCTTCGGCACAGTGGCCGAGTCGACTCGAACTGTTCACAAGTCAAGTCTTACAGAAAATGGCCGAGGACATTTTTGCACAGACCAGAACGTAAGCTAACTTCTGGAATTACTCGAGCCGTCTCCTGGAAAAGAGTTGGTATTTCACTTCTGAAGATGCCGTGGGCGAGTCGACTTCCGATTCCTTCGAGCCGTCTCTTACAGGATCGACAGAGAGCCTTTTTTGTAAGAGCCTGAATTCGAGTCGACTCCAAATTTTCTCAAGGCATCTCCTGCTTCAGTCGAGCTGACTCCGAGACGAGCGAGTCGACTCCAATCCCAATGGATACTTTGTCAGGACACGCAGTTTTGTCAGAGCGGCTCTTTTCTCCTCTCTAACAGCTAGTTTTCAAGGAGTTAAGTTATAAAAGGTGGTTCTAAGTATAAACAAAAAAGAGAGACATTCCATTGAGAGCATTCAAGTCTATCAACCACCAAAGAGAAGTGAGAGCCTTTTAAAGTGGAAAAGAGGAGTTATTGCATCCCAAGCGATTTTAGAGCACTCCTCACATTAAAGGCTCATTGAAGTGATCCTCAACTACCAGCGCATTCAAGAGAGGATCCAATAAAGGAGAAGCCAAGTCTTGCATCAGCAAAATCTGTTTGAGAGCTTCTTCCTTTACATTTTGTTTACATTGCTATATCTACTTATTCAGAAGCTTGTAATCATTAAACTCTACTTCTTTGATATTTGTTTACTTGATTCAATCAGGGGATTGAATCAAGGGGTTAAGATTTTGTTGGTGAGCCCGTAAAACTAACGGTGTAGGTTTTGGTTGGTGAGCCCGTAAAACCAACTGGGTTGTTTGTGAGCCCGAAAAAATAAAC
This sequence comes from Phoenix dactylifera, assembly GCF_009389715.1. Classification (NCBI taxonomy): domain Eukaryota; kingdom Viridiplantae; phylum Streptophyta; class Magnoliopsida; order Arecales; family Arecaceae; genus Phoenix; species Phoenix dactylifera. The sequence continues at coordinate 85,068 of NW_024067750.1, forward strand.
GGAGTGGTTTTAGTCGGTGAGCCAGAAAAAACCGACCAGGTTCGTTGTGATCTTGTGAAAACAACAAGTTAGGTTGTGAACTTGTAAAACAACCGGGTTGTAATCTTAGAATTATAGTGAATTCCCAAGGAAAGCTTGGAGAGTGAACGTAGGAGCAAGGTTGGCTCCGAACCACTATAAAAATCTTGTATTTGTGTTGTGGTTTATCCTGCTTTATTTCTTTACTGCTTTCTTATAGATTATTTAATTATATTTGCTTAAAATCAAGAAAGCTTTCATAATCCTCATTAGATAAAATTAAAGAATCTAATTTTTAATTAGAACCCAATTCACCCCCCTCTTGGGTTGTCTTCTGGGCAACAAGTCGTATCAGAGCAGATGCCCTACTATTAATTGTTTATCCAATCTAATTAAAGTAAAAGATTAAATGGCAACTCAATTTGGGTCTACCCTAAGTGAAGGGCAGTCTACCAATAGGTCATCTTTGTTCAATGTAACAAACTATACCTATTGGAAGGCTAGAATGAGGATATTCATACAATCCCAAGATTATGATGTTTGGAGCATAATAATAAATGGACCACACATTCCCACATATATTGTAGATGATATTTCTATTCCCAAGCTCGAAAAAGATTGGGATGATAATGATAGGAAAAGGGCCAACTAAATGCTAAGGCAATGAATGCATTTTATTGTGCTTTAGATGCAAATGAATTCAATAGGATTTCTACCTGTATCTCTGCTAAGAAAATATAGGATAGAGTTGAGGTTACCCATGAGGGTACCAACCAAGTGAAAAAATCCAAGATCAATATGCTTGTACATAAATATGAACAGTTTAAAATGGAATCATCTTAAACTATCACATGCATGTTCACAAGATTCATTGATATCATTAATGGTTTGAAAAGCCTTGAAAAAACTTATTCTAACAGTGATCTTGTCAGGAAAGTACTTTGTTCTCTCCCTCGCACATGGAAAGCTAAAGTGACAGCCATCCAAGAAGCTAAATACCTCATGTTGCCTAAGGTGACAAGCCAAGAAGGGGGGGGGGGATGAATTAGTTTCTCTAAATTTTTACTTCCTTAATTGAGTTAATTGATGAGTGAGTGAAGTTAAAACAATACACAATGCAAACACACAAGAAGTATAGTGGTTCGGTGCTCTCCTAAGCACCTACGTCCACTCCCCAAGCGACCCCTTGGGAATTCACTATAATCCCATGGATTACAGTTAGATTGTTTTCCGGGCTCACAATCCAAAAACCTTTACACTTTGGTTTTCCGGGATCACCAAAAATCTATGTTGGTTTTACGGGCTCACCAACAAACATTCACAGTTGATTTTACGAGTTCACCGACAAACCTATACCGTTGGTTTTACGGGCTCACCAACAAACCTTTACAAGGTGATTAAGAACAAGAAGAAAGTTGAAACTCCTAAATGAGCAAATATAACAACTATGAGCTACAAAGAAGAGTTTAGAATATAGTTATCGCTTTGATGAGACTTCTCTCTTCTTTGTCAAGATTGCTTCACTCTTCAAGGGTTGATGGAGCTCTTAATATTTCTTGGAATTTGCTTAATCACTTCCTTTTGGCTCTTTGAATGAAGCACTTGGATGAAGAAGAATAGGGCTCTTGTCTTTCTTATGTAAGATTTGATATTTTTCAAAAGGATGTCTTCTTTGATGAATAGTGTCACTTTAAATAGTTTCCCTCATCTATTGGACACCTCCCATTGGTTAGATTTCAAAAACTAGCCGTTACTTGCTGTAGGGAGGACAAAAAGTACTTCTGCAGAACTAGCCGTTATGCTTCTGCCCGTGCTGGGGTCGACCCAAACTTTTCTGGGGTCGACTCAAACTACTGTTCATCAGACTTGGGGTCGACTCAACTTTCAGTGGGGTCGACCCAACTTTCACTGGGGTCGACTCCTGCTACACTGGGGTCGGCCCTCTCAGGAAACACAGAATCTTATCTTTCATCTATTTTTTACTGGGGTCGACTCAAGCTACAGAGGGGTCGACTCAAGTTCCATTGGGGTCGACCCTCTCAGGAATTCCAGAGATACAGTTTTGAACGACACAGCCTTGGGGTCGACTCATGTTCAGTTGGGGTCGACTCCATTGGGGTCGACTCAAGTATTCCTGGGGTCGGCTCCATTTGGGGTCGGCCCTCTCAGTAAATTTCAGAGACTCGTTTTCTTGAGGCTTGAAGATGGGGTCGACTCAAGCATGCTTGGGGTCGACTCCACTACTATTCATCCGTGCCATTTTCGCAGAGGTGTGCCTGATGGTTCCATAATGTGCCGGGGTCGACTCCACCTTTCTTGGGGTCGACTCATTCCACACTTTGCTGCATCTTAAGGTTAGATTCATCCATACAATCAATGAAATATACTTCAAGCAATTTTGAATGTATGCCATGGTAGTGCTACATATTTTTATCAATGAAAATTACTATTATGCCCTTAAGAGTGCGTTTCACTTTAAACTTTGCTGAATTAGAATTTAGAATTCACTATCCCTTTTCTATCGCAAATTGTATCTCATTGTTAATCATTGAAAGACATCTTGATCTCATTCTTCTAATGTATCGAGAGTGTCAAACTCAGTAATGATGTATCATGTTAACTTGTAGTATTTAATTAAATAATTCCTCAATGGTTGTGTTAATCATCAAAATAACACTATCATCCTCAATTTTTTCTTTTTTGATGATTACAAAATATTGAGTATGAGCAGATTGATACATATCTTAAAATTAGAAAATTTATTTTAGAAGAGCTCAAGTTGTTGAATTTTAGCTTTTCAAATTTGAGAGTGAAGTCTCCCCCTTTTTCATCCAAATAATGCCAATTTGAACTTTTGATTTTCTCCCCCTTTCTTTTATATTTGGTTAAAGATGAAACTTCAAAAATTTGAGATAAAGCAAGAGTTTCAGGTTATGTATCGAAGTATGAGAGGTATGTGCCAAATTCTAAAATTTGATTAGAAGTTTAGACTTTAACATTTTCATTGTTACATATCGCTCCCCCTTAAGTGTATATTATCTCCTATTATAATTTTCAAACTTGTTTGTCAACTTATTGCAACTTCTTTCTTTTCTTACTTCTCCTCTTTTTTGTTATCATCAAATAGGTGCATGGCAATAGATAAGTAGAAGCAGTAAATAATAAACATTCAAGTTTCATTGATCAAAATGGAACATTGTAGTACATTAATGTCAAAAATACAATGTTCTTCAATCAAAGTGCAAAGTACATCAACAAGGCAAAATACATATAAGAGCTAGATAAATCCTAGGCACTAATCATAATGCTAACATCAGCCTAGGGGGTATCTAAGGGCTGTGATCTAGTCCTCATCCTCCTAGTATAAGTGGCGAGGGAAGGTAGAGCCTGATGGGACTGAGTCTGGCGTGGACCTCGCTGAGCTGGATGATTCTGTGCCGAAACCTCCGACTCAGCTGCTCGGGGCACAGATGGACCATGAGCCTCTCTCTCTCTCCGTAATGCTCCCACCTGCTCTTTGAGGTCTCCAATCTCAGCAGTCATAATGTCCATCCTGCTCGTCAAACCATCAGAGAGAGTCCTCACCTGAGCTAACACAAGCTCAGTCATCCTACTTCAAAACTCCTTCGTGCACCCCGTGGGTACGGATGACGATGGGCCAGCCTCTGAAGGTGCCGTAGGATGATCCTCAGGTACCTCAGCCTCAGGGATGGGGTCTCCAACCTCTAGTGCATCACCCTCCGGTGCATGTATCCCTGCTCCTCCACACACCCACTGCCCGTTCACCTTCTCATAACCCATGCGAACTAGGGACCGTGCAGTGTAAGTGTCGGTAAATAATAGATGCCTGGAGATCTCTTCCTCCACTGATATGTCATGCTGTCGGAAGACCAGGATGAGTATATACCATAGGGCAGGAAAACTCTCGATTTGCATATAGCCTCTCTCATCTGCCTGATCATCATAGCTAGGAGGATCAGGGGAATGCCCTGAATGACATGCTCCATAATGACCAAATCTTGCTCAGATATGTGATAAAATCTCTCACTTTTCGGAAACAAAATCCGACCTATGAAGTTGTGCAACAACCTCATCTCAGCTGATAGAGAGCTAGCTATCACATTTTCGGAATAGTCAAAATCATCATTCTCAAAGATCAACTGTAGAGCTCTCAACTTGCTTTCCAGCTTTTCTGGAGTTGCACCTTCGCAGGGGAGATGGAGCAGCTCACTCAAACATTCTTCCAAGACCCTAACCCTTACTCCTCGGACTTCAGACATAAGCCCTCCCGGTCCAACTTTTAGGAAGGCGTAGAACTCACGAACCAAGCCCAGGTAGGTCACCAAATCTAGGGAGTAAAGATACTCCCATCCTTGCCTTCGGATCCAATCCCCCAAACGAAACCCTTCTTGTTCCAAAAATTCGATGTGGATCCTTCTCCCCGTGGTAACCGGTCTCCCCGCATATTTTGCAAGTTGAACTGAAGGGGAGGGAGGAGGAGGAGGCTCTACACGTGTCTCACCTTGTGGAGGTACTGTAGAAGACTCTCTAGCATGTCTATCTATAAGGGTTGGGCGTGAAACTCTTCCGGATCTCTTAGCAACGGCTCGCTTGGGTCCCATTTTCACCAAATCCTTCCTTAGGCCTTGATCTAACGGCGTAGAGAAGCAATCTAGCACTGTTTGTAGATGATTGGAAGGGATTGGAAAGTGAAAAATAGGGTTTTAGGAAGAGGACAAGATGAAACAGTGCCCTAGAATAGCTCACGGGTTCCTCTTTAAAAATAGGGTCCCGCCGTTGGGTCGACCCCAGATTTTTCTTGGGTCGACTCAACGTGGGGTCGACCCCATTCTGGCTCGGGTCGGCCCCAGTTCAGAAAAATTTTCTCTCTTCTTCCCTTTTTTTTTTAAAAAAAATTCTTCCTTTCCTTCAATCCTTACAAATTCTTTATGGGACAATGATACATGAGTAAGGAGTCTATAGATGGCTAGTTTGACTAATGTTTCATGGGTTTTTCAAAATGGGAGGAGAGTATCATAAGACAACTTGTTCCTTTTATATCTCTTCAATCAAAAGGATCACATATGCCTAATTCCCTCCTAAGCATGCAAAATCTATCTTCACTTAAAGGTTTTGTGAATATGTCAGCTAATTGTTTCTCAGTACATACATGCTCAATACATATGTTCCCATTTTGCACATGATCTCTAATAAAATGATATCTTATTTCAATGTGTTTGGCTTTAGAGTGCTGAACCAAATTTTTGGTAAGGTTAATGGCACTAGTGCTATAACACTTTATAGGAATATTATCTAGTTTAATTCCATAGTCCTCTAGTTATTGCTTGAGCCATAGTACTTGAGCACAGCAACTCCCGGTAGTTATATATTCGGCCTCAGCCGTTGACAATGCTACTGAATTCTGCCTTTTGCTAAACCATGATACTAATTTATTTCCTAAAAATTGACATTTTCCACTAGTGCTCTTCCTATCTAATTTGCAACCAGCAAAATCTGCATCAGAATATGCAAGTAAATCTAGATAGGAGTCTCTAGAGTACCATAAACCTATGTTTGTGGTTGCTCTCAAATATCTAAGGATTCTTTTGACAGCACTTAGATGTGACTCCTTAGGATCTGATTGGTATCTAGCACATATTCCCACACTAAACACTATGTCTGGCCTACTAGCAGTAAGGTAAAGCAAAGATCCAATTAAGCCTCTATAAAGCTTCATATCTATACTTTTCCCTTTTCCATCTTTGCCTAGCTTACTAGTGGGATTCATTGGGGTGCCTATTTTCTTGTGATTTTCATTTCCAAACTTTTTTAAAATTTCCTTTGTGTACTTAGTTTGATGAATAAAGATACTTTCCTTAGTTTGCTTGATTTGTAATTCGAGAAAGAAATTTAGTTCTCCCATCATACTCATCTCGAATTCTCCTTGTATTAATTTAGCAAACTCTTTGCAAAGATTATCATTAGTAGCACCAAAGATTATGTCATTTACGTATATTTGTACTACTAGCAGATTTTTATCTTTTCTTTTGAGAAAAAGTATTTTATCTACATTTCCTCTACTGAAATCATTATTCAGTAGAAATTTGTTTAGTCGATCATACCAAGCCCTAGGTGCTTGTTTCAATCCATATAGTGCCTTATGTAATCTAAACACATGATTTGGCAATTCATGATTCTCAAAATCAGGAGGTTGCTCTACATATACTTCTTCCTCTATAAAACCATTTAAGAAGGCACTTTTTACATCCATTTGATACAATTTAAAATCCATGAAGCATGCAAAAGCTAGAAGTAATCTAATAGCTTCTAATCTGGCCACGGGAGCAAATGTTTCCTCAAAATCTATCCATTCTTCTTGATTGTATCCCTTAGCTACAAGTCTAGCTTTATTTCTTATAACTACCCCATTTTTATCTAATTTATTTCTAAAGATCCATTTTGTTCCGATTACGGATTTATGCTTTGGTCTCTCAGTTAATGTCTATACATTACTTCTTTTGAATTGATTTAATTTTTCTTGCATAGCATTTATCCAATTTATGTCTTTTTCAGCTTCTTCATAAGTCTTAGGTTCTATTTGTGAAACAAAAGCAAGATAGTCATTTAAATTTCTAAGAGAGGATCGAGTTCTTACCCCTTGAGATGGATCATCAATGATTAAGTCTTTAGGGTGTCCATATGTATACCTCCATTCCTTTGGCAAGTCTTGAGATTGTGGTGGCACACGATCATTTTCCTTTTCTTGATTTGGCAAGTCATCAAGATTCAATTTTTCAAAGTCAATAATTCCTGCATCATCATCAAGAGTATTTTCTCTCCTAGGAGACTTACTATCAGACTCATCAAAAATGATATTAATTGACTCTTCAACTACAAGAGTTCTTTTGTTGAATACTCTGTATGCCCTGCTAGATATAGAGTATCCTAAGAGGATACCTTTATCTGATTTGGCATCAAATTTACTTAGATCCTCCTTGCCATTGTTTAAAATGAAACATCTACATCTAAATACTCTAAGATATTTAGCAGTTGGTTTCTTATTCTTCCAAAGTTCATAAGGAGTTTTCTTGGTTATAGGTCGTATTAAAACCCGATTTAGAATATGGCAAGCAATACTTATAGCTTCAGCCCAAAAGTACTTTGGAAGATTTGATTCGCACAACATTGTGCATGCCATTTCTACCAAGGTCCTATTTTTTCTTTCAATAACTCCATTTTGTTGAGGCGTTCTAGGTGCTGAAAATTGATGTGAGATACCATTTTCATTACAAAATTCTTCAAAATGTTGATTTTCAAATTCAGTTCCATGATCACTTCGAATTGCTATTAAGATGAGCTTCTTTTCAGTTATGATATTTTTATAATATTTCAAGAATGCTGAAAATGCTTAATTCTTATGTGCAAGAAATGAAACTCATGTATATCTTGAGAAGTCATCTACTATAACTAGTCCATACTTCTTCCCTCCTAGACTCGCGGTTCTAGTAGGTCCAAATAGATCCATGTGTATGAGTTCAAAAGGCCTAGTGGTTAATACTATATTCTTTGATTTGAAGGATGATTTTGTTTGCTTTCCTAATTAGTATGGTCCACAGATTTTGTCCTTTTCAAAGATCAATTTTGGCACATCTTTTATCAAATCCTTCTTGACTAGTTTTGATATTAAGTCCATACTAGCATGTCCTAGTCTACGATGCCAAAGCCAACTTGTTTCATTTTTTCTTTCTTTATTAGTAATTAAACATAATCCATTTTTCTTACCTAAATCATGAAGATCTAGCATGTAAATATTTCTCTGTCTTTGTCCTATAAGTACAATGCTATTATCTTTAGGATTTGTGATTATGCATACTGAGGCTTCAAATGTGACTTTAAGACCTTTATCACAAAATTGACTTATGCTAAGTAGGTTATGTTTTAGACCATTAACTAATAAAACATTTTCTATAAAGGTGGATGGAGTAATATAAATTTAACCCTTTCCAATGATAAGTCCTTTTCCATTGTCTCCATAGGTCACCACTCCACCCTTCTTAGATTCCAAGGTGACAAATTGTTTTACGTCACCTGTCATGTGTCTTGAACAGCCGCTATCTAGATACCATCGTTTATCCACCTTATTAGCTGCAAGACACCCCTGCAATCAAGATCAAGCATATGCTTTAGATACCCAAACTATGTTGGGTCCTTTAGGGTTAGTGCCTGATGTTCCTTTTGGAACCCAAATTTTCTTGGATTTTAACTTATAATTATCACTCAATTTGTTGTAGCTAGATTTTCTATAATTACATTCATATGCTTTATGTCCTACTTTATTGCAGCAATGACAAGTTATATTTTCATTTTTGGCTTTCACAAATATGTTCTTTAAGTATTTTTGTTTCCTATTTGTTTTATATCCTAACCCAGCTTTATCATATACAACTTTTTGACTATCAAGAATCATATTTAATTTAGTTGAGCTAAGTGTAAACTTGTCCACTAAGGATTTGTATTTTTCTGCATCTTCTTTTAACTTGACATTTTCGGCAATTTGACTTTTGGTTTCATTGGTGAATCTCCTACTTAATGTTTCATAGTCATTAGATAGTTTTAGGTTTTCTTTGATAAGAGATTGATTTTCATCTTTTAGAACTTTATTCTTATTGATTAATTTCTTGTGTTCTTCCATGAGTTCTAAAAATGCATCATGTAACTCTTCTACTGTAAAATAACATTCAAGTCCAGAATCTACCTCATCGTCATTGGCCATGTAGCAGATTTGGGCCTTCTCTTGTTGATCTTCCTCTTCCGAACTTGACTCCTCACTTTTACTCCATTCAGCCATGAGATTCCTCTTCTTAAGTTTTCTTGCCATCCATTTCAATTCCAGACAATCTATCTTGAAATGCCCGAGCTTGTTACACTCATAGCAAATTGGTGTTTCCCTTTCCTTTTCTTTGTCCTTACCCTTTTTATTGCTTGAGCTACCTTTGAGGAAGGGCTTCCTTTTATGAAATTTCTTCTTTCCTCTCATAAATTTTCTGAATTTTCTTGCAAGCATAGCCATTCCTTCTTCATCATATTTCTCCTCATCATCAGATTCTTCTGATTCAGTTTCCTGTTTTGGAGTGGTAGACTTCAAGGCAATGGTCTTTCTTTTCTTGACCTCATCTTCTGAATTTTGCTCATTGTCAACTCATGGGTCATGAGTGATCCTAGAAGTTCTTCCAATTGCAGTGTATTGAGGTCCTTTGCTTCTTGAATTGCAGTTACCTTGGCCTCCCAAACTCTTGGTAGAGATTTGAGAATTTTTCGCACTAGTTCAGAGTTAGTATAAGACTTTCCTAAGCTTTTTAGCCCATTTATAATTTTCGTGAATCGAGTAAACATTTCAGTTATGGACTCAGTGGATTCCATTTTAAACAACTCATACTTATGTACTAATATATTTATTTTTGACTCCTTGACTTGATTAGTTCCTTCATGTGTGACCTCTAGTTTATCCCAAATTTCTTTCGCGGAGATGCAAGTAGATATTCTATTGAATTCACTTACATCTAGCGAACAGTAAAGTACATTAATTGCTTTAGCATTTAGTTGTGCTAGTCTTCTATCACTCTCATTCCAATCCATTTTTGGTTTGGGAATGATTGTGCCCTCTATACTAATTGTGGGTGTGTGTGGTCCTCTAGTTATGATATTCCACAATTCATAGTCTAGAGCTTGAATGAATATCCTCATCCTAGCTTTCCAGTATGTGTAATTAGTGCCATTAAACAAACAGAGGAGGTCTATTTGTGGATTGCCCCTTGCTCATAGAACATCCTACTTGGGTTGTCATGATCTTTGTCTCTTGATTGTGAGATCAACAAATACTATGAGAGCACCTTGCTCTGATTTCACTTGTTGCCCAAGGTGACAAGCCAAGAGGGGGGGTGAATTGGTTTCTCTAAATTTTTACTTTCTTAATTGAGTTAATTGATGAGTGAGTGAAGTTAAAATAATACACAATGCAAACACACAAGAAGTATAGTGGTTCGGTGCTCTCCTAAGCACCTACGTCCACTCTCCAAGCGACCCCTTGGAAATTCACTATAATCCCACGGATTACAGTTAGATTGTTTTCCGGGCTCACAATCCAAAAATATTTGCACTTTGGTTTTTCAGGGTCACCAAAAATCTATGTTGGTTTTACGGGCTCACTAACAAACCTTCACAGTTGGTTTTACGGGTTCACCAACAAACCTACACCGTTGGTTTTACGGGCTCACCAACAAACCTTTACAAGGTGATTAAGAACAAGAAAAAAGTTGAAACTCCTAGATGAGCAAATATAACAACTATGAGCTACAAAGAAGAGTTTAGAATATAGTTATTGCTTTGATGAGACTTCTCTCTTCTTTGTCAAGATTGCTTCACTCTTCAAGGGTTGATGGAGTGATAGTCAACTTTAAAGACCACGCAATAGCACGTATCTGGTAGGATAGTGATTACGGGTATCGATCCACAGGGATTGGGGTATAGTTGTTTTTCTTAAAAAATATTTAAAAGGAAGAGTTTGTGAAGAAATTAAACTAAGAAATTTAATAAAAAATGCAATGAAAATGATATTAGTTTGGGAAAAAACTAGGGCAAGGAATTCACCACTGACATCGGAACAAGGGTTAATTGTATTTTAATTTATTCTTAGATTAACATGCAAATTAGCTACAAACCTAATAAGCATTCAGATAGAAATTCACAAAAGTAATTTAAGGAAAACCCATCTTCAGTTGGCATGAGATGTCTACCCTACACTAATGTGGCAGGACATCGCATCTTTCCTAAGCATGGATTATCTTATTCTTACTTAGTGATCATGAAGGATACTTGCATAAACATCATACTTAAAATCACAGACCCTAAGTATGAGGTAAAAGGATATTCAATAAGATCAATTAAATTCATACAATTTCAAAAATAAAATAAAAAATACAAGAACCGTTGTCGCCTTTGTTAGGGCTTCATCCAGCCCTAGTTGGGAATTTAAGCTTCCATGCAGTGGCAGATAGAGGTGGCAACGGCAAAACAGAGGACATCCATCACTGCAGCCTCCTTTCTCCCGTCGTATTCTCCCCTCTCTGGCTTCGGTGGAAACTTCTCAGGATCTCGGATCATCCCTCCCTCTGGCTACCGTGGGAACTCAGTGTGAGAAAGGAGAAGAAGATGGCATGATGACAGTGGGAGCTCTGGATGGAAGAAGTTTGCTGAACCTTCGATGCCCCCTCATGCCAAAGGCTGATGGCCTTTTATACCCACTCTTCCTCACTGCTCCATCCCCGACTTCAAGCAGAGGATAACTTCGAATCAAAGCTACTGGGATTCTGGAGGTTGGAATCAAACCGTGAACGAGAGAAACGGCGGACGTGGATGCAAGGGATGAGAGCAGACGCGTGGAGGAGATGAAGGTTGGATCCACGTGGACGGTGAATGGATGCTAAGCTTGGAAGATATTGCTGTTAATCCGTACGCTGGGAGGCTTAAGAATCCGGCTGGGACGCGGAATATCCGTAGCTGATGAAGTCTTCGCGAATGGGAGGATAGATGGAACCTATCTGAGCTTCTGTTCCGAAACAGGGGAATCTGTGTGGCTCGGGATGCTGGACGCGTAGGTTGGCTTGATCCCTGATGAAGGGACGATGGGATGCACGCGGGAAAGAAGTTTGATTCGAGAGGATGATGCTGGATGCGAAGATCGTGGGATTTGGCTTCAGGAGTTCATATACGGATGCTGAGAAGCTCTGATATGCGGATGGCTTGCTGGGATTCATCCGGAAGTTGGGAAAGATACGCGGATCAAGGCAGAAAAGACTCGGTTCCGAGATGCAAGGGATTCATCCGTTGGACGATGGAGTTAAGCTGAATCGAAAGGAAGCTTGGAATGTTAAGATTTGCTAGAATTGGAGCTTATCTGTGGATGAAGAGGAGGATCTTGGCTCTGCTCCGAAACAGGGGAAGAAAACGTGCGAACTCGTGGATGATGGAGTCAATCCGAACGGCTGAAATGCTGCGGACGTGGAGCAGGGAAGATGATAAGTGCTAAATAATGCATAAATTAATATCTTATTCATAGCACTTATCATTATTTTAATTCACATATTTTTGTAAATTCAACTAAAAATTGAATTATCTTCATCATTGCATTATTAAAAATAATTCGATTTTTGCTTGATTATATTGGTCCATCTAATGTATGCAGGTCGAATCAAATTCATCTGGGATGACCCCTGAACCCAAATCACACACACCCTATGAATCAGGTCCTCTTAGATTATGATTCAGCCTCTCAAACCCACTCTTCAGCTTGTGTGCACGCCGTTCACAGAGCCACATCTAAACTTTTTTATCCACCCAGATTTCTTCTTCGAACGCCATCCCGTGCATCATCCAATCCAACCGGATCCCAGACTTCTTCCCAACGTCTGCTATCATCCCGATTAACCCCAGCTCCTTCATTCTGTTTTCTTCCCAGTGTCTATATCTCCACGGGATAAAATCAAATCCCACAGACTTCCCAGCTTCAGCCGAGATCCCAACTTATCTCCCCTGTTTCATGTTCAATCCGTTCGTAATCATCCCGTTAACCCAGCCGCCCCCAAGCGCAGCTTCATCCTTCCGGACCATCTTCCACGTCCTCCCCAAATTCCCTTCCACGTCCGCATGATAAACTCAAATCCTCATCAACCTTCGAGATCCTCTCACGTCTCCATTTCAGCACCTCAACGTCTTCCGGACCATCCTCCCCTTCTCCCATGTTCCAACGAAACAGAGCCGAATCCATCTCCTCCCGGCGACTCGTCTCTGTCCCATGGCCAGCATCCTCTTCCTTCGGAATAAAGCTCCAGCTCATTCCCTCTTCTTCCGTGATCTTCTTGCTCCTTAAATCCTTATCCAGCATTCAGATTAATAGTTTAGAATCTATCCAATAGATTCATCTTCATCTCATCCTTCCTCTGCATGAACCCAGCAACACCATCTTCTCTCGTTGATCTATCTTCATCCACGTCCTCAACCGAATCCAAACTCCTCTATTCACACTCCCAGCCATGAACATCATCCCTAGGATTCCCAGCTTTATCCGCGATCTGGCTTCATCCTCCCAGCCGCATCTTAGCCGGAAGTTATCATCCTCATCCTCCCCACGCTCACATCCAAACTTCTTCCCCTGTTATGAAACAAAGCTAACAACTGTATCCCCTTTTCCGTGAGCCAATCCACATCTTTCCCAACTCCTCCCGCGATGCAAAACCAATCTCCCCAGCATCTAGATCTCATCCCATTCGGAACGGAATTCCATCGCCCATGGATTAAGCCCATCCTCTCCGCATCTTCAGCCGTATGCACCAATCATGCATCCACACCATCCCCTATTTTCCAGCCATGCCGAGCATCACGGAAGAAGCTCACGCGTGCATGATCCACATCGTCCGCAGTCCAAGGATTTCCTCCCAGCCAGATGAGCATCCAAACTTCTTCCCCTCTGCGTGAAATAGCATGATCCTATCACCTCCCAGATCCCCCAGCTCTCATCTCGTTCCCAGTTCATTCCCATCTCCACGGATAAGCTCCCAGCCAACTCATCTTTACCGGATCTCCTGTTACAACAAAACAAAACATGAGATTATCCTCACAGGTTGTTCAAGCGATCGGGACTAGAGCCAGCAGAGATCTCGCAACTTCATCCAGCTTCAATCTATCCTTATCTCGACGTGAAATAAGAAGGAGGAGAAGGAGGTCTGCAGCCTATAAAAAGGCCCAGCATGAACCGAGATGGGCATTCCTCCTTCCCCACCGGGGGGCATTCCCTCTTCCCCCACCGGGGGTTGCTCCCATCATCACTTCTTAGAGGCGGAATCCCACATAGTTCACCAGGAGAAGAAGAAGCTTGGGTTCACAGGCCGAATCCCATAGAGCCAGGAGAGAGAAACCTTTTGGGTATTTTGCGAATATTTCCCAAAGGAAGAAATAAAGAAGGAAGGACCTGCTGCTGCTGTGCTGCTGCCGCCGTCCACCACTGCATGGAAGCCTGAGCTCTTCTCCAGGGCTGGATGCAGCCCTAACAAAGGGACACAGGTTTTATATTTTATTTTATATTCTTGGGGTTGTATGAACTTATTGTTTTTAATGGATATCTTCTTTTGAATCATATTTAATTTCTGTGATTTTAAGTATGATGTTCGTACAACTGTTCTTCATGATCACTAGGTAAATATAAGATAGTCCATGCTTAGGGAAGATGCGATGTGCTGCCACCTTAGATTAGGGTAGACATTTCATGCCAACTGAAGATGGATTATGCCCAAATTATTTTTGTGAAATTTTATTCGAATGCTTATTAGGCTTGTAGCCAATTTGCATGTTTATCCAAAAATAAATTAAAAATATAATTAATCCTTGTTCCGATGTTAGTGGTGAATTCCTTGCCCTAGATTCCCTCAAACTGATATCATTTTAATTGCATTTTTTTTATCAAATTTCTTAGTTTAATTTTCATCACAAATTTTCTTTTTGAAATATTTTTAAAGAAAAATAACTATACCCCAATCCCTGTGGATCGATACCCGTAATCACTATCCTACTAGATACGTGCTATTGCGTGGTCTTTAAAGTTGACTATCAGAAGATGATGCATGAACTCATCCGTTGATAGGCTGGGAGATGATCCGAAATGAGAGGATCTGGATTCGGCTGGGTTTGAACATTTGATTTCCTTTGGCTAGGAAGAATCGTTCGGCTGGGAAAAGATGAGGAGAGGATCTCGGCTGATGGCTGGGAGCTTATCCGTGGAGGGTGAAGTGGTTGTTTTGATTCGGAAATTGGGAGGAAGGAACTCGGGATGAGCGTGATTCGGAATGGGATACGGCTGGGAGCGCATGGGAGCTGTCCGTGAAGGAAGGGAATGGTTGGATAGTTGGGATCTCTGTTCTTCCGTGGCGGATGTAGGGGATTGGAGTTTATCCGGATTATATTTGGACATGGAGATCACATGGGATCCGGCTTTAGGATATGGATTAACGGGATGAAGGCTGAGATTCATCACAGGTGGAAGCGGTTCTAGTCTTTGGAAATGGGAGGGAAGGAATAACGTGGAGGAAGATGGTGTTCTTTGTTCCAACGCATGGGAAAAACAATGGGTTTGAGAGGAGTTGGGTGATGCAAGATGAATGGCTGAGATGGGATGAGGCTTTGGGATCCGTGTAACTAAGATAGTATGCTTCGAGATCTGTGAGGCAATTGATCGAAGGGATTGATTGTTTTTGAGATTGAAATAGGGGAATTGGATCATGTGAAAAAAAATTGGACTGAGTGGAAAGAAATTTAGGTGAACTTGTGAAGGAATTGGGCATCATCCAATTGAGTTTGACTTGACCTACATTCATCAATAAATAATTAAATCAACTCGAATTACCTCTTATAATTTATTAAAATGCAATGATGAAGGTAACACATTTTTTAGTTGAATTTACAAAATATGTGAATTAAAATAATGATAAGTGCTATGAATAAGATATTAATTTATGCATTATTTAGCACTTATCACACCTTCCAACCTACATTTTGCGAGTCCTCAAGCAAAACTAACTCACTTTCGCAGGAATCGCGATTGCATTTACCGTCTGCAATAAGGCTTTAAACCCCTAGGTGGCCATAGTGGACGAGTTTTGTCTCGTGAGGGTTTCCGACTCAGATACCCACAAACTGCTGTCGAAAGAATTTATTTTATTGTTTTATAAAATCTAATTTCAAATGCATAAGTGCCAAGAATTTCAAAAGCACACAAAGTTTTAATTACTAAGTCAGCCCAAATCCTAAGTCAGTATGCAACTTAAGTTGAAGTCATTAAGTTTTCGTTAGGGAGTTGTAAAACTTATTTATACTTGGGTGCTTGGTAAAATCTAGACCATACACAAGCTAAGGTTTTAGATTCCCCAAAATACTGCTAAAGCTAGTAGTTTCCAAGAATTGGTCAGATAAGACTTATTTACTGATTCAAAATCATCCTATCTTGCAGGATTTCGAGAATTGTGGATGTTACTTTAATACCTCATTGGCTTTATCTATAATATTCCAGTTTACTCGAATTTTTACAACAATGGCTTTCACACTATCGTCTTTTTCAAGGTCAAATATTATTTTCTCTTTTTCTATTTTTTTTCTATTTTTTTTATTATTTTGTATAAATTATGCACTTTTACTCTTGTAATGATTCCTTCATGTAACGAGCATTCAGTCAACACTCCCACACCAGATGGCATAAGGTGTTGGGCATCAAGACTCCCCTACGGACTTATGCTCGGGTTCATCATCACAAGCCCGCTGACCTTTGACAATAGGTAGCCCTTTTCGATGTACCTGACTAAATTCACTTTTTTTTTCTTTTTTTTTTTTTTTTTGAGGTAAAAGTGAATCAGATAAGTATGATTCATCAGGACTCAAGGTTGCTACCAGACTTAACAACATAATATTGAACCTAACCCTTAGAAGTGTAGGCCATGTGTGTTGTGAAATTTTAAAGTAAAAATTATCTTACAACTCGCTAAAAGAATTTTTAATAAAAAGAACTCAAATTGACTTACTTCTGACTAGTTATTGGGCTTTTTTAGATTTTAAATACTTTGTATGTTTATCATTTCAGTACTAAAGCATAGAAATTAGTTTTTTTTTTTGCATAAACTTATTTAAAAATACGAAATGTGAAAAATTTCTTCAAAAAAATTCGAATCCTATACCCCCAATCTAAATCAGACATTGTCCTCAATGTATTTTTTTTAAATATTATTATTTTTTTATTATTTTATTTTGAATGAAAATATGATGCATATGGAGGATAGAAGCAGTATACCTTAGTTGCATCAGTAATATGAGGACACCTGAAAAATTGCGACAATAAAATGTGCAAAAATAACCTATGAAAATTGGGTTGCCTCCTAACAAGCGCTAAGTTTAACGTCTTCAGCCAGACGCAGTACATTCTTAATTATCCCGATAAATAGGATCCATCAAATCAAGGGATTCAATCAATTGTCCATCTGCAAGACACTCTATGTAAGGTTTCAATCTTTGACCATTGACGTTCAGGACACGACCATCACTGATGTTTTGAATTCTACTGCACCATGAGGAAAAACCTTTCTAACTAAAAAGGGACCATCCCACCTAGAGCGAAGTTTACCAGAAAAGAGATGCAATTTAGAATTGAATAGCCAAACCTTCTGATTAGGCTCGAAAGACTTACGGTTAATATATTTGTCATGAAAAGCCTTAGTCCTTGCCTAGTAAATTTTGGCATTTTCATATGCTTCATTGCGTAACTCTTCAAGCTCGTTGAGTTGAAGTTTCCGATTAGAACCAGCTGCTGCCATATCAAAGTTAAACTTTTTAATGGCCCAAAAAGCTCTATGCTCAAGTTCTACCGATAGGTGGCAAGTTTTTCCAAAAATCAGGCGATAAGGAGACATGCCAATAGGAGTCTTATAGGCAGTACGATAAGCCCAGAGAGAATCGTTTAACCTTTGAGACCAATCTTTTCTATCATGGCGTATTGTTTTCTCTAAGATATGTTTTATTTTTCTATTGAAAACTTCAACTTGCCCGCTTGTTTGGGGATGGTACGGGGTGGCAACTTTGTAGGTGATTGAATACTTGCGAACCAAAGCTTCAAAAGATCGGTTGCAGAAATGTGATCCCCCATCACTAATGATAGCTCGGGGTGTGCCAAAGCGACTAAATATGTTTGTTTGTAAGAACTTAACCACAACCTTATGATCATTAGTCCTAGTGGCAACTGCTTCTACCCACTTCGAGACATAGTCTACCCCAACAAAAATGTATTCAAAACCAAAAGAACGCGGGACGGGGCCCATAAAGTCAATACCCCAGACATCAAAAATTTCTATAATTAAAATGGGGTTGAGTGGCATCATATCTCTATGGGTGATTTTACCCATTCGTTGGCATCGCTCACAAGTTTGGCAAAATTTATGGGCATCTTTGAATAATAAGGGCCAATAAAATCCACTTTGTAAGACTTTAGCTGCAGTTTTTCTACCCCCAAAATGTCCTCCGCAGGCTTGGGTATGACAAAAATCAAGAATACTCTGAAATTCACATTCCGGCACACATCGACGGATTACTTGATCAGGATAGTACTTAAACAGATCGGGGTCATCCCAAAGGTAGAACTTAACTTGCGAAAAGAATCGATCCTTGTCCTGCTTGGACCAATGATCGGAAATTTGTCCTATGACAAGATAGTTCACTATGTTGGCAAACCATGGTGTTTTTACTTGTTGTACCTCAAACAATTGTTCATCTGGAAAGGAGTCATGAAGCGGTGAATGTTATGAGGAGGTTCAAGAAGGATTCTAGACAAATGGTCTGCTACAACATTTGTGGTGCCTTTCTTATCACGAATTTCTATATTAAATTCCTGTAATAATAGGATCCATCGAATTAGGCGAGGCTTGGTGTTCTTCTTTGAAAGAAGGTACCGGGGAGCAGAATGATCAGTGAACACAATAACCTTAGACCCTAAGAGATAGGATCGAAACTTGTCCAAGGCAAACACTGCAGCTGGTAATTCTTTCTCAATAGTGGTGTAGTTCAATTGTGCATCTGAGAGTGTCTTACTAGTGTAGTAGATAACATGAGGTAACTTTTCTAGCCGTTGCCCTAAAATTGCCCCAATGGCATAGTCAGAAGCGTCACACATAAGTTCAAATGGAAGGGTCCAATTGGGAGGTTGTATGACAGGTGCTGTAGACAACTTAGATCGAAGTTTTTCAAAGGCCTCTTTACATGCTTCATCAAAGACAAAGGGTGTATCCTTGGCAAGGAGATTGCACAAGGGCCTAGAGATTTTACTGAAGTCTTTAATGAAGCAACGGTAAAAACCAGCATGGCCAAGAAAAGAACGAATTTGTTTCACAGATTTGGGTGGAGAAAGATTAGAAATAAGATCAACTTTTGCTTTATCTACCTCAATACCTCTTTTTGACACAATGTGTCCCAAGACTATACCCTCTTGAACCATGAAATGGCTATTTTCCCAACTTAGTATTAGATTGGTCTTCTTACATCTTTTTAGAACCAGTGCTAAATTATTGAGACAATCATCGAATGAGGGGCCAAAAACTGAAAAATCGTCCATGAATACCTCCAAAATTTTTTCTACCATGTCAGAAAAAATTGCCATCATGCATCGTTGAAATGTCGCGGGTACATTGCAGAGTCCAAATGGCATTCTTCTATAAGCAAATGTCCCAAATGGACATGCGAAAGTGGTTTTCTCTTGATCTCGGGATACACGGCCACTTGGTTATATCTAGAATAACCATCTAAGAAACAGTAGAAACCCTGACCGGCTAACCTTTCCAATATTTGGTCAATAAAGGGCAAAGGAAAATGGTCCTTCCTAGTCATGGAGTTTAACTTCCTGTAGTCAATGCAAACACGCCAGCTAGTGGTCGTGCGTGTGGGCATCAACTCTCCTTCTGCATTTTCGACCACAGTGATGCCCGACTTCTTTGGTACTACTTGAGTCGGACTCACCCAGTTGCTATCAGAGATAGGGTAAATGATTCCGGCATCTAGCAACTTTACTACTTCTTTCTTGACCACCTCTTTCATGTTAGGGTTAAGTCTCCTTTGCATTTCACGGGTCGGTTTTCCATCTTCTTCTAGGTGAATACGATGCATGCAAATGGATGGGTCAATCTCCTTTAGATCAGTTACGGACCATCCAATCGCATGTTTGTGTTCTCCAAGTACACTCAAAAGTTGACTCTCCTGTTTGTCAGACAGATCAGCCGCGATGATTACGGGTAGGGTATCTTCGGGTCCTAGAAAAGCATACTTAAGGGTTACCGGAAGTGGCTTTAACTCAAGTTTGGGAGGGGACTCGATGGAAGGGCACTGTGGCATACTAGAAAGGGTAGGAAGAGGTTCATATTGGATACGCGAAGGATGAGAATTTGTGGGAGATGGATTGTCAAGTAGGGCATTGACTTCTTCTATGGCCTTGTTTAAATCAAAATTATCAATGTCAAAATGGGCTAAACATGCTTCCAAAGGTTCATCTGCCAGAATGTAGGGAAGGGCTTCTTCTACAAGATCGTCCATTTTGTCTATTAGGAAGCACTCATTTTCTCTTGCAGGTTGATCAGAGGCATGGAATACATTTAGTTTGAAATTCATGTTTTCAAAGGATATATCCATCACTCCAGTTCTACAGTTACTACATGCATTGGCTGTAGCTAAGAAAGGACGACCAAGAATTATAGGGATCTGTTTCTTGAGATTAGGCACAGGTTCCATATCAAGGACGATGAAATCAACTGGAAAATAAAATTTATCTACCTTGACTAGGACATCTTCTATTGTTCCTCGTGGTATTTTAACAGATCGATCAGCCAATTGCAGGGACACCGAAGTAGGCTTCAATTCACCTAATCCGAACTTCTCGTAGACTGAATACGGAAGAAGATTAACACTTGCCCCTAAATCTAATAGTGCACGATCAATCGAATTGTCTCCTACCACACAAGAGATGGTAGGTGCACCAGGATCCTTGAACTTAGGAGGGATTTTGTGCTGGAGGATGGAGCTCACTTGTTCAGTTAAGAAGACCTTTTTAGGCACATGTGACCTAGATTTTCGTTTTTGGGTACAAAGGTCTTGGAGAAATTTGGCATAGGATGGAACTTGTTTTATGGCATCAAGGAGAGGAAGGTTGATTTTGACTTGTTTGAATACCTCCATTATTTCTTCTAATGAAGTTCCTTTCTTGCCAAAGGAAGAAGGTGTATTCAGAGACTGAGGAAAAGGAGCCTTTGGTGTAAACGGTGTGGTTGATACTGGACTAGATGGCGACAAAGACGAGTTTGGGTTCTCTTTAGGCACAGTCATACTCTTGTCTTCATTGTCTTTATGTTCCTTTTCTCCAACCTTATTGTTCACTATGCATCCACTTCTTAAGGTAGCCATGGCATTAGCTTGTTCATGGTGAACATCATTCGGATGAGTCTCTTGAGCCATGTACTGCCCTCTTGGGTTACTCACTGGTTGGCTTGGAAGTTTGCCTTCCTCTCTTTTATTTAGTGCACTTGCTAGCTGCCCTAGCTGGGTTTCTAATTTGGCAATAGACTGGGTATGGGAGTGCAACAATTGTGTATTGGCTTCGAGTCCTTGAAGGGCAGTCAAAACTTTTTGCTCAAAAGCCATATCTCTTTGGGGTGCTGGAGGAGGGACCTGTTGAAATTGTGAATAGTGAGTAGGAGGACGGTTCGGATGAACATTCTGAAAGGATTGAAAGTTTTGGGAATAAGGTTGGAAAGTATTGGAAGTCTGCTGCTTCCAAGAGAAGTTTGGATGGTTGCGCCACCCCGGGTTATAAGTGTTAGAATACGGATTATTACCCGGTCGGGACTGTGCTTGGGCAGCATTAATTTATTCTTGCACAAATTCAGGAAATTGAGCTGCCGAAGGGCAATCAAAAACAGAGTGAGACGGGCTAAAGCAGAGAGCACAAACTTGTGCTTGGGGAAAGTTTGGAAGCTATTCTCTAGACATTAGCTGGTCCAACTTGCGGGATAGTGCATCTACTTTATCAGATAGACTTATGGACTGGCTAACTTCATATATTGTTCCTTTTCTTTGAGAACTCGGGGGTGCTTGACGAGCGGAGAAGGCATGGTGGAGGGAATTTTCATTAAGGTTTTCAAACAATTGCCATGCCTTATGGTCACTTTTAAGCATGAAAGTTCCCCCGCATGCGGCATCGATCATCTGACGGTTTCGTTCAGTCAATCCGTCATAGAAACATTGCACTAATTGCCATTTGGGTATTTGATGATGTGGGCATTTTCGGAGTAAGTCTCTAAATTTTTTCTAAGTTTCATGAAATTCTTCTCCATCAGATTGGGAGAAGCTCGTGATAGCACACCTAAATTGGTTCGTTCTTCCTGTGGGAAAATATTTTTTCAAAAAATCATGTTGCATTTGATCCCATGAAAGAATGGAATTGGCTTCTAATGAATGGAGCCACTGCTTAGCTCTATCCTTAAGAGAAAAAGAAAACAGCCTAAGTTTCAGAGCATCATCAGTGAAGTTCTGAATTTTGACAGTAGTGTAGATCTCAAGGAACTCATCTAAATGTTTGTATGGGTCTTCATTGTTGAGTCCATAAAAAGAGGGAAGCATTTGGATGACACTAGACTTAATCTCAAACTGTACAGCAGCGGTGGTATCAGGTAGTCGAATACAAGATGGAGAGGTATAAATGGAAGGAGTAAAGTACTCCTTTAGCAGTTTGGGTTGTTCTTCAGCCATCTCGACAGGTGGTGCAGATCCTATGATTCTATAGGTGCGGATTTCGGCTCGAAGGGCCCTAATAGAACGCTCTATTTCAGGAGATCTGGAACGACACCCTAGCATACACTAAAGCTTGTTGGATCAGTCAAGTACAGTCAATCATGCATTAAAGGAAAAGCATATCAAATCCTTGTGTTTATCCTAAAATCATTAGACAGCTTCTAACTGGTTTGAAGAGGGCACCTAGGCCTCCAATCCGGTCTAATGAACTGAGTTGACCTGGTAAGCTCCCAGGTAAGTGGGGGGGTCACGATGCGTTGCAAAGGTCCCACTTAAAAACCACTTGCCTCGAACAGATGAACTGTCTTCCTTGGGACAAAGCTTGCCTAGACATCAACTGAGCCACAGAGTGAAATTGGTACAACTTTCGGTGATCTTCATCCTATTGTGCTCAAATATCCCTAGGGGCCAACGTCTAATTGATTTTAATTAAAATGATAGCTATGTGAAAATTGATTCACCTAATTTGGGCAAGAATCTGGTGATGAAATCCAGTTCTTATCTTGTTGGGATGATTGCCCTTACTATATGCGGATTAATTGGTGTATGTGTATCAAGCATGCATTCACACTTTTGCTGAAATTAAAATCAAACAATCACCACAAAATTTTAAGCTAATTGGGAATCAATTTAAATAAGAAAGGTTTAGAGGTTACCAAAGGGAATTTTCCCAGTAATTTTTTAAAGCAAACCTTTACAGCATTCCTTTTCCAGTAGTTCCCTTTTTGATCGTCCCAAACTTTCTCTTTGATTCCTGAATAAAAGAAAATTCAAAAATTAGCAAGAGAGAACAAGAAGATAAGGAAAGTCAAAAAAAAGAAAATATTTTTATTTTATTTTAAATATATATATATATATATATTTTAAAAAGTTTTATATATATATATGAAAAGAAAAACAACTATACTAACAATCCCCAGCAACGGCACCAAAAATTGATAGTCAACTTTAAAGACCACGGAATAGCACGTATCTGGTAGGATAGTGATTACGGGTATCGATCCACAGGGATTGGGGTATAGTTGTTTTTCTTAAAAAATATTTAAAAGAAAGAGTTTGTGAAGAAAATTAAACTAAAAAATTTAATAAAAAATTGCAATGAAAATGATATCAGTTTGGGGAAAAACTAGGGCAAGAAATTCACTACTAACATCGGAACAAGGGTTAATTGTATTTTAATTTATTCTTGGATTAACATGCAAATTGGCTACAAGTCTAATAAGCATTCATATAGAAATTCACAAAAGTAATTTAAGGAAAATCCATCTTCAGTTAGCATGAGATATCTACCCTAAACTAATGTGGCAGGACATCGCATCTTTCCTAAGCATGGATTATCTTATTCTTACTTAGTGATCATGAAGGATACTTGCATAAACATCATACTTAAAATCACATACCCTAAGTATGAGGTAAAAGGATATTCAATAAGATCAATTAAATTTATACAATTTCAAAAACAAAATAAAAAATACAAGAACCGTTGTCACCTTTGTTAGGGCTTCATCCAGCCCTAGTTGGGAATTTAAGCTTCCATGTAGTGGCAGATAGAGGTGGCAACGGCAAAATAGACGACATCCATCACTGCAGCCTCCTTTCTCCCGTCGTATTCTCCCCTCTCTGGCTTTGGTGGAAACTTCTCAGGATCTCTGATCATCCCTCCCTCTGGCTACCGTGGGAACTCAGTGTGAGAAAGGACAAGAAGATGGCATGATGACAGTGGGAGCTCTAGATGGAAGAAGCTTGCTGAACCTTCGATGCCCCCTCATGCCAATGGCTGATGGCCTTTTATAGCCACTCTTCCTCACTGCTCCATCCCCGACTTCAAGCAGAGGATAACTTCGAATCAAAGCTGTTGGGATTCTGGAGGTTGGAATCAAACCATGAATGAGAGAAACGGCGGACATGGATGCAAGGGATGAGAGCAGACGCGTGGCGGAGATGAAGGTTGGATCCACGTGGACGGTGAATGGATGCTAAGCTCGGAAGATATTGCTGTTAATCCGTACGCTGGGAGGCTTAAGAATCCGGCTGGGATGCGGAATATCCGTAGCTGATGAAGTCTTCGCGAATGGGAGGATAGATGGAACCTATCTGAGCTTCTATTCCGAAACAGGGGAATCTGTGTGGCTCTGGATGCTGGACGCGTAGGTTGGCTTGATCCGTGATGAAGGGATGATGGGATGCATGCGGGAAAGAAGTTTGATCCGAGAGGATGATGCTGGATGCGAAGATCGTGGGATTTGGCATCAGGAGTTCATCTACGGATGCTGAGAAGCTCTGATATGCGGATGGCTTGCTGGGATTCATCCGGAAGTTGGGAAAGATATGCGGATCAAGGCAGAAAAGACACGGTTCCGGGATGCAAGGGATTCATCTGTTGGATGATGGAGTTAAGCTGAATCGAAAGGAAGCTTGGAATGTTAAGATTTGCTAGAATTGGAGCTTACCTGTGGATGAAGAGGAGGATCTTGGCTCTGCTCCGAAACAGGGGAAGAAAACGTGCGAACTCGTGGATGATGGAGTCAATCCGAACGGCTGGAATGCTGCGGACGTGGAGCAGGGAAGATGATGCGTGAACTCATCCGTTGATAGGCTGGGAGATGATCCGAAACGAGAGGATCTGGATTCGTCTGGGTTTGAACGTTTGATTTCCTTTGGCTGGGAAGAATCGTTCGGCTGGGAAAAGATGAGGAGAGGATCTCGGCTGATGGCTGGGAGCTTATCCGTGGAGGGTGAAGTGGTTGTTTTGATTCGGAAATTGGGAGGAAGGAACTCGGGATGAGCGTGATTCGGAATGGGATACGGCTGGGAGCGCATGGGAGCTGTCCATGAAGAAAGGGAATGGTTGGATAGTTGGGATCTTTGTTCTTCCGTGGCGGATGCAGGGGATTGGAGTTTATCCGGGTTGTATTTGGACGTGGAGATCATATGGGATCCGGCTTTGGGATATGGATTAACGGGATGAAGGCTGGGATTCATCACAGGTGGAAGCGGTTCTAGTCTTTGGAAATGGGAGGGAAGGAATAACGTGGAGGAAGATGGTGTTCTTTGTTCCAACGCATGGGAAAAACAACGGGTTTGAGAGGAGTTGGGTGATGCAAGATGAATGGCTGAGATGGGATGAGACTTTGGGATCCGTGTAACTAAGATAGTATGCTTCGAGATCTGTGAGGCAATTGATCGAAGGGATTGATTGTTTTTGAGATTGAAATAGGGGAATTGGATCATGTGAAAAAAAATTGGAACGAGTGGAAAGAAATTTAGGTGAACTTGTGAAGGAATTGGGCATCATCCAATTGAGTTTGACTTGACCTGTATTCATCAATAAATAATTAAATCAACTCGAATTACCTCTTATAATTTATTAAAATGCAATGATGAAGGTAACACATTTTTTAGTTGAATTTACAAAATATGTGAATTAAAATAATGATAAGTGCTATGAATAAGATATTAATTTATGCATTATTTAGCACTTATCATGGAGCTCTTAATGTTTCTTGGAAATTGCTCAATCACTTCCTTTTGGCTCTTTGAATGAAGCACTTGGATGAAGAAGATTAGGGCTCTTGTCTTTCTTATGTAAGCTTTGATATTTTTTAAAAAGATGTCTTCTTTGATGAATAGTGTCACTTTAAATAGTTTCCCTCATCCATTGGACACCTCCCATTGGTTAGATTTCAAAAACTAGCCGTTACTTGCTGTAGGGAGGACAAAAAGTACTTTTGCAGAACTAGCTGTTATGCTTCTGCCCGTGCTGGGGTCGATCCAAACTTTCCTGGGGTCGACTCAAACTACTGTTCATCGGACTTGGGGTCGACTCAACTTTCAGTGGGGTCGACCCAACTTTCACTGGGGTCGACTCCTGCTACATTGGGGTCGGCCCTCTCAGGAAACACAGCACCTTATCTTTCATCTATTTTTTACTGGGGTCGACTCAACTCTTTTTGAGGTTGACTCAAGCTACAGTGGGGTCGACTCAAGTTCCATTGGGGTCGACTCAAGCATTCCTGGGGTCGGCTCCATCTGGGGTCGGCTCAAGAAAGGTTGGGGTCGGCCCTCTCAGTAAATTTCAGAGACTTGTTTTCTTGAGGCTTGAAGATGGGGTCGACTCAAGCATGCTTGGGGTCAACTCCACTACTGTTCATCCGTGCCATTTTCGCAGAGGTGTGCCTGATGGTTCCATGATGTGCCGGGGTCGACTCCACCTTTCTTGGGGCCGACTCATTCCATACTTTGCTACATTTTAAGGTTAGATTCATCCATACAATCAATGAAATATACTTCAAGCAATTTTGAATGTATGCCATGGTAGTGCTACATACTTTATCAATGAAAATTACTATTATGCCCTTAAGAGTGCGTTTCACTTGAAACTTCGCTGAATTAGAATTTAGAATTCACTATCCCTTTTCTATCGTAAATTTTATCTCATTGTTAATCATTGAAAGACATCTTGATCTCATTCTTCTAATGTATCGAGAGTGTCGAACTCAGTAATGATGTATCAGGTTAACTTGTAGTATTTAATTAGATAATTCCTCAATGATTGTGTTAATCATCAAAATAACACTATCATCCTCACCTCAACATCCTTCCACTAGAAGAGCTTCTCGGATCGCTGATGACCCATGAGCTAACCATGAAGCAGCACACCGAGGAAGAGAGCCAAAGGAGAAAGACAATAGCTTTCAAATCCACTGCTCACAAGAAAAGTGACAGTAGTAGCATTGAGGATGAAGAAGAAGATGATGAGGAAGAAGCTCTTCTTGTTAGAAAGTTCAAAAGGCTTATAAGTAAGAAGAAACCTTCCTACAAGAAGAGATTCACTCCAAATCCCTTTGATAAGGAAAAAGGTAAGAAAAAAGAGAAAGAGGCAGTCGCTTGTTACGAATGCAAGAAACCCAGTCATTTTAGAGCCGACTACCCACTAATTGGAAAATATGGAAAGAAGAAGAAGAAGGCCTTCCTCACTACTTGGAGTGAAACTGAAGATTCATCTTCAGAAGAAGAACCACAAGAAAAGGTAAACCTTTGCCTAATGGCTGATGGCAATGAGGTAAGTTCTGAAACTCATCTTGATTTTACTTATGAGGAGCTTTATGATGCATTTAATGAATTAATGAATGAACGCAGAACTCTTACCTTAAAAAACAAAGAATTAAAGTCATCCAATCAAACTTTCATACTTAAGACTAATAAATTAACTAAGGATAAAGAAAAATTAATCAAGGAAGTCTCTGAATTAAAAACAGCTAATCAATTATTAAAAGATAGCTCAACAAATGAAATTAATTCTTTGAAAACTGAAAATCTGAAACTAAGTAAGGAGTTGAAAAATAAAAGCCAATTGTTGAGAAATTCACTTTTAGTTCAGAAAAACTGTAAATGATCCTTAACAATCAAAGAATAGTTTTCAATAGAGCAGGATTAGGTTACAAACCTAAGAATAAATAGAAATTACTTAAAAACCTCTTTGCTAAAGCAAAAGAGACTAAAACTGAAGATGCAAGTTGCTTCTGCTGTGGTAAAGTAGGTCACAAAGTAATCATATGTAATTTCAAAAAAACAAAAAAATAGAAGAAAGTAAAAAGAATTTGGGTTCCAAAAGGAACCACTTATACTAACCATAAATGACCCAAGAAGGCTTGGGTACCTAAATCTGCTTGATTATTGCTTCTAGGAGTGTCTTGCGGCCAAGCATAGCAAAAGAAGTTGGTATCTTGATAGTGGCTGCTCAAGACATATGACGGATGACAAAGATCAATTCTTCACCCTTGAAGCAAAGGGAGGATGAGTGGTGACTTTTGGTGATAATGGCCAAGGTCGCATTGTTGGTATTAGTAAAATTCAAATCACCCATTCTATCTATATAGATAATGTATTATATGTTAATGGTTTAAAGCACAACCTTATTAGTATTAGTCAATTATGTGACAAAGGATTTAGGGTTAGTTTTGAAGCATCTCTATGCATTGTAACTAACCCCATAGATAATGACATCATCTTCATAGGACATAGACGTGGCAATATATACATGATAAATCTAGATGATCTTACCATGAGTAGTCATTGCCTAGTTGCCACGGATATTAGAGTTAATGAAGCTAGTTAGATATGGCACCGTAGATTAGGTCATGCTAGTATGGATCTAATATCTAAATTAATCAAAAAGAAACTAGTTAAAGGAATTCCTAAGTTAAAATTTGAAAAAGATAGAATATGTAAAGCATGTCAATTAGGAAAACAAACAAGAAATTCTTTTACGTCTAAAGACATCATGTCAACTTCTAGACCACTAGAATTACTTCATATGGATCTTTTTGGTCCTACTAGAACTACTAGTCTAGGAGGAAAGAAGTATGGATTTGTAATAGTAGATGACTTTTCTAGATTCACATGGGTACTATTTTTGGCACCAAACATGAAACATTCTCCATGTTCCAAAAATTCTATAAGAAAGTTTTAAATGAGAAAGGTACAACTATTATCTCAATTAGAAGTGATCATGACACTGAATTTAAAAATCATTATTTTGAAAACTTTTGCGATGAAAATGGAATAACCCACAACTTTTCAGCACCTAGGACACCTCAACAAAATGGGGTAGTAGAAAGAAAGAACAAAACATTAGTTGATATGGCCCGTACCATGCTATATGAGAAAAATCTCCCAAGATACTTATGGGCTGAAGCCGTAAACACGGTATGCTATATTTTAAATAGAATTTCAATCAGACCAATCTTAAAGAAAATACCTTATGAACTTTGGAAAGGCAAAAAACAAGCATTAGCTATTTTCATGAGTTTGGATGTCGGTGTTTCATACATAATAATGATAAAGACAACCTAGAAAAATTTGAGTCTAAATTAGATGAAGAAATTTTCTTAGGATACTCCTTAACTAGTAAAGTATATAGGGTCTTCAACAAAAGAACACTTGTTGTTGAAGAATCTATTCATGTCATATTTGCTGAAACCTTTAGTCATCCCTCAAGAAAGAAAGACCTAGAAGATGAAGCAGGCATCTTAGAAAATGAAATTGAAAAGATAACTATCAAAGAATCTTCAAGTCAAAATAATGAAGAAGAAGTTGAACAAATTGAAAATGAAATTAATGAACAGCAAAATTATGGTCTACCCAAAGAATGGAAATATGCAAATAGTCATCCTAAAGAGTTAATCATTGGTGATCCATCTCAACAAAGTAAGAACAAAAGCATCTCTTAGAAATTTAAATAATTACTTAGCTTTTGTTTCACAAGTTGAACCTAAAACTTTAGAAGAAGCTGAAAATGATACTAATTGGATAAATACAATGCAAGAGAAACTAAACTAATTCACTAGAAATAATGTTTGGAACTTAGTTAAAAGACCCAATGAATTTTCTGTAATAGGAACTAAATGGATTTTCAGAAACAAACTTGATGAAAATGAAATTGTAATAAGAAACAAGGCTAGACTTGTAGCAAAAGGATATAATCAAGAAGAAGACATAGATTTTGATGAAACTTTTGCTCCTGTAGCTAGACTTGAAGCAATCAGACTCTTACTTGCATTTGCTTGTCATATGGACTTCAAATTATTTCAAATAGATGTTAAAAGTGTATTTTTAAATGGATATATAACTGAAGAAGTTTATGTGGGACAACCTTCTAGTTTTAAAAATCATAATTATCCAGATCATGTTTTTAAGTTAAACAAAGTACTTTATTGATTAAAGCAAGCCCCAAGGGCGTGGTATGAAAGATTAAGCAAATTTCTTTTGGATCATGATTTTTCTAAATGACATGTTGACACAACATTATTTCTAAAAAAGAAAAATAAAGACATGTTAATAGTACAATTTATGGTGATGACATTATTATCGGTGCTACTAACAATAGTCTTTGTCAAGAATTTGCTGAGCTCATGCAGGAAGAATTTGAAATGAGCATAATGGGTGAGCTTACTTACTTCCTTAGACTGCAAATCAAACAATTAAAGGAAGGAATCTTCATCAATCAATCAAAGTACATCAAGGAGATGCTTAAGAAATTCGATATGAAGATAAACAAGTCAATTAGCACACCCATGAGCACTACATGCAAATTAGACAAAGATGAATCAGGTAAAAATGTTGATCAAAAGCTGTATAGAGGTATGATTGGTTCACTTTTATATCTTACAGCTAGTAGACCTGATATAATATTTAGTGTTTGCATGTGTGCAAGATTTCAATCTAATCCAGAAGAATCATATTTATTTGCTGTTAAAAGAATATTCAAATATCTAATTAGAACAATGAATATAGGATTGTGGTACTCTAAATATTCAAATATAGACTTAATAGGGTATATTGATGCTGATTTTGCTGGATGCAAATTAGACAGAAAAAGCACTAGTAGTAGATGTCAATTTTTTGGTGAAAACTTAATCTCATGATTTAGAAAGAAATAAAATTTAGTTGCACTATCTACGACGGAAGCCGAATATATTGCAACCGAAAGTTGTTGTGCACAGATTTTATGGATTAAGCAATAACTAGAGGATTATGGCATTAAGCAATCTAAAATATCCATAAACTGTGATAATACTAGTGCCATAAACTTAACAAAAAATCCAATTCAACACTCAAGAACTAAGCACATTGAAATAAGACACCATTTCATAAGAGATCATATTTTGAATGGTGATGTATTGCTTGAGTTTGTGTGTACTGATGATCAGCTTGCTAATATCTTTACTAAATTCTTGAGTGAAGATAAATTTTATACTCTTAGAAGAAGATTAGGAGTGATTGACCCATTTTAATGATTTATTCTTTACTCCTATTAATTTTAATCTTTCTATCCTAAATTTCAATATAATCTAAGCCTATCTTTGTTATATCAGTTTATTGGAATCATTTGAACTCAATCTGAAATTGCTTTGAACCCAAAATTTTTGAATACGTTTGGACAGGACAGGGCTCGAGCCAACTCGAAGTAAAACCCCGAGTTGACTCGTGCTTGAGTCGATTTGAGCTTTTACGCGAGTCGTCTCGAGGACGGACTGACGGACTTTTAACCTAGCCAAGGCGTCTCCAT
The DNA here is from genome assembly GCF_009389715.1 of Phoenix dactylifera. Classification (NCBI taxonomy): domain Eukaryota; kingdom Viridiplantae; phylum Streptophyta; class Magnoliopsida; order Arecales; family Arecaceae; genus Phoenix; species Phoenix dactylifera. Next base: position 116,569 of record NW_024067750.1, read on the forward strand.
TCTTATTTTTCCTCTTTTCATCTTTGAACGCTCTCCGTTCGTCTCTGCCCTTAAAGCCATTCCATTGACCTTAGTTCTTAGGATTCCTTGCCATTTCTCCTTGAGTTTGTCCCAATGGCACCCAAAAGGGCATCCGGTTCACACGGAAAATGCCACCTTGTGGCAAGCGGAATGGAGAGGCGGTCTAAGGCTAGGAGTGCTTGTGTTCCCTCAAGCGGAATGGAGAGGCGGTCTAAGGCTAGGAATGCAAAAGTGGATTTCCACTTCCTCTCCCGGGAGGGTTTCACCCTAGGAGATCACCTTAAGGCTCTAGGTCTAGAATGCTTGTGTTCCCTCCACATTCTCACATATCTCGGTCTTGTTAGGGAATTTTTCAACACCGTCAGTATGGGTGACGGTGGTCTTGTAAGGTGGGTGAAAAATGTTAAGGTTGTAGTCATAGAAAACCTACTCTCTAGGCTCTTAAGTCTTCCAAATGTAGGACCCTCTCCCTCTTCTCACTCTGACAGGGCTGAAGCCCTAAGAGTTATTTTATATATGTAGAGAGCCTATAGGTCCAATGGAGAAAGTGTTCGCTAATCAGTTTTCAGCTGAGATGCAACTGCTTCTTAGTATCATAGGTAGAGTCCTCTTCCTAAAGATGGAAAGATTTGATTTCATTTCTCGGAGGGACTTAGTAGTGATGTACTACATTATTAAAGAACTTTCCTTGAACTTCTCTAGACTTGTGTATCTGTACATTATAGAGGCCGCCACCAAAACTAAATCGAGTTTACCTTATGGCATGGTTTTCACCTTGATCTTTAGGGAGTTTAGAGTTCCTATTCTCGAGGGGGAGCCTTCTCGTCTACTGCGTCACACCGACTTTATAGATGAGAAAACCCTCCAAAGGATGGGTTTCCTAAAAGTAGGAGGCACTTGGGTTGGAGACCTACTCATGGAGAGGAGACCTCAGCCACCAGAGCCCCACCTTCTTCTCCTCCTATCCATGCTCCCACTACTTTACCTCTAGAGTCATATTCTGTACTCTCTCCACCTGCACTGAGTGAGGATCAGTTGCGAAGGATTGCATCCTTCGTAGTTGATGAAATAGCCTCTCGAGGCTTATTAGGTGGAGCACCTTCCACAAAGATCCTACCCTCCAATGCAGCTCTCACTCAGATGGTAGCTGACATGAGAGCAAAGCTGGTCAGCCTTAGGTGTCTTCTTCAAGGACAGTATAGAAGATTCGTGGACATCGAAGAGGACACAAGAAAGCTGCAAGAGTCTGTAAGAAGGGATCTAGAGAAGCTAAATGAAAAAGCTGAAGGATTGGCCAACAAGCTACTTGAAGAACTTCACCAAAACAGTCAGAGAATAAATCAATTGAGCAAGACCTATCAAGAGACCTCCTCTGAAATCATTCGGAATCTTTGTGACTTCAGTAATGGAGTTCAGGTGCTCCTGGAGAGTCAGTCTGAACCCTCCTCATCAAGATTCACTGCTCCTTGATTTCATTTTGACATCTCATGTATAGATCCTCTAGGACTTTCACTGAACTTGTACTCACTCCTATACTCACTTTTGTACTCATTTTGACATCACAAATGTATTCAACTTCTTGATGAAATAAAATGATAGTTTTTTCTCTTTCCCTGTCAATTGTGTATATCTAGCTTACTTACACTTGACTTGAACGAAAATTACTCCCTTACTGCTTAATAACTAATCTTTTGCTGATGACAAAAAGGGGGAGAAGTATTAGTATAAGATTGTATTAATTAAGGAGGAGAAAAATGTAAAAGCATGAGAAAAATTGAAGCGCTATAAAAACAAAGAAGAAAACAAGCAAAAAAAGACTAAAAGAATAATTAAATAAGTATAAGGAAAACAATTGAGTGCATTTTATGTGTCACGACCCCCGCCCCGTTCCCTAGCGGGCCGCCGCGACGGTCCTAGGGTGCGGGTAGGCATAAGGCCACCAGCCACCGCGTAGAACCCTACTACCTATCAATCATCAATAAATCTTGAAAAATTTGGCATGATGCATGCACAAAATGATCACTTTTCCTATAGTGACCTGTCAGGATTATCTCAATACATACAACACACTACCTGTCAGAGCAGCAATCACATAATCTGTCACATATATACCTGGACAATATATAGCAATACATTATCACAGGCACACAACTGATCTGCACACATATATATACCTGCTTCCCAATCCATCCATGGTCAAACCCATATCCACAACAGGATCTATGACTGTAACTATGCACTATATATAATAGAAGGTTTATAATACACCAAAAGGGGATAAACCTCTATCTACATTATACTATACTATGGAGCGGCACAGCTAGCAGGCAACCACTAATCCTGCTCCTCTCTATACAATACCTGCCCTGCAATCAAAAATATCAAACTGGGGAGTGAGTATATAAATACTCAGTGAGTGGAGTAGAGAGTACTATGCACATGAGACAGAATATAATCATGGCTCGAGATGAAATCTCAAGATCAATAACAACATGAACATGAACTCAACATAGAGAATATGGAGTAAATCATCAATATCACCACAATCAATATCAACTCATCTGAAGCATATATGGAATAATCAAGTCAACATATATGCTACTCATGAATATGCTCAACATGTCATAGTACTGAATCATATAAATCAGGTGTCAATAGGCTGAATCATCAACAAGACAGCTATCGGGAGGTGGGTTTTACGCCCCAGGCGAACCAGCAACAACTCCCTACTGCCATATGCATACATCGAATATGACACCACACCAATATGTAAATCATCACTAGACAGCTGTCGGAAGGTGGGTTTTACGCCCCAGGCGAACCAGCAACAACTCCCTACTGTCACATGCATATGCAGGATAAGACACCATACCGATAACATAAATGCTAGACAGCTATCGGGAGGTGGGTTTTACGCCCCAGGCGAACCAGCAACAACTCCCTACTGTCACATGCATATGCAGGATAAGACACCACACTGATCATATAAATGCCGGCCAGTATCCAGGACAGAAATCCATCTCACATCTATATACTAAACGGCACCTCGCGGGAATTCTACATCCGCGGAAAGCCATACTGCACCTCGCGGGGTCTTACTATGCCCGGCGGCAAGCAGAATATAAGTCGTAGGACCGGCCGATCCTACGCCTAGGGCCGTGTCCCCCCCTAGGAAGGGACTGGGCTCCGCCCACCCAGAAGGCTACTATGTGCACAAAGGCCGATGTTCAACCCCATCGACTATAGGTGTCCTGCAGATACTGCCAAGCCATGCATAAATGCCATAATGCACCCTCCCAATACTCTACTAAAAAGGAGTATGATCAAGACTACCACTCACTCGATCATGACCCAATCATAAACTAACATCAGGGTTAGGAGTGAGGGTCAAGGAAGTGCAATACAACTCAATATACCACTAAGAAGGCTCTACAAATCTTTGAAATGGAGGAAATGAAATCAATTTACAAAAGAAGTTATTTCACAATTTGGAACCAATTTAATTACTCATAAAAGAGTATAATCAAGCTACGACTCACAAGTCTTTAAAATAGAGGAAATGAAATCAATTTACAAAAGAAATCATTTCACAATTCGGAATCAATTTGATTACTCATCAACCCCTCGTAATTTCTCTCAATGTTCCCTCAAATGCATGTACAGAATAATCAAGCATGGAGAATCAAGATTATAGAGGAATCTACTACAATATCAATCAATATGCTCAAGTGGAATCAATTCACACTTGGCGACATTCATGAAAATGAATTAAGAATGCTCATAGTGCAAAGTACATGACTCCCACTCACCTGTCAATCTGGCACAGCCCTGATACGTCTCCAAAAATCTACAGCAGGCAGTGGGGAACTTCTTCCTCTTGTTCCCTAGCTTCTTGCCCAACTGTGACATGCATTTACAATACATTTAGTCTTGTATCAAGGGCTATAATCTACGTGCCAATTATAACATAGGGAACTTTAATTGATTCAACTCCCCTGTTCCCTAAATCTTTTCTTTTCTTTCTTCTTTTCCTTTTTAATTAATTAACTCACCATTTATATGTATTAGGGACTCCCTTGCATGAGTACAAGGTCCCTTTTAGCTTGATCTAGGCTTAATACCCTATTATAGCATGAAATCCCCTATTTTCCACCCGGATGAACAGTAACCCGAACTGACAGTGGGTTACTTCATCCCGGTTTTGATCCACTTTCAGGACTCCAAATTTGATGAAATTTTTACCTAACATTCTACACTCATAGGGGATTCCAAAGAGATAACATGCATTGCTATCGGAGGTCGTTTGACCCTCTAAATAATTCACCGAAGTTGGGACTTCGACACAGTTTTTCCGTAATGCTGGAAAAATTTGTCGAAATCCGATTCTTCCTCTTTTAACCACCTCTACAACCCTTATCTGATCCCTCTAGACTACATCCACCCTTTGTATAGCCTAATATCATCAAAAGACTAGATAGGGATGGATATTTACCTTTTTCTTTTTGGAAATCGAGGTCCTTGCGTAGAGGGGAAGGAGATCTACGTTTTTTTCTTCAGCTGGAAGTGCAACCGGGATCCCTTTCCTCCTTGAATCCCCTTCCTCTTCTTCTTTCTTCTTCTTCTTCTTCTCTTTTTCTTTCTTTCTTTCCTCTGTTTCACGCCTGAGAACCCCCTCCCTCTTTCTCTCGGTTTCATTCCAAAAGCTAGCTCAAACCCTCCAATTAAATCACATCAAGATACTATTCACCCTTTGTTTAATATTATTAAATTCCCATTTTGCCCATAACACTTCAACATATCTACCGTTATGCCATTAACTTTTGATTCCTTCCAATTTTACCCTTACCACTTCAACGTATCTACAACTATGCCATTATCTTTTGATTCCTTCTAATTTTACCCTTATATCAATTTTAAAGGACTATTCTATCCCTTTTTTATATAAAAAAAAATATTTTGGGGTTATTACATCCTCCCCTCCTTATATAAAATTCGTCCTCGAATTTAAAAGAGTAAATTACCTGATTATTCAAAGGGATGAGTATATCTACTCTTCATATTCTGCTCGGTGTGGTATTGGGAATCAAATAAATTGCAAGTGTTTTACCTTCTATCTCTACCACATAGGTAGGATACACATACTTCGCTTCTATACTATCCCCTACAGATGTACTAATAGCTAAGGGAATATGCATTAATATCTTATCCTTAGCTAACTTTTTAGCAAAATAAAGGGACACAAATGAATGGGTAGCTCCAGAATTAAATAATACTCTAGCTTTAATCTTATCAATGAGGAGCATACCTGTCACAGCTACATTTAATGCCTGTGCCTCTTGTGGATTTACCGTGAACACCCTTTCTTGCCCTCTACCTACTGGAGCTGATGGCTGAGATGGTCCAACACTCTGCTGTGATGCTGGTGTCTGACCTCTGCCTCTGCCTACAGGCCCCCTACTACTAGGCCTGTCCATCTGCACAGAAGGGTAGGATGCCAAAGGCACAAACCGCTGGGTGGCACCCTGCAGGCATTCTCTGGCAAAATGACCCGGCTGTCCACATCTGTAGCACACTCCCTGGCCCATTCTGCATCTGCCAGGGTGCTGCTTCCCACATATACCACACACTGGCCATGATTGGAACCCAGATTCAGTTCTGGCTATAGTGACTGGAGGACGAGGTACTGATGGTAGAAAAGTATCTTGTGATTGACCTCTTTCCCTCCATTTCCTCTTACGTGGGGCAGGTGGAGCTGAGCGTACAGACTGCTCCGTCGGGCCCTCCGAGAGATCTACTCCCTCAGATCTACCTCTACTGTTTTGCTCCTTCCCCACACTTATTTTCCTCTGTTCTCTTTCAACTCTTTCTTCTTTGTTTCTGGTCTTCCACTGTTTTGCTTTATCAATCAGCCTAGACAAGGTGGGGACCTCTACTGCCAACACCGCATTATAAAGCGGGGAAATCAAACCTCGTCTGAACCTTTCTATCCTGGCAGCTTCAGTGGGGATGATGTAAGGAGCATACTTCCCCAATCTAGTGAACTCACGAGCGTACTCAGATACGCTCATTCCGGGCATCTGCTTCAGCCTCTCAAACTGAAGAGCCCGATTCTGCCTCTCAGCCGGAGACAAGAACTCATCCATCACTGCTTGCCTGAACTCTTCCCAGGTTGGAGGATTCCTATTGTACAATCTGTCCTCCATATGCCTCTGGTACCAGTCCCAGGCATCTTCCTTCATTGTAAGCCCTACAAGTTCTATAGCTCTTGCATCAGAACAGGGCAGTCTCCGTATCATCTTTTCAGTCTCCTCCAGAAATCTCTGAGGATCTTCACCTTCTTCCCCCTTAAACTCCGGGGTTCTGAGCCTCAGAAATTCCTGTACAGTAATCCCCTCATCATCTAGAGCTCGCCTGGCCAAACTTCTTGGCACAGGTACAGGAGGTGGGATGGATACTACTGACGGGGCAGGAGATTTTCCCCGAGCAATCTACTCCCTCAGAGCCTGATTCTCCGCCAGTAACTGTTCCATCAATGTATCTCTACTTCCTACATCTCCTTGATCATCAACCCTCCGTCTATCAGCAGGAGGAGGTTTTTCTCTTTGGGGCTCGACATGTGCAGAACCCGCATCCAATGCTATATCTGGCTCCATCCTCCTTCCAGGACGAGCAGGTCCTCTCCTTTGAGGTATTCTTTATATGTCTCTAAAAGAGTTAAAAAGATAGGGCAGTCGTTACGCACTGAGTCATAATATATTTTACTGAATTGTAAATGACTCATAAATTAACATATAGAAAAATCCTATGCTCCATAGTATAATCCTATACTTAATCCTGACTCACCCTATTGCTCTGACAGGACTCTTCTTAACCTTTGCTCTGATACCAAGCTTTGTCACGACCCCCGCCCCATTCCCTAGCGGGCCGCCGCGACGGTCCTAGGGTGCGGGTAGGCATAAGGCCACCAGCCACCGCGTAGAACCCTACTACCTATCAATCATCAATAAATCTTGAAAAATTTGGCATGATGCATGCACAAAATGATCACTTTTCCTATAGTGACCTGTCAGGATTATCTCAATACATACAACACACTACCTGTCAGAGTAGCAATCACATAATCTGTCACATATACACCTGGACAATATATAGCAATACATTATCACAGGCACACAACTGATCTGCACACATATATATACCTGCTTCCCAATCCATCCATGGTCAAACCCATATCCACAACAGGATCTATGACTGTAACTATGCACTATATATAATAGAAGGTTTATAATACACCAAAAGGGGATAAACCTCTATCTACATTATACTATACTATGGAGCGGCACAGCTAGCAGGCAACCACTAATCCTGCTCCTCTCTATACAATACCTGCCCTGCAATCAAAAATATCAAACTGGGGAGTGAGTATATAAATACTCAGTGAGTGGAGTAGAGAGTACTATGCACATGAGACAGAATATAATCATGGCTCGAGATGAAATCTCAAGATCAATAACAACATGAACATGAACTCAACATAGAGAATATGGAGTAAATCATCAATATCACCACAATCAATATCAACTCATCTGAAGCATATATGGAATAATCAAGTCAACATATATGCTACTCATGAATATGCTCAACATGTCATAGTACTGAATCATATAAATCAGGTGTCAATAGGCTGAATCATCAACAAGACAGCTATCGGGAGGTGGGTTTTACGCCCCAGGCGAACCAGCAACAACTCCCTACTGCCATATGCATACATCGAATATGACACCACACCAATATGTAAATCATCACTAGACAGCTGTCGGAAGGTGGGTTTTACGCCCCAGGCGAACCAGCAACAACTCCCTACTGTCACATGCATATGCAGGATAAGACACCATACCGATAACATAAATGCTAGACAGCTATCGGGAGGTGGGTTTTACGCCCCAGGCGAACCAGCAACAACTCCCTACTGTCACATGCATATGCAGGATAAGACACCACACTGATCATATAAATGCCGGCCAGTATCCAGGACAGAAATCCATCTCACATCTATATACTAAACGGCACCTCGCGGGAATTCTACATCCGCGGAAAGCCATACTGCACCTCGCGGGGTCTTACTATGCCCGGCGGCAAGCAGAATATAAGTCGTAGGACCGGCCGATCCTACGCCTAGGGCCGTGTCCCCCCCTAGGAAGGGACTGGGCTCCGCCCACCCAGAAGGCTACTATGTGCACAAAGGCCGATGTTTAACCCCATCGACTATAGGTGTCCTGCAGATACTGCCAAGCCATGCATAAATGCCATAATGCACCCTCCCAATACTCTACTAAAAAGGAGTATGATCAAGACTACCACTCACTCGATCATGACCCAATCATAAACTAACATCAGGGTTAGGAGTGAGGGTCAAGGAAGTGCAATACAACTCAATATACCACTAAGAAGGCTCTACAAATCTTTGAAATGGAGGAAATGAAATCAATTTACAAAAGAAGTTATTTCACAATTTGGAACCAATTTAATTACTCATAAAAGAGTATAATCAAGCTACGACTCACAAGTCTTTAAAATAGAGGAAATGAAATCAATTTACAAAAGAAATCATTTCACAATTCGGAATCAATTTGATTACTCATCAACCCCTCGTAATTTCTCTCAATGTTCCCTCAAATGCATGTACAGAATAATCAAGCATGGAGAATCAAGATTATAGAGGAATCTACTACAATATCAATCAATATGCTCAAGTGGAATCAATTCACACTTGGCGACATTCATGAAAATGAATTAAGAATGCTCATAGTGCAAAGTACATGACTCCCACTCACCTGTCAATCTGGCACAGCCCTGATACGTCTCCAAAAATCTACAGCAGGCAGTGGGGAACTTCTTCCTCTTGTTCCCTAGCTTCTTGCCCAACTGTGACATGCATTTACAATACATTTAGTCTTGTATCAAGGGCTATAATCTACGTGCCAATTATAACATAGGGAACTTTAATTGATTCAACTCCCCTGTTCCCTAAATCTTTTCTTTTCTTTCTTCTTTTCCTTTTTAATTAATTAACTCACCATTTATATGTATTAGGGACTCCCTTGCATGAGTACAAGGTCCCTTTTAGCTTGATCTAGGCTTAATACCCTATTATAGCATGAAATCCCCTATTTTCCACCCGGATGAACAGTAACCCGAACTAACAGTGGGTTACTTCATCCCGGTTTTGATCCACTTTCAGGACTCCAAATTTGATGAAATTTTTACCTAACATTCTACACTCATAGGGGATTCCAAAGAGATAACATGTATTGCTATCGGAGGTCGTTTGACCCTCTAAATAATTCACCGAAGTTGGGACTTCGACACAGTTTTTCCGTAATGCTGGAAAAATTTGTCGAAATCCGATTCTTCCTCTTTTAACCACCTCTACAACCCTTATCTGATCCCTCTAGACTACATCCACCCTTTGTATAGCCTAATATCATCAAAAGACTAGATAGGGATGGATATTTACCTTTTTCTTTTTGGAAATCGAGGTTCTTGCGTAGAGGGGAAGGAGATCTACGTTTTTTTCTTCAGCTGGAAGTGCAACCGGGATCCCTTTCCTCCTTGAATCCCCTTCCTCTTCTTCTTTCTTCTTCTTCTTCTTCTCTTTTTCTTTCTTTCTTTCCTCTGTTTCACGCCTGAGAACCCCCTCCCTCTTTCTCTCGGTTTCATTCCAAAAGCCAGCTCAAACCCTCCAATTAAATCACATCAAGATACTATTCACCCTTTGTTTAATATTATTAAATTCCCATTTTGCCCATAACACTTCAACATATCTACCGTTATGCCATTAACTTTTGATTCCTTCCAATTTTACCCTTACCACTTCAACGTATCTACAACTATGCCATTATCTTTTGATTCCTTCTAATTTTACCCTTATATCAATTTTAAAGGACTATTCTATCCCTTTTTTATATAAAAAAAAATATTTTGGGGTTATTACATCATGAATGCTTATACAATTCCAAATGAAATGGGGAGGCTTGAGTTTACAAGTTTATTGTTCATACCTTTCATATCTTAGATAAACTAAATTCAGGCATTGTATTCTTTTTGATCTTTTTGACTCAACATTTAGTAAATATAAATTCACTTGCATATACTCAATGTTTTGTCATCATCAAAAAGGAAGAGATTGCTGAGTGATTGTTGATCTCCTATTTGATTTTGATGAGCCCAAAATACTTGAGTATATTTCATATTGTACTAATGAATTCAAGGGAGTGTTTCGGATAAAATACTTTTAAATTTGAAAGAATGCCTTAGAAAATGGTTCAAGGATTTTAAGTTGAGTTTTACTCATGGTTGGAACCATTTAACTCTTTGCCTTGCACTCGAGTCGTCTCTCAGAAATCTCGAGTCGACTCTGGTACATGATCAGTGTCTGACACTTCCTCGAGCCGACTTCCAGATGAGGCGAGTCGACTTTTACAGGAATGACAGAGAGTAGTTTTTTAAGAGTTCAGAGCGCGAGTCGACTCCAACTGTTCATGAGTCGATTCTTACAAAAAAGACAGAGAGCTGATTTTCAAATCACAGAGCGCGAGTCGACTCAAACTGTTCACAAGTCGACTCTTACAGAAAAGTCAGAGAACAAGTTTTTAAGGCACAGTGTTCAAGTCGACTCCAACTGTTCACGAGTCGACTCTCACAGAAAAGACAGAGAGCTGATTTCCAAGTCGCAGAGCTCGAGTCAACTCTAGCTGTTCACGGGCCGACACTTACAGAGAAAAACAGAGTACAAGTTTTCAAGCTACAGTGCGCGAGCCGACTCCTAGAAGTTTCGAGCCGTCTCCTATAAATTGAAGCCACAAAGTAATTTCTTCGGCGCAGTGGCCGAGTCGACTCGAACTGTTCACGAGTCAACTCTTACAGAAAATGGCCAAGAGCATCTTTGCACAGACCAGAACGTGAGCTGACTCTGGAATTACTCGAGTCGTCTTCCAGAAAAGAGCTGGTATTTCACTTCTGAAGATGCAGTGGGCGAGTCGACTCCCGATTCCTTCGAGCCGTCTCTTACAGGATCGATAGAGAGCCTTTTTGTAAGAGCCTAAATTCAAGTCGACTCCAGGTTTTCTTGAGGCGTCTCCTGCTTCAGCCGAGCCGACTCCGAGATGGGCGAGTCGACTCTAATCCCAACGGATACTTTGTCAGGATGCGCAGTTTTGTCAGAACGGCTCTTTTCTCCTTTCTAATGGCTAGTTTTCGAGGAGTTAAGTTATAAAAGGTGGTTCTAAGTATAAACAAAAAAGAGAGAGCATTCAAGTCTATCAACCACCAAAGAGAAGTGAGAGCCTTTCAAAGCGAAAAAGAGGAGTTATTGCATCCCAAGCGATTTCAGAGCACTCCTCACATTAAAGGCTCATTGAAGTGATCCTCAACTACCAGCGCATTCAAGAGAGGATCCAGTAAAGGAGAAGCCAAGTCTTGCATCAGCAAAATCTGTTTGAGAGCTTCTTCTTTTACATTTTGTTTACATTGCTATATCTGCTTATTCAGAAGCTTGTAATTATTAAACTCTACTTCTCTGATATTTGTTTACTTGATTCAATGAGGGAATTGAATCAAGGGGTTAAGATTTTGTTGGTGAGCTCGTAAAACCAACGGTGTAGATTTTGGTTGGTGAGCCTGTAAAACCAACTGGATTGTTTGTGAGCCCGAAAAAATAAACGAAGTGGTTTTAGTCGGTGAGCCAGAAAAAACCGACCAGGTTCGTTGTGATCTTATGAAAATAACAAGTTAGGTTGTGAACTTGCAAAACAACCGGAGTGTAATCTTAGGGTTATAGTGAATTCTCAAGAGAAGCTTGGGGAGTGGACGTAGGAGCAAGGTTGGCTCCGAACCACTAGAAAAATCTTGTGTTTGTATTGTGGTTTATCCTGCTTTACTTTTTTACTGCTTTCTTATAGATTATTTAATTACATTTGCTTAAAATCAAGAAACTTTCATAATTTTCATTAGATAAAATTAAATAATCTAATTTTTAATTAGAACCCAATTCACCCCCCCTTGGGTTGTCTTCTGGGCAACAAGTCCGAGCCCCTAACGACAAAGCTTGTACCTCCTCTCCTGCCGCTCTGGAGGACACATCCATCGAAGTTGACCTTTAGAAAATCCGGAGGTGGGGCTCCCACATGAAAAACACCATGCGGGGCGCTCCACAAGTAGAAATAGAGCCCCATATGTCCCGAGTTATCAAAGGTCTATCTGAACGGATCGCCTAAGAGACCTCCACCGCCAGCAGCCACACCCTCTCCACCACCACCCCCGGTGGGGGCTCTTCTCCCCAAACGTCCATGCATTCCTCACCTAGTGGCACTGAAAAATAGCATAGTCCAGCGACTCATCTGTCGACCCCAAGTGACCTTTCAAAGGAATAAGGCTACTCTAGGATGCAGCCCAAATGGCCAGATCCAGCCGAAATCCACCCCCAACTGCCCTCCACTCTGGACAACGCAGCAAACATTGGCCACCCTGACTCTAAACCTGCAGGACGTGCTCCATACCCTGACCTCAGGACAGGGATGCCCCGAAACTGGGAGCGACCGAATCCGCTCTGCAAGTGGCTCTCCGAACATCTGATCAATCCAATAGGTATCCCACCCCTCTCTAGGAAGAAGAAGGTCACGCACCCAGAGTCCCTCTCCAGCCTCAACACTGACTAGGGACAGCCAGTGCCTCAGCTGGAGCTCGTCCACCCATGCATCGTCCACCACGTCCACCCTCTGACCATCACCAATCAGCCACCTGCATCTGGACAAGACCATAGGCACGTACCTGCAGATCTCGCGCCAAACTAGTGACTCTCAAGCCACCAGATGCATCCTCCGGCCACAACCCTGTGTCCCCCAAATGAAACTCTGAGCAAACCTCTCAGTCCTCATCAACACCGTCTTTGAGACAACGGTGTTAGACATAAGGTAGACAAGCATAGAGCAAAGCAACGACCTGATCCGTCATTTGTGAATTAATCGTTTTTTATGCAAGCAAGCATATGAACATGCATAATTTCCAAAATATTCAAGTTCAAATATTTAAATATTTTTCTTTTCAACCATTGGTTCAAAAATCAAGCAATATGAATTCCAATTTTAAAACACACGACATGCACCATAAAATCACCAAAGGTGTAGAAAACTTACAATCTCAAATCGACCAACTCCAGAAATTCCTCCGGCAAGACTAATCACAACCTACAAGAAATTATTACTTATTACACCTTCTTTCTTAATCTTACGTAAAATTTGAATATTAAATATGATCGTAATATCCTTCTGAAACTCCATGTCTCATCTATCTCCAAATGAACAACCTAACCAGGGATTCAATTTAAAGGCCAAAATAGAATTTACAGTCGTGATCTTAGATGCATGGCCTGATCCCTAGGTCTGACACTCCTCCAGAGCTCTGATCAAATAACGAACACCATTAGCTCTCAATTGAGAGAGAAAGAGAGAATAAAGGGAAAAAAGAGAACCTCGATCTCGATCTAGGTTTGGGTGCAATCAGGAGCTTGGTCATTTGGTCTAGGTTGACAAAAAAGGGAAGGAGAGAGTTACTCAGTCTAGCTCCAATTAGGTTTTGAGTCTGATCTACGTGGTCTTGGTCAACCAACAAGCAGAGGAGAGACGTACTCGATCTAGGTTCTGTTGGGGATCTAGGTCTGATCCATTAGTGACATGGACAAAAACAAGTGAAATGTTGTGGTGGAATCAGGTAGAAAAAGGCAGCCAGAGCTTAGGTCCCCAGTCTGCTCATTGAGGGCCCTTCTTAAGAATAGGGCTGGAAATGGTTTGGGCTGGGCCAGGCCACCCCCCTACTCTAGCCCTGCCCGTAATGTTTTTGCAGGCTTGGGTCGGGCTTAGGCCCAAAAAATTTTGGAGAATCCTAGTCTGAGTTCGACCTCAGCCCAGGCCCAGGCCCATCTAGAATTCAATTGGGCTAGCCCGATTTATACGTTTGGGCTAAAAACGTTGAAGAACTGCAAGTTACTGCAGATATCTTATAATAATTGTCAATCTGGTGAGCTTGTAATCATCTTGTGCTTGGCATTGATTTTTTCCATATAGTTAGTTTTTATCACTTAAGGAGTTTGGTTTGTAAATACAGGAAGAAGAGATTAGCCTTTTGTTTCTCTTGTATACGCACACAGAAGTCGCCTCAATTATCTAACTAATGCTGTCCTCACTTACTCTATATCATGCTTAATTATTCGTCTTTTGCAAGTCTGTTTTACTCTTCTTGGTTGAAAAATCTTAAAGAACTGAAAGTTACTGCAGATATCTTATAATAATTGTTAATCAGGTGAGCTTGTAATCATCTTGTGCTTAATTATGCCAAAACCTTAAAAACTGAAAGTTACTGCAGATATCTTATAATAATTGTTAATCATGTGAGCTTGTAATCATCTTGTGCTTGCCATTGATTTTTTCCAGGTAGATATATAGTTTTTAGAGCTTAAGGAGTTAGGATTGTAAATACATGAAGAAGAGATTAACCTTTTGTTTCTCTTGTACATGCACACAGAAGTCGCCTCAATTATCTAACTAATACTGTCGTCACTTACTCTATGTCATGCTTAATTATTCGTCTTTTGCAATTCTGTTTTACTCTTCTTGGTTGAATAATTATTCATAATGTGGTCCTGTCAGTTTAATCTGTTGTCAATGGCTGTTCCAGAATTAACTTTTAAATACTCCAATGCTATTGGCTTCAATCTCCGTTTAAAACTTATGATAATACTTGAATGAGGCGGCATCCGAAGTACGTAAGCTGCATGAGCTGCAGTACTTCAATGCTCACTTCAAATTGTTGAGATGTTGTGTGTTCATATGCTTCCTTGATGAAAAGCTTTTAATAGTTCTTCTCTTACACGTCTCCACGGGGTGTCTCTGGTGCCGATACATTATTATGGATATTAAGAAAATGGTAGCCGGATATGGAAGCCGAGCTCTAGTTCAAGGTCTGAAGCCCAGATTGCTGTTCCATGCTCCAGCTGCTGCTATTTGTTCGTCCGCATACGACGCCATGAAAAGTTTCCTGCAACCTTACTCATGAGACACCTTTACCCTGATGCTGATTAGTTGCCAACCGGTCCACCCAGCTAAGTTTTTTTGGTTACTCATAGTAGATAACCAGCTGTAACAGTTCATTGTTGGGATCGGGAAATGTGGCAACTCACAGATAGAGCTGATCATGGGCCGGTTTTGGGAACAAAAAATATCAAATTTTACATAAGCCTGACCCGAAGCTATATTAAAAATAAATAGAGTTTAGGCCCAAGGCCTGGCCCATGATCAGTTCAGCTCGTCTGCACTTTATCAGCTGTGGGAGAAACCATTAAGTTTTTACCTGATATTCTTAATCTAGAATGGCAGAAAAATTCACATGCATATCATTTAGTGTGACAAACAGAAATGGCCGAACAAATATGCTGAATTTAGTCGCAATAAGTCCAGTTCCCCTCATCCGCTGCTGCTGCTTGAATATTAAAGGCGAAGGCCTAGTAGGTTTGGCTAAAGGCCATGGAGATCAAAAAGTTAAACCAATGCTATGTTTGAACCTTGGCTAACAACATTTTTTGGACCAAGCTAAACCAATGCTATGTTTGAACCTTGGCTAACAACATTTTTTGGACCAAGCTTAGAAACTATATAAACTCTCAAAACTTTATAAATACAGATGACTGGAAACTATTTCCTAGGACTGGGAGGCTTCAGCTGCCATGGGGTACCTCTAAAGAGATTTTCGTAGCCCAGGGTAATTTTAAAATACTGCTGCCAAAGTCCAATGTTACTGGCTCAACAAAAATGTCCGCAAATCGGTAGCTTATATGTGTGAAATGCTGAATTACGCCCCGTTCGCAGCGGAATTCGAACGGGACGTCGTTCATTGTATGAACGTGCTTCGGATCGTAGAATTAAAAAAATTTTCTCCGTTGAAATCTTATGATAATACTTGAATGAGGCGGCATCCGAAGTACGGAAGCTGCATGAGCTACAGTACTTCAATGCTCACCTGAAATTGTTGAGATGTTCTGCGTTCGTATGCTTCCTTGATGAAAAGCTTTTAATAGTTCCTCTTACATGTCTCCACGGGGTGTCTCTGGTGCCGATACATTATTATGGCTATTAAGAAAATAGTAGCCGGATATGGAAGCCGAGCTTTAGTTCAAGGTCTGAAGCCTAGATTGCCGTTCCATGCTCCAGCTGCTGCTATTTGTTCGTCCGCATACGACGCCATGAAAAGTTTCCTGCAACCTTACTCATGAGACACCTTTACCCTGATGCCGATTAGTTGCCAACCGGTCCACCCAGCTAAGTTTTTTGGGTTACTCATAGTAGATAACCAGCTGTAACAGTTCATTGTTGGGATCGGGAAATGTGGCAACTCACGGATAGAGCTGATCATGGGCCAGTTTTGGCCAGAGAAAGTATCAAATTTTACAAAAGCCCGACCCGCAGCTATATTATAAATAAATAGAGTTTAGGCCCGAGGCCCGGCCTATGATCAGTTCAGCTCGTGAAGCTGCACTTTATCAGCTGTGGGAGAAACTGTAAAGTTTTTACCTGACATTCTTAATCTAGGATGGCAGAAAAATTCACATGCATATCATTTAGTGTGACAAACAGAAAAGGCCGAACAAATATGCTGAATTTAGTTGCAATAAGTCCAATTTCCCTCATCCGCCGCTTGAATATTAAAGGTGAAGGCCTGGTAGGTTTGGCTAAAGGCCATGGAGATCAAAAGGTTAAACCGACGCTATGTATGAACCTTGGCTAACAACATTTTTTGGACCAAGCTTAGAAACTAGATAAACTCTCAAAACTTTATAAATACTGATGACTGGAAACTATTTTCTAGGACCAGGAGGCTTCAGCTGCCATGGGGTACCTCTAAAGAGATTTTCGCAACCCAGGGTAAATTTAAAATACTGCTGCCAAAGTCCATGTTACTGGCTCAACAAAAATGTCCGCATACGGGTAGCTTATATGTGTGAAACCTCTAATCAAATACCTCCATGTCAGTCGACATGCTGTTTCCAAGATCAGCAAGCGCATCACAAAAACAAGCAGCGATTCTACCCACTTGTCTAGGATGTTAGTGTTGCAGGGCATCAACTCATTTGAGGTCACACATGTATTACGGAAGACGAATAGTACAGTGGACTAAGTCGCCTCCTTTGCAGCACATCATACCGAGGCCATTTTATGGAAGGGCGACACCCATTCCGTAGGGCCTAGCCCGTATTTTGTATTTTAATGCTTTAGGGAAGGTAGTTAATTGTTTTTACTGTTTGGTTCCTTTGACCAAAAGATCCTTTGTTTTCTTTTGTTATCCGTTAACAAAAGTTCATTTACTATTGTTATCACGGAAGGTTACTTTTTCTTCACTTTTATATAATATGATGCACTTTGGGGCATTTTGGATAACACTTTTGTTGAAATATTTAGAAAAGAAGTGAAAAATAAGAGAATTGTATTTCTGCCCATCCATTACAATATACAGAAGCAACCTTTATATAAAACTAGGAGACTAAGAAAGTTTGATAAGACCGACTAAGTTTAGCACAGTCAATCACAAATCAATTAAGGTGAAATTTGGTAAGGCCAACTAAGTTTGGCATAATAAATCACAAATCAATCATGATCCAAATTAATCATATGATTTTAACATTCCCCTCAAACTGAAGGTGGTAAAGTAGACACCAACTTGAGTTTGGAAACAAGAGATCAGAAGATGCTAGAAGGATGAGCTTTGGTGAAGACGTCTGCAGCGAGGATAGATCTCAAAGAAAAGACAACCGAAGCTCAATGATGTTCGTAGAGGAAAACACTATGGAAGAAGAACAAGAGACCTCGAACTAGATGATGAAGGAGTCGGGGCAACAAATAAAGCCGAAGATTGAGGACTGGGGTAGTGCCATGCAGATGTACGCCTCAATGATCGAGAGTGGGATTGCGCCTGCCAGGTTTACCTGCCAAGCTTCTGACGATACGGTTTGATGCGATGCTGCTGGTGTTTGGAGCGAGACCGCATCTGTAAAGTTTACCCATCAAGATTCTGATGGTACGATTTAACGCGCTGCTGCTGGAGTTTAGAGCAGAACCGCGCCTGCCAAGTTTACCCGACAAGCTTCTGACAGTACGGTTTGACGTGCTGCTACTGAGGTGTGGAGCGAAACTGCGCCTGTCAAGTTTACCTGTTAAACTTCTGACGGTACGGTTTGACGTGCTGCTGCTGGAGTTTGGAGTAGGACTGCGCCTGCCAAGTTTATCCGTCAAGTTTCTAACAGTATAGTTTGATGTGCTGCTGCTGGGGTTTGGAGCGGGACTGCACCTGACAATACGGTTTGATGCGTGTCGCCACCGCCTCTATAAAAGAATAGAAGCACCAGAAGCGGGTGCTCAGGGAGCTTAACTCTCTCATCTCCGAAGGAACAAAATCTGCTTACCAATAACGCTGCATTCTGTCTTCAAAATGAGACCATATCCTCTCTCTCTCTCTCTCTCTCTCTCTCTCTCTCTCTCTCTCTCTCTCTATTCTCTCTCTCCCTCCCTCTCTTCTTTTTTTTTTTTTTTGTCTAGTCAAGATAATCCTTCATCTCGTATGCTGGTCCTGCAAAGTTACTTCAACTCTCAATAGCCCATTGTTGTATTTCATTGCGCATGAAATGACTTTTAGTGTTAAGACCATTAGAGCTCCAGTTGCATCGATGCCTCCCTCCTTCCATGCATCCCGCTCATATTGTACACGTAAGGAGGAAGAGATCAAGGCGATGATCAAGGTGAGGAGGGAGCCGTGAGGAGCGTGATTATGGCGCTGTGCCGGGTGCGGGACTCGAAGGTGCAGCAGGGCTGGGCTTCAGTTCCTCGTCGGGAGGATCGCTCCTTTCCTCAAGACCGGTAGGTACGCGGATCGCGTCAGCGAAGGCGCTCCGGTTTACCTCGCCGCTGTCCTCAAAAGAAGCTCTTGTTGGCGCCACAGAAGGTGCGGGAGCGGCCAATCGATCTGAACCGAAGAAGAAGAGATCAGAGCCGAAGAAACAAGGGATCGGTGGAACGGCCACTGAACTCTCCTCCGGATCCTTTCGCAGGCGGCGGGGGGCTCCTTCTCCGCCGGACCGCAATGCGAACGGGGTTTCTCCTCCTTGCGGAGGCCGCCGGAAAAACCAGGAAACCCCCACGGGGAAGAAGAAAGACTTGGTTTGCGGCTTGGGAAGAGAGAATACGGAGAGCCGCCGGAAGAGAGAATACGAGGAAGAAAAAATTGGCTTGGAGTTTCAGCTTGGGAGAAAGACAATGCCCAATAATAATAATAAAAAAACAGCGAGGAGAACAGTTGTGTTTTCGGCTTTGGAGGGTGAACACCCAAACTCTAAGTCCTCACATGAAGCACTTGGGAAGAAAAAAAAGGCAGATCTATAGGAACTTTATTTGGGGGAGGAACAGTGGAAGGGGGGGTATCCCTCTTATGGCATGGGAGGTTGTATGTCAGCCAACGAGATATGGTGGTTTGGGGGTGCAGTCCTTAGTGGCGAGACGGGAGGTCCTAGCGGCACGGCATGCTGCTAGATTTGTGCTGGAGCCCAGTGGCATGTGGTCTTCACTGATGAGGGCCAAGTATGGCGTCCTAGCGCCTGGGACCCATGCTGGGCGTCGCCATTCACCGGTTTGGAGAGAGATTTGTGCTAGGGCAGGGTTGGTGCTTCCCGCGATTAGATGGGCCATTGGAGATGGACGGTCCATTGATGTGTTGGAGGATTGCTGGGTGACGGAGCAGCCTATTAGCAGATTACCAGTTATGGTGGATACGTCGAGGTTAGCCGGTCTCAGGGTCAGAGATCTGATGGAGCCAGGGGGTGATTGCTGGAGGATGGAGTTGATCAGAGAGACTTTTGGGGAGCAGTTGGCAGAGATGATCCTGGCCCTACATATCCCTGCCCGAGAGGAGTTGGACAGACTAGTATGGATGCCGTCGGGGCGATCTCAGGTGAGGGCCAGGGATATTCACTCTTTTCTGAGCCGAGAGCCAGCCCGGCAGATAGAGGGAGGATGGATCTGGAGGATGCGGGTTCATCCGCGGGTGGCGCTCTTCATCTGGAAGGTGGCATGGGGCTGCCTACCGACCAGAAGCTTGCTAGTGAGGCAGGGCATGAGGATTACTCAGTGTTGTGAGGAGTGCACGGAGACCGAGGAGACGATTGATCACGCTCTTTTGCAGTGTCCCAGAGCTAGGGAGATTTGGCGTCTATCACCATCCGTTTTACCCCACTCAGTCGAGTCGACACAGGACCTGATTCATTGGCTGAGGGTTTCCATGAGGAGGCCTAGCACTGTTGAGGCCGGCATCTGCTGGGTATATCTGGTTTATTCTATTTGGTTGGACAGGAATGCTGGCATCTTTGAGGGTAGGCGATTACCCCCACGGAGGGTGGTGGACAGAGCCATGCTTTATGCCAGGGAGATTACTACAGCTGCCATTAGCTTCACTTCTGAGATAGCCAGGGACATCTGGGGTACTTTTTCAGCTGTCACAGCGCCCAGGTTTGCCCTAGTTTCTTGGGTACCCCCACCCCTTGGTTATCTAAAAGTGAATTTTGATGGTAGTATGTCGGTGGACGGGGTGTCGGGAGGAGCTGGCTTTGTCATTAGAGACTATCTGGGTAGGCTCATTGCTGCTGGTGGGTGCCGTACGCCGGGATTCACCGTAGTTGGGGCAGAGTTGCGGGCAGCCTGGGAGGGCATAGCATATGCGAGGCGGGTACTTCATGCTGAGCATATATGTCTTGAGGGGGATTCCTCTGTGGTGATCGACTGGATACGAGGAGTGGATAGATATGGTGATGGTCATCCCCTCATTCGTGAGACTCGGCGATTGACTCAGGAGATGAGCGATTTCCAGGCATCACATGTCTTTCGGGAGGCGAACAGTGTGGCAGACTGGGTTGCCTCTTTTGTTGCCCGGCACTCTGGGGAGGTCATATGGACATCTGTAGGAGATATTCCTCCCACCCTTTACCCTTTGCTTTCTTTTGATTTGGCTGGATGTACTCAAGTTAGAGTTATATGAAATGCCGTTTCTACCAAAAAAAAAAAAAAGAAAAAAAAGTTTTTTTTTTTTTTTTGTGTTCTAAACACACCCAAGAAAGAAAAAACCAACCCTGCCCCCATCCTCGCACCCCCCCCCCCCCCCCCCCCCGTCACGTGAAGAAACCAACTATGGCACCCAACAATTTATTTTTTTTTAAATTTAGAGTGAAACAAAAAATAATAATTAAAGAGAAAAAGAAGAAGGAAAGAAAGCTAGAATTTTATAAAATCTTGATGGGAAGAAGGAGACTTTAAAAGCTGCTGGAGTAGGAGACTTTGAAAGCGACAACGATCATGGCAAAGGTAAGAGAGGACGATAGTAGGTTACGTAATTAATGGCTCTGATAGCATATTAAAATTAAAAAATTAAAGAAGAAAATTATATTTCTACTTATCCATTACAATGTATAGATTAGGAGGCTAACAAAATTTGGTAAGGCCGATTAAGTTTAGCATAATCAATCACAAATCAATCATAATCCTAATCAATTATATGATTTTAACAACTTTATTCTCTTTTTTCTTGTGACTATTTTTTTTCTTTTACAATCATTCTCTTTCTTTCCATCTTACAAATTAACCAGTGCCAGTATTGGCGTGCTATAACTTGGAGTGCGGCCTAACATGTAGAAAATGTAATCATCGGGATAATAATTTTAATAAAATTCATATTAAAAAAATAAATATATTAAGAAAGTGTCTTAGGTGCCATGTCTAGCTTTTTTTTTTTTTTTTTTTTTTTTGCAGTTTTTCCTTAAAATTGGTACAAAAAGTTCGCCAACAGTTGGTCCATGCATCTTACAACAATCATGGTCACGTAGAGCTAGCATAGTTAAGAATACTATATATTGTATATGGAATGTAGAGCTCATGAAACGATGATTGAAAAAGTAGGAAAACTAAAGAAAACCTGCACAGCTCAAAGCTAAACCTGAGGGTATCCAGAAAGACCTTGTTCGGCATAGTCCTTATATCGTTTGGACCTTTCGATTTGATATGAAAATAGATGTTATTCGGATACAAAAATTTATATCTCTATTTATTTTAAATAAATATGGATATAAATCGGATGCAGAAAGTATGAATACCAAAATAGATATAAATCGGATAATTAAAATTTATGACCATAAAATTAAAAATATTATTAAATGGACGACAAACCAAGTTCATAGGATGTTAACATGATCATTTATTGTTTTTAAATCTTCATGAGTGCCATATAAAATTAAATATAATTATAAATAGAATTAAATATTCTAATACCGATTATATAGTTATCTAGCCATATTTATATTCAATTTTTTTAACAGATTAGATTAGAATATAGATATTAGTAGGATGTTTAATTTTTTTAATATCTAAATAATTTTAGATATAAAAATAAATCTGAACAAATATTATCTGATTTCACTTTCACATCTATATTATTTCAACGAAAGATATAACAAGCATCCTTAAAAAAATAAAAAGCTATCTGAATATTTAGCGCAAGAAATCGAGTCATCCACGGACTCCGTTGCCACCGTTCTTGATAACCTTCACCACCTCCACCCACGCCGCCTCGGACGACCCTCCATCCTTCCACGCCTCCTTCGCCTTGTCTGCCATCGCCGCCGCTCGCTTCCTCAACTCGCTCCCTCCCTCCGACTCCATCACCCACCTCACCTTCTCCTCCACCTCCTCCGCTCTGACCAACTCCTTATCGTATCCCTCCACCGCAACCGCCAGACCCATATCCTGCACCAGCATCACTTTATTCATCCTCTGCTCCGCGTAGAGAGGCCACGCGATCAAGGGCACCCCGGCGCACACCCCCTCCAGCGTCGAGTTCCATCCGCAGTGGGTCACGAAAGCGCCGACCGCTTCGTGGGCCAGCACCTCAACCTGCGGGGCCCACGACTTCACCACCAGACCCCTGTCTTTGGTCCGTTCCAGAAACCCCACGGGCAAAATCGCCTCCAGATCCGCTTCGAGCCGTGGCCCGGGAGGCTTGGCCGTCGGGTAGTTCTAAATACACCCCCCCTATTGCTCAGGACACCCCCCAAAAATTAAAAAAAAATTAAATACTCTCTACACCGCCCCATTTGCTAAGGACACCCCTAAAAAATTAAAAATTCCTAAATTACCCCCACCCTCCCCACCCCCCACCTCCCCACCCCCCGCCTCTGCCTCCTCCTCCTCCCCTCCTCCTCCGCCTATTCACCCTCCTCCTCCTCCTCCCTCCTCCCTCCTCCTACTCCTCCACCCCTCTACCTCCGCCCCCCATCCCCATCCCCTCTTACTCTGCATCCCCCTCCGCCTTCTCCCCCTTCTTTGCCTCCTCCTCCACCCCCTATTCCTCCCTGCTCCCATTCCTCCTCCTCCTCCTACCCCTCCTCCCCCTTCTCCTCCACCTCCCCCTCCTCCTCCTCCTCCACCTCCCCCTCCTCCAACTGCCCCTCCTACCCCTCCCCCCTCCGCCGCCTCCTCCCCACCCTCCTACCCCTCCTCCCCTTCCCTCCGCCGAACAGAAGGATTCTGTTCGGTTGAGGGTTGCCGAACAGAAGCCTTCTGTTCGGCACTGGATCGCCGAACAGAAGCCTTCTGTTCGGCACCGTTCAGCCGAACAGAAGCATTTTGTTCGGCGATCCAGTGCCGAACGGAGCACGAAACGGAGGAGGAGGAAGGGGTGTACTGAGAAAATTTCAAGGGCAATATGGTAATTACACTAAAGGTTAGTTTGGGTATTTTCTTTTTAATTTTTGGGGGGTGTCCTGAGCAATAGGGGGGGTGTATTTAGAACTACCCCTTGGCCGTCTGGTCTCCGTTCTTTGGGGCCCGCACCACCCACAGAAACCGATGTCCGCTTCTCTCTAATCCGGTGGCCGTTTCCTTAAGCTGCTCCGCGGCAAAGGAGCCCCTGCTCCCGAAGCACAAGAACACCACGCTCGCCTTCGGCTGCGAGTCAAGCCACGTGATGCACTCGTGCTTTTGGTTTCCCTTCGGCAATCAACGGCCCGATGCAGTAGGTGGGAGGCATTGGACGGCCAGGAAGGCAGACGCCGTCTCTGAGAGCCGTCACCGCCTGCGGCTCCAACGACTCGAAGGTGTTGATCAGGATGCCGTCGAATCTCGGTAAGCGCTCGAAGTGGAAGAGGAGACGTTTGTAGGAGTCGTCGTTCCGGTCTTGGAGTCGAGCCGGCATATCGAATGCCGGAATCGGCCGGATGCCGGGGAAGTTGATCGGGGCGATCCCGAGATCTTTTAAGTTGCCAGGAGTGGCGGAGTGGAGGATTGGAAGGTAGAGGTAGGCGGCGAGGTTGGAGGCGCTGGTGGTGAAGAAGATATAGGAGGGGAGGCCTACTTCGGCGGCGACGTCCAGGGCCTCGGTGCAGAAGAAGTCGACGACGAGGGCGCGGACGGCGGAGGTCTCGGAGAGGGAGGTGAGTACGGGGCGGAGGTGGGTCGTGGCCTGGCGGAGGATGTCGAACCTGAGGATCCAAGGGTCGGTGGGGGGGTTGGGGGGGAGGGAGACGGGAGGGAGGTGGTGGAAGGAGAGGGAGGGGTGAGCGGAGGCGGCGGCGGCGATGAATGAGTCGTCGGAGCCTTGCCTGAATGGGGTGTTGATGACGAGGACGGTGACGGCCAAGCCGTCGCGGAGGAAGAGCTTGGCCAGCTCCACCATGGGCACCAGGTGGCCCATGCCCGTCCCTGGATAGAGCACCACCATCTCCTTCATCGTTAGAAACTAGTGGTCGGCTAATAGAGCACCGAGAGGAAGGTATTATGGGAGAGTTGAGGAAGAGCTACTAGCTAGAGATAGCTAGAGATAGAGTTGAGGAGAGGCGGGCCACTTATGCCACTATGTATATTATGGGTATAGAATAGGAGACCGGAGTTGAGAATTTTTTTTTTTAGTATAACGGCACCTGACCGGAGTTTGTGTGCAGCCAACATATTCAGAAAAAAAGAGATATCATAAAGAAAGGAGACTAGAACGCGCGAACCAGCTGCGTTTATATTACTTGTAGTCCAAGTCTGCGGCTGCTCTTAGAATATACTTTTCAAAGTTGTATTCCAGTTCGCCCGGGTTAAGATATTTCTTGTCCCGGTTTCCTTTTTGATAAGGAACGTCGCGTTGTTGATGGATGAACCAGCTCGAAACTAAAAGTGCAGGTTGGCGGTGAAATAACAAGATGGTCCAACTAATGACAAGTAGTGTTTGGGCGTATAGAAGATGAAGAGAGATGTTGCATCCGCGACGAAGTCGCAGGATTTGGAACGAGATCGTATGGCGAAATTAGAAAATTCGGCTTGCTTTTCGTCAACGTAAGCAGTGACGCCCTGGAGAATAGAGCCACTTGGAAATTTTGGGATCGGCGAGGTGTTGAAGGCAGACTTAGAAGCCCGTATTGGTGACTATAGAAAGTTCTCGCAAGTGATCTGTTGGGGGAAAAATGTCCACGTTTGAAGTCACCAGGGCCCGACCAGAGCACGAGCCGGTCGGGCAGATCCCCTCCGAGCAGGGGCCGACCGAGCAGACCCCCTCCGAGCAGTGGCCGACCAAGCGTGCCCCTCCGACCAGGGACCGACCGAGCAGATCTCCTTGATCCAGAAGCACCCGAATAGCTCTACCAACCCAAAGACGTCTGACCTGCACGCTGAGGTCACACCCTCCCGCAGCACGACCGAAAGACTACATTTTGCCTTTGTCAATAATTAATGTGTATGGATCCTGCGGACATCCGGTTCACTCAACAATTAAAGCGTATGGCTGCCGTTGCCTACAGACATCGAGCCTCTTACGGCAAACCCGCTTGGCTACGAATGATGGCATGACTCCACGACGACCTAAGTGCTTTGGCCTAATCTTCTACAGTAATAGCATTGATTCACACGATCGAGCATTAATGCCCACTGCATGCCCAACTGTACGATAGACCGTTTTCCCTGTCACATCACAGGTAACCCGGCCCTCTCTATAAAAGGGAAACTCCTCCATTAGAGGGGGGATGGAAATACTGTTTGTTCTGCTTCTATCTCCGTTCATACACTCCCCTCCCTAACTTAAGCATCGGAGGGCCGGCGCCGGGAAGCCCGGCCACCGGCTTGTTTGCAGGTCTCCCGGAGGATGTCGTGCACCGTCGCACTGCCGCTCCCCGGTTCTCACCGGAGCCCCTCCTTCCTGGCCCACCGGTCGCCCCCGGGTCCAAATTCCAGCAACAGTTGGCGCTAGAGGAAGGGACCGAGTCGCGGCCATGAAGCTGAGAAGCAAGGGAGCTTCTAACGCCTCCCGACGTCCTCCACCTAGCCCCGGACACTCTGTCCAGAACTCGCCACCCCCGGCCGATTCGACTCCCCAAGTTCGGCCAGAGCAATTTGATACCCTGGTGCAGCAGGTCCAGGCCTTGGCCGCTGCTGTCCAAGGCCTGCAACCTAGGGGCATCCCGACAGCACCATTACCTCAGGCCCTAGCTCAGCCGGTCCCCCCTGTAAGTGGACCGGTCCTCCAAGGTCAAGACCTCCATGCCCGAGTATCCTCCTGGAGGGAACCCCCAGTGAGGGGTCCTGGCGACTGGCCGCAACCGTCAGAAGCCGAGTCAGTCCCAGGGCAGCCTGCGCCCGAGCGGACCACTGCGGTGATCCCCCAGAGTGACGAACTCGACAAGAAAGTCGAGAAGCTGGAGCGCCAGATTGAAGCGCTCCACTGCAGAAGGGCGGGACGCGAGGGTGACTTCGAGTTTACCACGAGGTCCCCCTTTTCCCAGCAAATCGAGGACGAGCCGGTCCTGCCGAGGTTCAAAATGCCCCAGGTGGAGCCCTACAACGGCACGACCGACCTCCTCGACCATCTGAAAAGTTACCGGGCCCTGATGGCACTGTAGGCATCCTCGGAGGCCATGCTCTGCAAGGCCTTCCCGGCGACGCTTCGAGGAGCAGCTCGGCTTTGGTTCGCCGGGCTGAAACCCAGCACGGTCTCTTCTTTCGAGCAGCTCGGCAGGCAGTTTGCCACCAACTTTGCTGCCAGCCAACCCCAGAGGCGGACTTCAGACTCCCTCCTCGACATAAAGCAAAGGGAGGGGGAGTCGCTCAGGGAATATTTGGACCGTTTCACCGCTGCAACCTGGGAGGTCCGTGAGCTGGACCAGTCAATAGCTATGTCGGCACTCAAGACTGGAGCCCGGTCTTACAGGTTTCTCTTCTTCATCGAAAAGAATTTTCCAGCCGACCGAGCAAGGGAAGCTGGCTCCGAACTTGGCAAATATGCCAAACCTAAGTCTAAATACGTGATGAGCGTAGTTGATATCGCAGAGCCCGAATTCATAAACTCAGAAAAACTTAAGACTCCCTGAGAAAAGAATCAATTACACTAGTTTAAAAAGGAATACTCATTTAGAAAAGCCCGAAAGCTGAGTACAAAGTCGAGGCTCGGCCGTACAACAAGCAAAGACTGTCCTCTAAAGAAAAAAAGGGGGGGGGGGGGGGGAAGAAAAGAAAAGGGTCTAGGGGGCAAGGTCGGCGCCAGCAGCCAGGATCCCTCCGGCTCCGCTATCCTCGGCAGCCTCGGGGCCTGCCTCAGAGACTCCCGCCGAACCTTCGACGGTGGCAGGTTCCTCCAAGCTGATCTCGGCCCGGCTACCCTCGGCAACCTCGGACGCTCCCGCTGGACCTTGCTCGGCAGCAGCCTCGCCCTCTTCCTCAAGCCCCTCGACCCCCGCTCCCGGTTGAAGCAGATCGAGGTTGAAGTCGGGACAGAGCCGCTTCACTTGGTTGCGGAAGTCGTTGAAGCCCTGGATGAGCCCATTCACGCCCTCCTCTTCGAGCAAGTCGCGAAACTCCTTCGACTCGCGGAAGCGCTGAACGACGCTCTGGACCTGCTCCTGGGCCTCCCTCTCCCGGGCTCCAAGTTGAGCTTGGAGCTCCTCGGCCTTGAGCTCTGCATTTTTTATCCCTGCTCGCGGACAACGAGCAGGGACTGCGCCTCAGCCAAGCGAGCCTCGGCGGCCCGCAGCTCTGATCTAGTCAGAGCATGAGCGGCTTTTTCTTCTTTAAGCTCCTCGGCCACGATCCGGACCTCGTCCTCAGTGCCCCCTAGCCTGAGTAAGAGCTCCTTCTTTTGAAGCTCGAGCTCTGCTGCCTTCTTCTCGGCCTCCTCCTGCGCTCGTAAACACCGACGGGCTCGTTCCTTGTAGTCTGCCCCGATCGAGATCAAGGTCTCGATCTCGTGGAGGTGCTGCAAGCAAGACAAATTAGGCCGAGAATAAAATTAGAGCATCGAAGCTAAAAGCGTAGGGAACAAGTGACAGTAAACGAAAGACTTACCCGAATAGCAGAGAGGCGAGTCGATTCCAAAAACTGATTCAGGCTCATAGCCTGAATCTTCGCCTTGTCGGCTGGAAGGAGCGCAACGCGGAAAAGTTGCCGCGCCGTGTCAATGTTCTCGAGGGCTGAATCGTCCTCGGACACTGTCCACTCCACGACGTAGGACCGTTTTTCTTGTTGGCCCTCGTTCTCCGGCGGGTCGAGGAGGCCAGACCTTGTCGCCTCCGGCGGAGGCGGCCTCGCAACCCCTTGGCTGCTGCCCGGCTCGGATGCCGGGCCCTCAGGTCGGACGGGAGGCCGACCAGGAACCTGCGAGATCGGCACTGGGCACGCGAGCGCCATAGCAACCCCCCCAAGCTCCCGAGCTCGGAGCTCGAACCTCCCCTCCTAGCAGCTTCGGAGGGGTCGACTCGAGGAGCGCTCTTCTCGGCGGCCCCGTTGACCAAGATCTTCACCTTCTTCTTCGGCTCGGGCGATTCTCCTGCGAGCTCAGCCGCCCTCTTCTGGAACCGAGCGTACAAAGCCCCGCTCTTGGTCACCATTTTCGCGATGTCTGCAAGGATGAGCAGGATAAGCAAGCAAAATGCTATATATAAAAAAAAAGAGAAAGGCTTCCTACTGTTACCCTTACCCTGAGGACGCGCCGAGCTCAGACCTACATTCACTAGAGCGTCCTCGCTCACGAGGCCGCTCAGAAGGATACCGTCCCCGAGGCTGCGGACGGCGTCAAGGATCCCCTGCTCGCGCGTGGAAAGCCTAGGGAGTTTGTTGACAGACTTGAGCCAGCTCTGCCTCCACCTAGGGTCGAACCTCCACGACCGCTCGGAACCCAAAAAGAAAATTTTTTTCTTCCAATCGTGAATGGACGACGGAGCACCCTGGAAGAGCGGCCGACCTGCCCGAAAGGCGATGTAGAGCCACTCCCCATCTCCCGGATTGGACTTCAAAGTGAAGAGCCGCCGGAAGACATTCACGGAACTCGGGATCCCGTATGCCATACACAGGGACAGAAACCCGATGATTGTCCTCCATGCGTTTGGAGCGAGTTGCGCCGGGACAAGTTGGTACTTCCCGAGCAGCTCGTTCACAAACCCATGGAGGGAAAACCGTAGGCCGGCCCAGAGTGCCTCCAAATACACTCCGATCCGACCTACCGGGGGGTTCGTCACCCGACTCCCCAACCCAGCGGGTTCCAAATGGAACCCTCGCCGAGGAAAAAACCATTCCTCGGTCATCTCAACCTCCAGCTCGCTCATAGTTGATCCGATTTCATCCGGACCGAGACCCATTAGGAAAAAAGGAAAAGAAAGAAGAGAGAAGAAGGGGAGTTCCGAGCAAATGAAATGGACACCTTTCGGGGGTTCACCGGAGATAATGGAGGACCGGCCGCTTCAGACTGGGAAGAAGATGGAAAGAGGATGAAGACGATGGGAGGAAAATCGG
The DNA here is from genome assembly GCF_009389715.1 of Phoenix dactylifera. Classification (NCBI taxonomy): domain Eukaryota; kingdom Viridiplantae; phylum Streptophyta; class Magnoliopsida; order Arecales; family Arecaceae; genus Phoenix; species Phoenix dactylifera. The sequence continues at coordinate 146,478 of NW_024067750.1, forward strand.
AGATGGCCAAGGAGGGATTTATATATAAACCCCTCTGACGGCCCAGACCTGCGAAGCGGGGCGCTGCCCCCCGCTCAGATCATGACACGCGTCAACCTTGAGAATTAATGCGCTGCATTCAATTCGAGCCAACGCTTCGAGTAGAGAAGCGTCTCGTCGGATCGTGTGGTCCCATCATGAACCCACGACGCGAGGACGCTTCGAAAAACGAAAAGGCACCTTGAAGCACGCGATAATTCAAAATTCCTCTAATCCACATTAACGCAGCCAAAACTACTTCCCGCGCTCGAACCTGCGAGCAGCTCGAGCTCAGAAGTCGGGGGGTAGTGTTGGGGAAAAAATGTCCACGTTTGAAGTCACTAGGGCCCGACCGAGCAGGGCCCGACCGAGCAGATCCCCTCCGAGCAGGGGCCGGTCGAGCAGATCCCATTCGAGCAGGGGCCGGTCGAGCAGATCCCCTCCGACCAGGGCCCGACCGAGCAGACCCCCTCCGAGCAGTGGCCGACCGAGCGTGCCCCTCCGACCAGGGACCGACCGAGCAGATCCCCTTGACCCGGAAGCACCCGAATAGCTCTACCAACCCAAAGACGTCCGACCTGCACGCTGAGGTTACACCCTCCCGCAGCACGACCGAAAGTCTACGTTTTGCCTTTGTCAACAATTAATGTGTATGGATCCTGCGGACATCCGGTTCACTCAATAATTAAAGCGTATGGCTTCCGTTGCCTACGGACATCGAGCCTCTTACGGCAAATCCGCTTGGCTACGAATGATGGCATGACTCCACGACGACCTAAGAGCTTTGGCCTAATCTTCTACAGTAATACCATTGATTCACACGATCGAGCATTAATGCCCACTGCATGCCCAACTGTACGACAGACCGTTTGCCCTGTCACATCACAGGTAACCCGGCCCCTTCTATAAAAGGGAAACTCCTCCATTAGAGGGGGGGATGGAAATACTGTTTGTTCTGCTTCTATCTCCGTTCATACACTCCCCTCCCTGACTTAAGCATCGGAGGGCCGGCACCGGGAAGCCCGGCCACCGGCTTGTTTGCAGGTCTCCCGGAGGACGTCGTGCACCGTCGCACTGCCGCTCCTTTGTTCTCACCGGAGCCCCTCCTTCTTGGCCCACCGGTCGCCCCCGGGTCCAAATTCCAGCAACATGATCGTTTGCAAAACTGATCCTAACGTAGAGCATAATAGTCATTGACCGATGACGGTTATTTTTTCGAATATTTTTTTCACAGTATTTTTATCAGATAAATTTCAATATAAAATTGAAGCCTTGTGATATTAGAAAGATGCTTTTGCACCTGTTCATCATTATGAGACAGCCGTTGGTTTTTAGCCATCAAATTTACATTGAAGAGTTGCATTACTATTGAAAACTGCCATTGTATCTATTCTGACTATAAATATAGGGCCTTGCCACAAAAAAAGCACCTTTTTTCTTTTCTTCTCGAAACTTTTATTCCTTCAACGTTTAAACAGTTTCTTAGAGAGTTCTTGGTGAATTCTTCAGAATTGGTATTTACATAATTCAATAAGGCTTTGTTGTATCCTCGACGTGATTTGCCAAGAATCCGTTAGCAAACTTATTATTTAAGTGAGGGCAAATATTGCCTTGAAGATAGCGATTTAAGCGCCTAGGTAGCGATTTAAATGCCTCAAAGTCTTGAATTTTGTTTTTTTATTTTCTCCAATCAAATTGCTCTATCCTCCATAATTTTAAGGTATTCATAATGGCTACCCAGTCATATTTAGAATAAACTACACTACATGAAAAAGGGGCAACACCAATGCATACACGCCGATGCTAGGCAAAAGCGTCGGTAATTTTGGCTCCAACGCCAAAATTTGCCGATTCTTTTAAGTTGCGTTGGCATAAAACAGCTCCAAATTGAGTGGGTGGGGAAAGCAACCCATAAGACGCCGCTTTTAAGCATCGACGGAGGCCAAAACAAAAGAGAAAAGCATAGACGACGCTTTTAAGCGTCGTCGGAGGTGAACATAGGGAGTGGGGAGAGGACACTTAAAAGCGTCGTCGGAATCCCCACGACACTCAACTAGTCTCATTATAAAAAAAAGCCCATCCCTAGATGCCACAGTTGGAAACCTAGCCGCTCAGAGAGAGAGAGAGAGAGAGAGAGAGAGAGAGAGAGGAGGAGGAGGAGGAGGAGGATGGAAATCCTAGCTCCGGATCCCACGGTACCTCCACATGCATCTTCTCTCCACGAGGCCTCCCCACTATCGCTAGATCTCCGAGAAGACAAAAGCGACCGACGGCGATAGAAGCGGCGATGACCCATCAGGACTGCGAATCCGCCCCTCCGCCGTCTCTCTACCCTCGAAGGCCGGGAATCTTGCTGTAACAGCCAGATTGATAGGGTTTCTCCACAATGGCGCCGGAGGCAGCATCGGGGAGGAGCTGGGTGAAGTCCTACACTAGGATGTCCGCCGACAACATCACAGGCCTCATCCTCGCTCTCTCCTCGAGCTTCTTCATCGACGCTAGCTTCATCGTCAAGAAGAAGAGTTTGAAGAAGGCAGGTGCTTCTGGGGTTAGGGCAGGTAACTGGTAGATCCCCATGTGATTTTTTTTTTGTTGGGAGGGGAGAAAAGAAACTTGCATCGGGTATCTTTTTGTTGGTAATTGGTAAATGAAACCCCAGATGATGTTGGGGATGGGATTAGGGGATCTTTTGCAGTTTATTGTAATTTGTAAAAAAAACATCATTGATGAGATTATATGTAATTTATTATGATTTGTAAAAAAAATCATTAGCACGCAGATGAGATTATATATTTCTCTGTTGCAGCATCACATTAATGCAGTTTGTAAAAGAAACATATTTCCGAGCTTGTATTTTCTAGGCATGATCAGGCTGATGCTTATTATATATGGGGTTGAATTTTCGACAAATTATTGAATTTCTGACAACAAACTCCTAATTTTTGAAAGCATATTGTATATGGGGATGCTCGACAAAGGCCGACGTTTATAAGCGTCGACGGACTCCAAAATAGGCCAACGCTTATAAACGTCGGCATAGCTTTTGTTTTTGATGATGTTTTTCGAAAGCGTTGGCAAAAAAAGTTTCCACTCGCACCTGGCTGACACTTTTGCGACGCTTTTGAAAGCATCAGCACCAAAATTATCGATACTTATAAGCGCCGGTACAAGCTCTAAAAAGCGTCGGAAAAGACTATTTTTTATAGTACTAGTTTCTGATATGTGGCCAACAATTAATCTCATTGACTAGACCCAAATCATAGTGAGACTAGAGAGCTTTCACATATCCTCATCAAACCAATTTTCTCATACATACAATAAGAATACTCATTTCAATAGCAATATTAATCAAAATTTCGCATCTTATTTCAAATGCAGTATTAAAACATTTCATTTCAAATATGGTGCATTATCAAAAAGCAATACATCGTGAAGAGCACTTACCAACTTTGCCTCTCCCACCATAGGTGATCCTCTGAATGGTTGGCGACAAAAGATGCCACCCAATCTGTAGCCCTATTACCATCTCTAAACACATACTTCGCCTGAATAGCCATCCCATCACAACCATGGCTCGAATGTCCCTCAGTAGTGGGTGGTAATCGCCGACCCCACCTAAACCCTCAGGATCCATCCAACGACCATTGTAGAGTCACCCTCAAGGACCTCTCACCTGCAAAACACGCCGCACATAACTCAAGCCAGACCAGGCGGCCCTCAACTTTGCCCCGAAGATCGAGGTGTCAAACATCTGGCAGCCCCCAACAGCAATCACCCTGGAGTTCGGGCCCCTAACAACAAAGCTCGCACCTCCCCTCCTGCCGCCCTGGAGGATGCATCCATCGAAGTTGACCTTGAGAAAACTCGGGGGTGGGTCTCCCACGTGAAAAACACCATGCGGGGCACTCTACGAGTAGAGATAGAGCTCCATATGTCTCGCGCTATTAAAGGTCTATCCAAACAAATTGCCTAAGAGATCTCCACCGCCAGCAGCTGCACTCTCTCCACCACCACCCCCGGTGGGGGGCTCCTCTCCCCAAACGTCTATGCGTTACTTACTAGCCAGATCTGATAAGCAGTATAGATCGCCTGCACCACCTCCAGCTTGGATTGCGAGGCTCCAGCCAAACGTCCAAGCACCTGCAGAAAGGATGCTACTTGACACCAAATCTCTGTGGGGAACCCCGCCCACCTCCAGGCCCTCCTTGCCCGGTGGCACTGGAAAATAGCATGGTCCAGCGACTCATCTGTCGACCCCAAGTGACCTTTCAAAAAAATAAGGCCAGTCTGGGATGTAGCCCAAATCGCCAAATCTAGCTGAAATCCACCCCCAACTGCCCTCCACCCTGGACAACGCAGCAGACATTGGCCACTCTGACTCTAGACTTGCAGGACGTGCTCCATACCCTGACCTCAGGATAGGGGTGCCCCGGACTGGGAGTGATCGAATCCGCTCTGCAAGTGGCTCTCTGAACATCAGATCAATCCAATAGGTATCCCATCCCCCCCCCCAGAAAGAAGAAAGTCATGCACCCAGAGTCCCTCCCTAGCCTAAACACTGACTAGGGTTGTCCAGTGCCTCAGAGGAACTCGTCCACCTATGCATCCTCCACCACGTCCACCCACTGACCATCACCAATCATCCACCTGCATTTGGACAAGACCATAGGCACGTACCTGCAGATCTTGCGCCAAATTGGTGATGCCTTCTGACCCCTAGATGGGGTCACGCTGCTCCCAACATGGCCATATCGGGCGACCATCATGACTCCAAAACACTATGGCTCCAAAATAACTCTGGTTATGTGCCGAGCAATCAACGCCTCCCTCTTGGTCAGCAGAGACTGAACACCTAGCCTCCCTGCCTTAGTCGGTTGGCATACCAACTCCCAAGCCACTAGATGCACCCTTCGGCCACAGCCCTGTGTCCCCCAATTGAAACTCCAAGCAAGCCTCTCAATCCTCATCAACACCATCTTTGGGACAACAGTGTTAGACATAAAGTAGATAGGCATAGAGCAAAGCACCGCCCTGATCCATCATTTGTGAATTAATCCTTTTAAAACACACGACATGCACCATAAAATCACCAAAGGTGAAGAAAACTTACAATCTCAAATCGACCAGTTCCAAAAATCCCTCTAGTAAGACTAATCACAACCTACAAGAAATTATTACTTATTACACCTTCTTCCTTAACCTTACGTAAAATTTGAATATTAAATATGATCAGGACATCCTTTTGAAACTCCATATCTCTTCTATCTCCAAATGAAAAACCTAACTAGGGATTCAATTTAAAAACCAAATAGAATTTACAGACGTGATCCTAGATTAATGGCCTGATCCCCAGGTCTGATGCTCCTCCACGTACTAAGCAAGAGAAGAAAAGCAGCAGTGCAATAGATAGCCGGATAAGAGAGGCTAAGCGTGGGGATTTCCATGATTTCTTTAGGTTGGAAGATAGAAGGAGTTTCAGAAACGACACTACGTCTAATCATAGGAGAGCTGAAAAACATGTTGGTTTACACCTCATGTGGTATTGGGGAGGAATCCCCTCCAAGAAAGCTGATATGAAGACGTTTGTCTCTTTAACGCATAGCAGTATACCATGCTTTATCCCTCCTTACTATAGAAAGATAATAAGAAGGAGGACTTCTGATTCTTCATACGTTGGATTGGGAATTGAAACTAAACCCACTGCCCTAACCTTACCAACCTTTACCGACCCCACCCGCCTCCTTCTTTAGGGAACAAGTCCTTGGCAAAGATGTTACCGAGCCCGACCTATCCGAAAGAAATGATCCCATCGATTAGAATCCATAACTAAGTATCGACAGGCCTAGTCGTTTGCCTCCGCTTCTTGCGGGGCAAGAATTTGTCGAGTTAGATCAGCAGAATAATAAATTGAAAGTCTTTTATTGATCAGGCGACACCCGGATTTGAACTGGGGATAAAGGATTTGCAGTCCCCCGCCTTACCACTTGGCCATGCCGCCAAATCTGATCCAAAAAAAATGGATAATATTTTTATCCATCCATATTCTATTACTAGTTTCTTTTTTATCTTAATCATAGCAGCTTTATATCAAACTCGTACTCTCAATATGAAATCTTTCCGTCTTTAGCAACCATCAAAAGGAAAGTTTAAGAAAGCTACCCGACAAAAGCATACTATTTCATTTTCTCTATGGCAATGGTATTTTCAAGAGTGGAAAAGGCTTGAAGGAGCATAGCTTTTGAATCAATAATTCCTCGCACACTTGGTTGCAAAGGGCTATAGTCAGAGAGAGGGTGTAATGGCCGATCGACATAACCGATCTGGGAGAGCCGAAGAAGGAAAATTCAGACTCCGATTCGGAAGTAGCGAATGCCTCTTTTCCACCAAGCCTAATCTTTCTTATTGAAATAATAGGAACCTTCGATCAAGCCAAAGAAGATTCTCTTCTCCCCGTACGGATCCATCACTACAGGAAACTAGGCCTTTCCCGACTTACTTTTACCGACGCTTTGGGTTAGCGTTGGAAAAGCGAAAGAAACAACGACGCTATAAAGCGTCGTTATAAGTTTGAGAAACAACGACGCTTATAAGCGTCGTTAGAAACCTTACACTACAACGAATGGGAGTTTTGGGGTCTGTGTTTTCCCGACGCTAGGGAAAGCGTCGGAAAAGTTTGGCCCAGCCCAACCTTTGCCGACGCTTTTAATAAGCGTCGGTAAATCCAAAGAAACGACGACGCGTTGATGCGTCGGTCAAATATTTAGAATCTACGACGCTTAAAAGCGTCGTTAGGAAACATTAAACCCCCCAACCGGCCCCGTCTCCTCCATTTTCTATCGGTCGAGTCAGTCGATGCCCTAGCTCCATCGCCGTCTTCTCAGCTCCATCGCGATCCGTGGCTTCCCCGCTGCCGTCTTCCTCCTCCTCCTCCTCCTCCTCCTCCTCCTCCTCCTCTTCTTTGTTTTCAGGGCTTGCAAACTGATCTCACCTCCATCCGTAGCCTCGATCGGCGATCGAAGATTCCGCTTCTCCGCCGCCGTCGACCTCGCCGTCGTCTGAGGTAAGCCTCCTCCTCCTCCTTCTCTTCCTCCTCCTCCTCCTCCTCCTGTTTGTTTTCTTCTTGTCTTTAACGCTCGCCCGGCCCCCTCTCCTCATCCTCTCTCGGTCGATGCCCTAGCTGCGCGCCGACATCAAACCTCCATCCCGAGCCCTAGCTACTCGGCGGTCGTCTGAGGTAAGTGATCCTCATACTCTCTTTTAAGATTCTTGACAACCTTTCTAGAATTACTGAACTAGATAGTCACTAGTTTCTGGTGATTTACAGCCGTCAAAAGCATTATAGCATAATCTGGAACCATAGTGTTTTTGGTTTTTAGCATCAAAAGACTTGAAACTAGTTGATTGCTTGTAAAATGTCAAAGGACTAATAGAGTTGAAGATTACATGTCTGATGCTTTCAAGCTGACAGACTTGTAATTGCCCCCTTTCCTTTACATCCTGTTTCTGAAGAGAAACTAGCATGATTTATAAAATAATATATAACTCTTACTTTGATATCTATACTGAACTGGTTGTCTTAAATTGATTGCTGTTGTGATAAATTGTGCTCATTCAGGTTTAATTTTGTCATGTCCGGTTTCACTTGATGCATCCCTGAACTTGTATGAAACTAAGGATTGTTTTGGCCCTCGCCTAGCCAAGTGATAAGGATATCTCCTATGGTTTGGGTCTATATGGTTTGTTGGATCCTTCACATTTACATTCATGGCGCACATGAATTGGATATTTTTCTTGCAATCATTAACTGTTTTATCGGAATTAGTCGAGGAAAAATGTCTGATCGTAGATCTATTTGGATTTTTGTGTTTATGCCAATACTTGGGTGCAGTTTTTAGATGCTTCTTGAGAACTTTTTTAAGATCTTCTAGGCAGCATATGGGTCGGGAACAGAACTGGCATGAGGCTTGAAATCAATCAGCATTTTCGAAATAGGTATGAGCATAAAATACTTTTTCCAGTCAAACTTGTTTATCCCAGGATAACTATTCTAAAAAGGTTTTGGTTCTACATCATAGTCCTATTGTTCTTGAAAATCCAGTTCATTCCAGAAGGGAGAAACTAGTTATTTTTCACTATCATCTTCTTTGTTTATTAAAAACAACTGATTTTCACTTCTGGCTACAGATTTACACTTCTTACTAGGAGAATGACAATTTCAATATCCTCTCCTCACATCAAATTTTACCTCTTATTGATTTCACTCTGTGCAGTCTTTCATTCAAAGCCAGTTTAAATTCCATTTTTTTTTCCCAGTTATAGTTTAAACATCTGATAAACCTTAAACAAGTCCACTTTCTCTGAAGACTTTACTTTGGTTGTCACGACGACCATTTATAAGAATGGATTTACTTCATTCCACCTGTTTGATCTATACATAACAAAATATCTAGGTGAGCATATATATTAGAAATGAACAACAATAGGTTACTTGCATCTTTTTGAAAACCTAGAATAATATTGTACTTTGCAAGTGATAAAAAAATTGCTAATGATCCAAAAAATGACTCAAAAAGATTTTATATTTTGATTTCGTATTGGTGATTCATACCCTAATTTCGTTTAATATTTTTTTATATTACTTGCAGTTCAATCAGTATTTTAATAGAATGGACAAAAGTTGGATAAATAAGTCGAGATCCAGTGCCGAATATTTGAATGGAGTTCAGAATTTCGTTAAATTTGCTTCTGAGAAATCTGAAATGAATGAGAATATTTTTTGTCCATGTCAAAAATGTGTAAATTGTTATGCTATCGCTCCACAAATTGTTGAAGAACATTTGGTATGGAATGGTTTTCTGAAGGGTTATACAGAATGGATATTTCATGGAGAGTCTAAATTGTCGTCTTCATCTAACCAACCCTTAGTTATAGAACACATTGCTAGTATTGGATCTAGTAACACAGACAGAAATCCTGTTGTAGAAGATGATATGAGGGGCTTACTCAGAGATGCTCTTGAACATAATATTAGAAATTTAACAGATTTTAGTGGAGAGCAAGAAGGAGCTCCAATAGGTGATGAGCATACCGTTACTGAATCTATACATCAAGAGATGAGCTAAAGAGGTGGCCGGGCAGTTGACCAGGCCCTACCACATACAGACAGCAAGCAAGAGCGGTGCCGGCTTATCCGGAAAATGAAATTCTTTCCACCCCAAATGCTACTACCTCTTTGCTAAGCACAGGAATGCTTGATCGAGAAAAGCAAGCAAAGAAGCAGGTATCCTCATTAGAATTGAAAAATAAGCCAAAGACAATGACGGAAGTAGGACAATCTCGCTTTTTTACCTGTTGAGGAACCTATATACTCTGAAGATAACACAACTCGGTATCATAACTTACTGAAAGATTGTGATAATGAACTATATCCGGGTTGTAAGAAATTTACGAAGATTTCTTTTATGGTGCATTTATTTCATTTGAAATATTTGAATGGATGGTCTGGGAAGTCTTTTACTATGCTTCTTCAATTATTAAAAGATGCATTTCCAGAAGGTGTTATTTTGCCGTCAACTTCTTATGAAGCCAAAAAACTAGTAAAAGACTTAAATCTTGGATATGAGAAGATTCATAGTTGTCCAAATGATTGTATTTTATATCGTGGTGATAATATTAATGAAGATTCGTGCCGAACATGTGGGTCTTCACGATGGAAAAAACAAAATGAAGACGGGCATGATTTGTCGAATGAAGTGGATGCTACACAGTCTAAAAAAATTCCGGCTAAAGTTTTGAGGTATTTTTCTCTCATACCTAGATTGAAAAGGATGTATGCATCATCAAAGACGGCTTCCTCAATGAGATGGCATGATGAAGGACGTACAAGGGACGGAATGTTAAGACATCCAGCTGATAGTTTAGCATGGAAAGCATTTGATGATAGGCATCACGAATTTGCTTCTGATGTTCGCAGTGTAAGGCTGGGTTTGGCAACAGATGGATTTAATCCATTTCGAACGATGAGTTCTACATACAGCACTTGGCCAGTTATTTTGGTTCCATATAATTTGCCACCATGGATGTGTATGAAACAATCTTCACTCATTCTGTCAATGGTTATTTCCGGTGATAAGAGCCCAGGTAATGATATAGATATTTTTCTGCAGCCTTTAATAGATGAATTGAAAAAGCTATGGCAGGGTGTTGATGCATTTGATGCTTTCACTGGCCGAACATTCAAATTGCGTGCAGCTCTTATCTGGACAATTAATGATTTTCCTGCATATGCTAATGTATCCGATTGGAGCACTAAGGGGCGTATTGCATGCCCTTGTTGTGGAGATTTAACTCATTCATATTGGTTAAAACATGGAGGAAAATTCTGTTATATGGGTCATCGAAGATGGTTAGAAGCCAATCATCCATTTCGACATCAGAATAATCAGTTTGATGGTACCATAGAGTTGCGATCTGCACCTATTCCACCAACTGGAACTGAAGTTCTTAAACAAACTCATGGCGCTAACTATATACCTGGTAAGGCATTCAACAGTTCAAAGAAGCGGGGAAGAGGGGATGTTGGCAGCTAAGTGACACAGGTTTTTGAGGACGCTGACAACTTCGAGAATGATGACAGTATTTATGAACAGGAAAATGACGATGGCACAAACTCGGTATCTACACAGAAGCAGTTATGGAAAAAAAGGAGCATTTTCTTTGAATTACCTTATTGGGAGTATAATCTTCTTCGACATAATCTTGATGTCATGCATATAGAAAAGAATGTTTGTGATAATTTGATTGGAACAATGTTAAATCTTGAAGGAAAGACTAAAGACAACTTGAAAGCGCGTCTTGATTTGAAAGACATGGGCATAAGACAAGAGCTTCATCCGAAAGAACAACCCAATGATAAATATTTTATACCTCCTGCATGTTACACAATGTCTACTCCAGAGAAAGATCTTTTTCTAACGGTTTTGAAAAATATGAAGGTTCCAGATGGGTATGCATCGAATATTTCAAGATGCGTTAATCTTAAAGAGCGAAAACTTACGAATCTAAAAAGTCACGATGGCCATATTTTGATGCAAGATATCTTCCCATTGGCTTTAAGATCATCAACACAGAAACAAGTTCTTGCAATTGTGACTCAGTTATCATCCTTCTTTAAGGCATTATGTTCCAAAGTTCTAGATCCCAAAGAGCTTGATCAATTGGAGTCTAATGTTGCACTAACACTGTGCCATATGGAGAAGATCTTTCCTCCTGGGTTTTTTACTATTATGGTTCATCTACTCATTCACTTAGCGGCGGAAGCTAAACTTGGTGGACCGGTTCACTACCGATGGATGTATCCTATTGAGAGGTAATATTCTAAACTCTAATGTCCATATTTATTATTAATATGAATATATATCCTATTATCATCCTCGATGTTGATGTTGAGCATTAAAATTTACTGTTGAAGGTATCTTGTGCGCTTAAAGGAATATGTACGCAATCGAGCCTATCCCGAGGGATCGATTGCGGAGGGATATATTGCTGATGAGTGTTTGACATTCTGCTCGAGATACCTTGAAGGAGTTGAAACTGCTTTTAATCGACCACAAAGGAATTACGATATTATACATAATGCAGAGGAGTACAAGTTCTCATCTGGTGGAAGATTTGTGGGGAAAGCTGAAAGTACTGTAATTCATCATAAATTATTGGCACAGGCACATCGTTATGTCTTACTCCACAGTGACTTAATATCCGAGTATCGCAGGTCAGTATGGTTATAACAAATCACAATTTACTGTCATATCAGATATATTATTCAAAACAAATAATTTTTTTCTCATGCAGAGATTTTTTAGTGGCTCAGCGAAGCGCCAACAATAACATTCATCCTACCCCAAGGATTGAGCAAAGATGGTTGGTTGAGTTATTTCCTGAATGGTTATTAAAACAGGTTAGACGTTGAATCCTATTAGGTCTTTTATTATATTCTACGATCGGAACTTTGTAAAATTAATTATTATCTGACATAAATTTTTTAGGTACCGATCATGATGGAGAGACATTGTTCCAATGAATTAATAGTCCTTGCTCGAGGTCCGAACAATATTGTCAACAGATATGATGGGTTCATTATAAATGGTTTTAAATTTCATACAAAAAAACGTGAAAAATTTAGAAAATCCCAAAATAGTGGAGTTATGGTTGAGGCGGACGGGAAAATTTATTATGGTGCCCTAACAGATGTTTACTCAAGCGTCGGCAAAAACTTTTCCCACTCTGGTATATCCGACGCTTTGCCAACGCTTGGCTTTGCGTCGGGGGTATTTTAGCCGACGCTAATTAGCGTCGGCAAAGCTCCAAAAATGCGTCGGGAAAGGTCCTTTTTCCTGTAGTGCATGTTCCGCCTTCTTTCAGTCCTAAGTCAGTTAAGCGGCACTCATCCCTTTCTTTTGCGTTAGGGACCGATGAGCCCGCAAGGCTCTGTCATTGAATTTTCTTATTAAACACTTTTTTTTAGGGCCAATAAGCATTTCATGTATGCCCGCCATTCTAAGCGGTTCTTTATTCATTAAAAAAGTTCAATATCATCCACCGGTTCTTTATCTGACTTAGCAACTTTCATTTTCTTCTTCTTCTTCTTCTCATAGCACGAATCCGGATAAAAGACCCTAACTTGCTTGCCCGCGCTGATTGGATAGCTCCCGCTTGGCACGCTTGATTGCTTTCAAGAGTTTGACCGGAATGCGACTCTTTGCCCGTTGGATAGCTACCGAACTAGCAAAAGTTTTTTCTTGGTTTTCCACTTCCCTTGAGTTTGGCAGATGATAAACTACCGAAAGCTCGCTCGACTTAATAATAGCTGTCTTACTCGACTTGCTTACTAACTGCCTTTCTGACTAATATCATTATTTGACTTGTGGTAGCGGTCTAGACGGGGGAATCAGGCCGAGTGGATGCTTTCTAGCAAAGGTCAACATGACGTAGATTGTCATCGTGCCTAATAAAGAGATTCGCCTTGGTTCTGTCTATTGCTCTATAGGGAAAGCCAATGACTCCGTACTCTTTTTCTTTGGAATGGCATTTATTTTCATGTTCTTTCTCTACCAAAGTAGAGTAGCACTTAAGGAGTTTGGTTTGTGAATACGGGAAGAAGACATTAGCCTTTTGTTTCTCTTGTACATGCACACAAAAGTCGCCTCTATTGTCTAACTAATGCTGTCCTCACTTACTCTATGTCATGCTTAATTATTCATCTTTTGCAATTCTGTTTTTCTCTTCTTGGTTGAAAAATCTTAAAGAACTGAAAGTTACTGCAGATATCTTATAATAATTGTTAATCAGGTGAGCTTGTAATCATCTTGTGCTTAATTATGCCAAAACCTTAAAGAACTGAAAGTTACTGCAGATATCTTATAATAATTGTTAATCATGTGAGCTTGTAATCATCTTGTGCTTGCCATTGATTTTTTCCAGGTAGATATATAGTTTTTAGAGCTTAAGGAGTTAGGATTGTAAATACATGAAGAAGAGATTAACCTTTTGTTTCTCTTGTACATGCACACAGAAGTCGCCTCAATTATCTAACTAATACTGTCGTCACTTACTCTATGTCATGCTTAATTATTCGTCTTTTGCAATTCTGTTTTACTCTTCTTGGTTGAATAATTATTCATAATGTGGTCCTGTCAGTTTAATCTGTTGTCAATGGCTGTTCCAGAATTAACTTTTAAATACTCCAAAGCTGTTGGCTTCAATCTCCGTTGAAATCTTATGATAATAACATTATTTATACTTGAATGAGGCGGCATCCGAAGTACGTAAGCTGCATGAGCTGCAGTACTTCAATGCTCACTTCAAATTGTTGAGATGTTGTGTGTTCATATGCTTCCTTGATGAAAAGCTTTTAATAGTTCTTCTCTTACACGTCTCCACGGGGTGTCTCTGGTGCCGATACATTATTATGGATATTAAGAAAATGGTAGCCGGATATGGAAGCCGAGCTCTAGTTCAAGGTCTGAAGCCCAGATTGCTGTTCCATGCTCCAGCTGCTCCTATTTGTTCGTCCGCATACGACGCCATGAAAAGTTTCCTGCAACCTTACTCATGAGACACCTTTACCCTGATGCTGATTAGTTGCCAACCGGTCCACCCAGCTAAGTTTTTTTGGTTACTCATAGTAGATAACCAGCTGTAACAGTTCATTGTTGGGATCGGGAAATGTGGCAACTCACAGATAGAGCTGATCATGGGCCGGTTTTGGAAACAAAAAATATCAAATTTTACATAAGCCTGACCCGAAGCTATATTAAAAATAAATAGAGTTTAGGCCCAAGGCCTGGCCCCTGATCAGTTCAGCTCGTGAAGCTGCACTTTATCAGCTGTGGGAGAAACCGTTAAGTTTTTACCTGATATTCTTAATCTAGAATGGCAGAAAAATTCACATGCATATCATTTAGTGTGACAAACAGAAATGGCCGAACAAATATGCTGAATTTAGTCGCAATAAGTCCAGTTTCCCTCATCCGCTGCTGCTGCTTGAATATTAAAGGCGAAGGCCTAGTAGGTTTGGCTAAAGGCCATGGAGATCAAAAAGTTAAACCAATGCTATGTTTGAACCTTGGCTAACAACATTTTTTGGACCAAGCTTAGAAACTATATAAACTCTCAAAACTTTATAAATACAGATGACTGGAAACTATTTTCTAGGACTGGGAGGCTTCAGCTGCCATGGGGTACCTCTAAAGAGATTTTCGCAGCCCAGGGTAATTTTAAAATACTGCTGCCATAGTCCATGTTACTGGCTCAACAAAAATGTCCGCAAACCGGTAGCTTACATGTGTGAAACCTCTAATCAAATACCTCCATGTCAGTCGAGAACATCACAAAAACAAGCAGCGATTCCAACCATTTGGCAAGTACTCAGTAGGAAATACCTCCATGTTTACCAACCCTTTGAAGCATGCAATACAGGATCGCACTCTAGGTATAGTCTGGGAAGGGGATACGAGGTCGGATAGCAGAGTCATCCCCTCTTCTCCGGTTCTCCCCGGTGTATGCGGGCAAACTCCACATTTGGAGGCCGGAACTACCAATCCCCGATACTTTTGGCTAAACCGTGATAGCCAAGGATCTGTGGTTCCCTATGGGTCCCCAGAACCACGCCAATCCCATGATTCGTGAGAATATCTAAAAGAATCTTTCATTAAGAAGAAAGTAGCTAAAAAGAAAGGATATAACACCAAATAATAACCTGCATATGTCGGCTATACTTAATGACTAAATGAGGATAAAATAATTTATGCTCATCCTACGCTATTCCAGTGTCAGGGATAACAAGCTACCCTGAATAGCATATCCTGCTTCCAGACTAGGCCTTCCGCGCTTCGACAGGAAACCATACAAGGACGATACCTTGTCGCGCTTGCTAGGACATGAACGAAAAAAGCCAAAATAACTGCAGTATTAAGCTTGAAACAGCATTGGAAAAACTGGGGTCATTGAGATAATATTTAGAAAAAATGGATTTAAATAATTAAAAAAAACAGAACCAACGCATGCAAATTTACCTTAGAGGAGGTATGTTACCCAAAGTGACAAAAACGAAAAAAAAAATCCTATAGGCAAACTCAAGTTCAGAGTACCTGATACAGACAACTCCAGACTGTATAATATTTTATAAGGTGTCAAACATCCAATCATCCAATTTGGTTATCTAGAGACCCATAAGAGAGAGAGAGTGCCAATGTGACTTGTTTTTCCAAAGGAAACTCTGAGCAGAAATCATCAGGTAAATATTAATTAACAAAATAATGGAAGATTAAAAAAGTCTTAACATACAGGCAGTAGAACTTGAGGAAAATTGAAAGAAATTCCGCTTACTGAGGGAAATGTTAAGAGTGAACAAAAAGCTTGAAATCCCAACTAAAATGATAAATTACCAATTGTTCAGACAAGCTGCCACGATGAAGAAACCAGACACTATAGCACGAAACAAAAGATACAAGAGACTACAATATGTCCAATAAACAACTACAGAAACAAACCCATTTTATCCTCGAATGCGATAATTAACAAATTTATTAACACTTGACTCCCACATGGATTATACAAATTTAACTACCACAACATTGAATGTCAATACTCCCATTTTTTCAGTTCCATGCCATCAGGCGGGCTCCCGGCCACCTTCTTTGAACCCACATCTTTCCAATTTGTTGACAGCACCGTTCCATTTGATTCCACCTACATCAAATTACAAAACCATATCAGGCAACCAAATGAAGAGAAACTTGTGCATATAAAAAAAACAAGTTATTCCTCAACTAAAATCTACAAAAAAATCTGCAACAGCCTAGCCTTATAAAAAAGATTTTCTTTCATAAAGTAGTTATAAAAAAAGGATCAATCTGCAAATTAGTTTCTCTTAAAGAACAAAGTCTATAATCTCCAATAAGGAATTGCCTTAAAAAAGATTAGCCTAAAACTGTGGTTTAAAAAAGATTCGCTCACTATTCTGATTTTACGATAGAATAAAAGCAGTGCTATTCTGCCAAAAGGAACAGGTTAAAGGTCTGCCGACAGAAAAATACTGAAGTAATTTGTCCAAAAAATTCTTAAGTCATGCTACGAATATAGGCATGAGTTATCTTACAAAAGATTTAATCATGGCTCGTCGCATGTCTTCATCTGCATCTCGGTAAATATCACGGAACAGTTTGTTTAATGCTGCATCACTGTCTAGCGTCTCTTCCTTTTCCTATGATATTATGTCACAGGAAGAAATAACGTTAGTTTTAATAAAGCAAGAGAAGGGAGGGAGGGGGAGGTGGAGGACCAATTTACCTCTTTCTTTACTTGGGCTTCCAGCTTATCCCAATCTACTTTGGATTTTGAAGATGGGTAAGAGGGCCTTTGGAATTTCACAGCTGCAGAACGAAAAGGGCGGGATTTATAATCATCAATAACTAGCAAAGTGAGATCACTGAGAATGCTCTAGCTACATTCTTACAAATTCTACATCACTTTTGAATTATCGGTCCATAGAGACTAACATTCTAGATGGAACACAACCAGTCACTTCAATCAGGACGGGCGACAAAAGAGCTCAACCAGAAGTACACAAGAATTATCATCGTTCATTGATCATGCTAGATACGATACAATCAAATAAGTAGTGTCAAGCAATCATTGATCATTAAGCTCATTAGGCAATCTCTATAGACTATTGTATGACTAGAGAAAATGTAACAATTAATTTCCATATACTTGAACAATATCATGTCTGAAGCTGACATTACAAAACATCAAACTTGAAGGTGAAGACAAAAACAAAGCAATATCTGATCTTCGCAAAAATGAGGAAAACCTAAATACGGATGTATATAGAAACATTAGCTACATTAGAAGTATAAATCTTAAGGTCTTGAACAGAAAATATTTCAGGTAGCCTGTTGGGGAAAAAATATAAGGCATCCTGGAGCGGAAGGCGCCGACCGGAAAACTCCCGACCAGGAAGCGCCGACCAGGGAGTGCCAACCAGGAAGCTCCCGAACAGGAAGCGCCCGACCGGGGAGCGCCGACCAGGAAGCGTCGACCAGGAAGCTCCCGAACAGGAAGCGCCCGACCGGGGAGCGCCGACCAGAAGCATCCAACCTGATGACGCTCGGACTAGAATGCGCCCAGCTTGGCAACTGGCTCGGCACCCGACCAGGTGCCGAATTCCGCAATGCCTTATCCAAATATTTGACCCCGGCCTAACTCCCTAAGGAAGTCTGACTCCAGATACGCAACCTCACCGTATCCTGCCACTGTCGTCAAATTATTATTGCGCATGGCCTCTGCAGGCCTCCAGCACACTCAACCATTAAATGGGCATGGTTCATGATGATCTCCGGTTCACTCAACCATCAAAGCGTATGATCTCTCCCGACCCCCGGTTCACTCAACAATTAAAACGTATGGCTTCTGACGTCTACGGACATTGAGCCTCTTACGGCAAACCTACTTGACAACTGATGATAACATGATTCAACGATGACTCGAGAACTTCGACCTAATCTCCAACAGTAACAACGTTGACTCACACGATCGGGCATTAATTTCCACTCCATACCAGATTGTACGACAGGCCGTTTGCCCCGTCACATCACAGGTAACCCAGCCCCCTCTATAAAAGGGGACTCCTCCATTTTAAGAGGGGGGCAAGCAAAAAAACCCGGACTCTCTACTATTGTCTCCATTCTCACACTTGCCCCCTCTGACTTAAGCATCGGAGGGCCGACGCCGGAAATTCCAGCCACCGGCTTCTTGCAGGTCTTCCGGAGGGCGCCACGCGTCGACGGACCGCCGCCGATCACCGCCGATTCTCACCGGAGCTCCCCCTTCCTGGCCCAGCGGTCACCCCCGGGTCCAATTTCCAGCAACAGTTGGCGCTAGAGGAAGGGCCCAAGTCGCGGCCATAAAGCTGAGAAGCAAGGGAGCTTCTAATGTCTCTCGACGTCCTCCAACTAGTCCTGGACATTCTGTCCAGAACTCGCCACCTCCGGCCGATTCGACTCCGCAAGTTCGGCCGAAGCAGTTTGATGCCCTGGTGCAACAAGTACAGGCTTTGGCCACCGCCGTCCAAAACCTGCAACCCGAGGGCGTCCCAGCAGCACCACTTCCTCAGGCCCCGGCCCAACCGGTGCCCCCTCCAAGTGGACCGGCCCCCCAAGGCCGCGATCTCCACGCCTCTTCAAGAGCCAACGGTGAGGAGCGGTGCCGCTGCCAGGGTTCCGCCCAACCATTCTCCTACAGGGAGCCCCTAGCGAGGGGTCCAGACGACTGGCCACAACCGTCAGAGGTCGAATCAGTCCCAGGACAACCTGCACCCGAACAGACCGCTGTGGCGATCCCTCGGAATGATGAACTCGACAAAAAAGTCGAAAAGCTGGAGCGCCAGATTGAAGCGCTCAATGGCAAGAGGGGGAGATGTGAGGGTGACTACGAGTTTACCGCAAAGTCCCCTTTCTCTTACCAGATCGAGGAGGAGCCGGTCCCGCCGAGGTTCAAGATGCCACAGGTGGAGCCCTACAATGGCAAGACCGACCCCCTCGACCACCTGAAAAGTTACCGGGCCTTGATGGCACTCCAAGGATCCTCGGAGGCCATGCTCTGCAAGGCCTTCCCAGCGACGCTTCGAGGAGCAACTCGGCTTTGGTTCACCGGGCTGAAACCCAGCACAGTCTCCTCTTTTGAGCAACTCGGCAGGCAGTTCGTTGCTAACTTTGCTGCCAGCCGACCCCAGCGGCGGACTTCGGACTCCCTCCTCGATATAAAGCAAAGGGAGGGAGAGTCGCTGGGGGAATGCTTGGACCGTTTCACTGCCGCAACTTGGGAGGTCCGTGAGCTTGACCAGTCAATAGCCATGTCGGCACTCAAGACTGGAGCACGGTCCTATAGGTTTCTCTTCTCCATTGAGAAGAATTTCCTAGCCGACTTCGCCGAGATGCTAGTCTGGGCGCGGAAATACGCGAAGGCTGAAGAAGCTGTTGCTTCTAGACGGGGTGGGGCCGAGCAGGCCTCCAAGAAGCAAAAGAGGCGTCGCGAGGAGCGCGGCCGCCCCAGAAGCCCGTCTCCGCGCCGAGCAAAGAACCCGCCTCGCCCGAAGAGTCCGCCTCGGCTGCGGGGACCGCCCCGACTTCGGTCCCCGCCACGTCCGAGATCCCCACCGCGTCCCCGCATATCCAATGAGAGGTATGAGAACTACACTCCCCTTAACACTCCTCGAACTGAGATCCTCAAAGATCCAGGGTCAGGATTATTTCCGGCCTCCGCCACCAATGCGGGACCCCGGGGCCTGGCGCAATCCCAAGAAGTACTGCCGCTTCCACCGGGATCACGGCCATGATACGGAAGACTGCTTCCAGCTCCGAGACGAAATCGAGGCGCTCATCCGCCAGGGAGTGCTTAACCGGTTCGTGCAGAACCGGCGTGAAGAGAAGAGGCCAGTAGAGGGCGCCGCACAGCATGGAGAGCCGAACGCCAACAAGCCCATCGCTGGCACCATCAACACCATAGACAGGGGAGCCCCGGCTGGGGAACCAGCTGAAGAATGGCTTCCACCAAAGCGCCCCCGCAATTCCGAAGTCATCTCCTTTTCGAACGAGGACCTGAAGAGAGTTGAAACTCCCCATGATGACGCTGTGGTCATCTCTATGGTCGTAAACAAGTTTGATGTAAAACGTGTCCTAGTTGATAATGGAAGCTCGGCGAATGTTTTGTATTTTGAGGCCTACTCTAGAATGGGGATGGCAGAAAAGCAGCTACGGAGAATGAACGCTCTGTTGGTCGGATTTACTGGAAACTCAGTTCCAGTAGAGGGCGAGATCGACCTCCTAGTCACAGTCGGACTCGCCCCCAGGGAAAGTACCGTGAAGATGAATTTCCTCGTGGTGCGTTTGCCCTCGGCCTATAACGCCATCCTCGGACGACCAGGGCTCAACGCCCTTCGCGCCGTGGTCTCAACCTGCCACCTACTTGTGCGTTTCCCTACTAGCCAAGGAGTCGGCGAAGCCCGTGGGGACCAGGCGGTAGCAAGGCGGTGCTACATGGCGACCCATGCAGCCAGGCAACCGGCCGAAGTGTCGACCTCACCAGCAGACGATCAGCCCACGGCTGAAACTCTAGAGACACGGGTCGGTCCTCGAAAGCAGCGGGTCGAGCCTGGTGAGCTACTCATTCAAATTTTCTTGCGAGAAAATTTTTCCGAGCTAACCGTGCAGGTCGGCTCCGGCCTCGATGATCGCGAGAGAGATCGCCTCGTCAGCTTCCTGCGAAACAATGCAGATATCTTTGCCTGGTCGCCCGCTGATATGCCAGGAATAGATCCGGAGGTTGCGGTCCACCGTCTCCAAACGAAACCAACCTGCAAGCCAGTACGGCAAAAGAAACAAAGTGCTGCTTCGGAACGACAACGAGCGGCGGCTGAGGAAGTCGACAAACTCCTTAAAGCCGGCTTCATCCGGGAGATACCCTACCCGGAGTGGCTTGCCAATGTGGTCCTTGTCAGAAAAGCCAACGGGAAGTGGCGCATATGCATGGACTACACCGACCTGAACAAGGCCTGCCCGAAGAACAGCTTTCCACTCCCAAGCATCGACCAGCTCGTGGACTCCACCTCGGGGCATGAGCTCCTAACATTCATGGACGCCTTCTCAGGGTACAACCAGATCCGGATGGCGCCGGAGGATGAAGAGAAGACAGCCTTCATTACTGACGGAGGCACCTATTGCTACAAAGTAATGCCTTTCGGCCTAAAGAACGCTGGAGCAACTTATCAAAGGCTGGTCAGCCGAATCTTCAAAGACCAAATAGGCCGAAATATGGAGGTCTATGTCGACGATATGTTGGTGAAGAGCCGAATGGCGAAGGATCACGTGGCTGACCTCAACGAAGCATTCACCATGCTTCGGAGATACCGGATGAAGCTCAACCCTGCAAAATGTGCATTCGGGGTCACCTCGGGCAAGTTCCTCGGCTTCGTGATCACCCAACGGGGAATTGAAGCCAATCCTGAGAAGATCCGGGCACTCCAAGAGATGGTGCCCCCGAGGACAGTAAAGGAGGTACAGCGGCTCACGGGACGGGTCGCTACTCTCGGGAGATTCGTTTCCCGATCAGCCGAACGCTGTCTCCCGTTCTTCGCGGCTCTCAAGCGGCCGAAGAACTTCCTGTGGTCGGCGGAATGCCAGCAAGCCTTTGAAGAGATAAAGCGTCTTCTCGCTTCTCCTCCTTTGCTCACAAAGCCTCAACAGGGCGAGCTCCTTTATCTGTACTTGATTGTTTTCCCAGTTGCAGTGAGCTCGGTCCTGGTTCGAGAGGAGAATAAGCTTCAAAGACCGGTATACTACACTAGCCGGGTCTTAAAGGATGCTGAGACCCGGTACACCAAGTTGGAAAAGACCATCTTTGCTCTGGTCATCTCAGCCCGGAAGCTCCGGCCCTATTTTCAAGCTCACACGGTGGCCATACTCACCGACCAGCCAATGAAGCAGATCCTGCAGCGATCAGATCGTGCTGGACGGATTACGAAGTGGGCAGTCGAGCTCGGGGAGTTCGATCTTGAATACCGACCAAGGCCAGCAATTAAAGCCCAGGCGCTCGCCGACTTTATTGTGGAATGCACTGTACCCGACGAACCCGAGCCTGTGCCTACGGTGGAGGAGCCCCCAGAGCAGCCGTGGACCTTGTATGTGGACGGCTCCTCGACCTCGAGGGGTAGCGGAGCCGGCCTCATCCTCACCAGCCCAGATGGAGTAGTGGCGGAACAAGCTCTGCGCTTCGAATTTTCCGCCTCGAACAATGCGGCGGAGTACGAAGCACTTATTGCCGGACTCAAGCTGGCTAAGGAGCTGAAGGTCGGAAACCTGAAGGTTTTCAGTGATTCCCAGCTAGTTGTAAGCCAAGTCTTGGGAGACTTCGAAGCCAGAGAGCAATCAATGCAGAAATATCTCCAGAAGGTGCGGGATCTTACTTCGGCTCTGAGCTCTTTCCACATCCAACACATCGCCAGGTCGGAGAATCTCAGAGCAGATCAATTATCGAAGCTAGCGTCCTCCCGCATGAGCGAGCTCCCCAAAGCAGCAGCACTGGAGTATCTCCAAGTGCCCAGCACGGAGGAACCCGAGCCGACTTTGTGTCGAAGTCGAGCCGAGCTGGATGGACGAGCTCATCAGCTACCTGCAGGACGAAATCCTCCCCAGTGATGAGCGCAAGGCTCGCCGAGTCAAGCGTCTAGCCGCTCGGTACCTACTGCACGAAGGCAAGCTCTACCGAAGATCCTTTACCTCCCCCCTCCTTCGATGTCTTCGCCCAACCGAGGCGGATTATGCAATACGGGAAGTCCATGAAGGAATTTGCGGGAACCATTTGGGAGGCAGAGCACTGGCCCACAAGATCCTCCGCCAGGGATATTATTGGCCGACACTCCAAAAGGACACACTAGACTTCGTCCGGAGATGCGACCGGTGCCAGAGGAATGCCAATATTCAATGACGACCCTCGGCCCCGTTGACCTCGATCAGTTCCCCCTGGCCATTCGCCCAATGGAAAATTGATATCTTGGGACCATTCCCCCTGGCAACCGGGCAAAGAAAGTTTCTGGTTGTCTCCATTGATTATTTCACCAAGTGGGTGGAAGCCGAGCCGGTCGCCCGGATCACCGAGCAAAAGATGCGGGATTTCGTCTGGAAGTCAATAATTTGCAGATTCGGACTCCCCCGCATCCTCATATCAGATAACGGCCGCCAGTTCGACAACGTTCGATTCAGGGAGTTCTGCTCCGAGCTTGGCATCGACCACCGCTTCACCTCGGTCGCGCATCCTCAGACAAATGGAGAAACCGAGGTAACGAATCGAACTATTTTACAGGGGCTCAAAGCCAGGCTCGACCAGTCCAAGGGACAGTGGGTCGAGGATCTATACAACGTCCTGTGGGCTTATCGGATCACATTCCGTATACCCACCGGCGAGACTCCCTTCAATTTGACATACGGAACAGAAGCCGTCATCCCGTTGGAGATCGGACTCCCTTCCTCGAGGGTCGAGCATTATGACGCCGGCTCCAGCTCTTCGCAGCTCAGAAACAACCTGGACCTAATCGAGGAGACAAGGGAAGCCGCCCGAGTCCGCATGGCAAGATACCAACAAAAGACGGCACAATACTACAACGCCAGAGTCAAAGTTAAATCTTTCAAAACGGGGGATCTCGTCCTCAGAAGGGCCGAAGCTTCTCGGCCAACCGAGCAAGAAAAGTTGGCTCCGAACTGGGAAGGACCCTACCGGATCGCGCGTGTCCAGCGGCCCGGAGCGTACAGACTGGAGTCTCTTGAGGAGACCCCCATTCCACGAAGCTGGAGCTCTGAAAATCTCCGGGTGTATTACCAGTAGAACCCCGAGGGGTCCTCTGATCGGGACATAAATCTCGCCTTCTCCATAATTTCTGCAATCATTTAACCAGCACTCCTAATGACTACATATTTCATGATTCTCAGACGACCTGGCCCGGCTCAGTGCATACGACCTCGTGCGGACATTAACACCGGGCGCCTTGGCCAGAAGTCTGGAGTGCATTATGTCGAGCTCGATCTCGATCTCCCTCAAATACCTCGGCTAAGGCCGGGATGCCTCGAGGTCGACAGTGCGTCCCCAGACCCCTCGACCTCGGAAAGCGTCGTAGGTCGATAGAGCGTGCCCAGACCCCTCGACCTCGCGTACGATTCCTCGACTAAGGTCGGGATGCCCCGAGTGTCGACAGTGCGTGCCCAGACCCCTCGACACTTCGGAAAGACGGGGTAGTACCTTCGCGGCCCTCCGTGGCGCTCAGCACCAACAACGGGGTAGTACCTTCGCGGCCCCCCGTAGCGCCTCCTCGACTAAGGTCGGCATGCCCCGAGTGTCGACAGTGCGTGCCCAGACCCCTCAACACTTCGGGAAGACGGGGTAATACCTTCGCGGCCCTCCGTGGCGCTCAGCACCAACAACGGGGTAGTACCTTCGCGGCCCCCCGTAGCGCCCCCTCGACTAAGGTCGGGATGCCCCGAGTGTCGACAGTGCGAGCCCAGCTCCCTCGACCTCGGGATGACGGGGTAGTACCTTCGCGGCCCTCCGAAACGTTCGTGATCGACAACGGTGCTCCCGAAAGGTCCGCGGATGATAAAGCGACGCACACAAAATCAATGGGTTATTCCTCCTAATACGCCGGCGTCCCAGGGAGCAAACCCCGAGCAGGAGAGCGCCCTCAAAAATTAGCCGAGGAGCAAGACTGCCAACCTCGGCACGGGACGCTCGACTCTGACACTACAAAAGGTACATTTTAATCAAAGGTTGCATTATTTCATTCGTTTCTGCACTTATTAAGTGCTCAAATAAAACCTCGACTGGCGCCATGGCGTTCAGCCGGGCCGATTGTCGCCTGGCCTCACCTGCCCCGCATGCACTGCTCGACGCCGAACCTTAGCTCGGTTTATACCGGCAGCTCGGCGAAACCCTATCCCGAGCTTGGGACCCTTATCGGACCCGTTTAAGTCGGAGAATACATCCGCCTCGGCCACTAGAGGTCCGAGCTCGCGGAGTACGAATAAAACTTGAGTCAGGCTAGTGACCTTTGGTCCAGGGCTCGGCAGAATTCTACGCCGAGCTCGAGAAGGCTTGATGAGCCCGGATATATCTTTTGGACCTGGACACCGCAATATCACTGATCGAAGGTCCGAGCAGCGGGAACTTGGGACCCGAGCTCAAAGACTTGGCGAATATGCCAAGCCTAAACCTAAATCTAACCACGCAACGGATGCAGTCAAGGCCGCAGAGCCCGTCTATAAAGTGAATTCGATCGAAGAAATTTACATTTATTGGGGAACAAAACTTGGATCAATCATAGAAAAGTATACTCATTTAAAAGAAAAGCCCGAGGGCCAAGTACAAAATCGAGGCTTGGCCGTATAACAACATAAAGGCCATCCTTCTTTACACATGATAAAAAGATACAAAAAATGACCGTCCTACGGCTCGGCCCTATCATCTTCGGCGGCTTCGGGGGCAGCTGGTTCCTCCGCGGCCAAAGCCTCGGCATGGCCGTCTTCGGCGGCCTTGGGAGCAGCCTCGGGCGCTCCCGCTGGACCCTCCTCGGCAGCTGACCCAGTCTCCTCGGCGACCTCGTCGACCGCCGGAGTACCCGCCTCGAACTCGACCCCCGCTCCTGGTTGAAGCAGATCGAGGTCGAAGTCGGGGAGGAACCGCCGTAGTTGATTACGGAAGTCATTGAAGCCTTGGGTGAGCCCGTTCACCCCCTCCTCCTCGAGCAGGTCTCGGAACTCTTCTGATTCACGGAAGAGTTCGACAGCGTTTCGGACCTGCTCCCTGGCCTCCTTCCGAGCCTCGTGTTGCTCGGCCTTCTGCTCCAAATTCCTCATTTCCTGCTCACGAACTGTGAGCAGGGATTGAGCTTCGGACAAACGGGCCTCGAGCTCTCGGACCTTGAGGTGAGCTTCCTTCGCCTCCTGCTCGCGGGTAGCAAGGGCCAAAGTGGCCTCGGCCAGACGTGCCTCTGCAGCGCGCACCTCTGACCTGGCTAGGGTGTGCGCGCCCTTCTCCTCCTCAAGCTCGGCGGTCAGAGCCCGAATCTCGTCCTCAGCCGCCTCCACCTTTGTCTAGAGCATCTTCTGTTCGGCCTCGGATACGAGGCGCTTCGCCTCGACCTCCTCCCACCCACGCTGATGCCTTAGAGCCCGGTCCCGGTAGTCTTGGGCTATATGCATCAGCGTCTCGATTTTGTGAAGGTGCTGCGAAAGGAGATGAGAAACAAGACCAATTTAAAACGAACCTTCACGAATGAAAAGGTAAACTTACTCGGATGGCAGAACAAAGGGTCGCGTCCATAAAAGCGCCATAATTCATGGACCTGATTTTGGCCTGGTCGGCCGGGAGCAGTGCGATCCGAAAAACTTCACGCGCCGTTTGGGGATTATCGAGGGTCGAATCACCCTTGAAGACTACCCAACTAGGAGCATAAGGCACCCTTTCCTGACGATCTTGAGTACCCGACGGGCCCGGTGGGCTAGGCCTTGCTGGGCTCGGCGGATGTGGTTCCGTGGCCTCCTGACTGCTCCCTGGCTCGGGACCGGGGAGCTGGGGTGGGACAGGTAGCCGACCCGATTGCTGTGGGATGGGGGCAG
The DNA here is from genome assembly GCF_009389715.1 of Phoenix dactylifera. Taxonomy (NCBI): domain Eukaryota; kingdom Viridiplantae; phylum Streptophyta; class Magnoliopsida; order Arecales; family Arecaceae; genus Phoenix; species Phoenix dactylifera. The sequence continues at coordinate 173,213 of NW_024067750.1, forward strand.
AGCACGCGAGCGCGGAAGCCCCCGTAGAGCTCGTTCCCCCTTTTTCGAAGCTTGGAACTCCCGCCCGAGCTGGACCAGCCGCTCTCGCCTCGGCGACCGCGCCAGACGAAGACCTGGCTCTCTTCCTGGGCTCGGGAGGGGCCCCACCAGCCTCGGCCGCCCTCTTCTGGAATGTCACCAGGACTTGGTCCAGATGGTATGACCACTTTCCGAAATTGCAAGGGACATGAGTGTTTGACCCTCAATTTGGTGGTCTCTATTTTAGCACTCCAATCTCGCAAGTGGCTCCGTCTACTCACGAACCTGGACGTCAGCCCCAAGTGAAAGGGGAGTTCGAATATGGTAGTGGGTGAGGTTAGAACCTTTCCCCGGTCTCCCTCTCTCTCTCTCTCTCAAAGGAGAGAGAAAAAGAGAGAAAGGAGCAGGCATAGGTTAAAATATTCTTAAAACATTAGGTAATTATCTCATGTCATCTAAATATGGTGGTTTATATGAATATATAGTAACATATTCGGAACTAACTATACCGACATAGCAAATTAACCAAAGAACACTTGCCACATAGTCGCAAGCTTACCACATGACTGACCTAAAAGACGAGTGAAGAGTCCATCACATTTCGAACTCTACTCCTGGCTGGCAACAGCTCGGCCATGAGCATGATCTGTTTCCAAATAAATATGAAGCACGCACAATCCGCATGGTCGAGAAGCACGGGTATAAGTCATGGGTCAGACACACAGACTATTACCATAATGGCCAGCGCTTGCCCCCGAATTACTCAACGATGGGCTTCATCCTTCGCATGTATATTGCATTCTCGAACTTTTCCAGATAAGTTCTCTTTCGACTCTCCTACATTGCAACTCTCTGACCTTTTTCTATTTCCTGAGAATTGTGTCTAACTTAGATATCAGAGGATCCTCCACCAGCCAGGCTCTGGTGGGTGGACTTCCTTGTCTTTATTGTTTCAGGTCAGATCTAGCATTAAAGCAACGGTAGAGCGTACAGGGCCGCACTTTTCGTCACCATTTTCGGAATGTCTGAAAGCGAAAGAATAAAGAAAACGGTCAAATGTTAGGAAATAAAAGACCGAACAGAAAAACAAAAACTACCCTTACCCTGAGGGCGCGCCGAGCTCAGGCCAACGTTGACCAGAGCGTCCTCGCTCACAAGGTCGTTCAGCAGGATGTTCTCCTCGAGGCCGCGAAGAGCATCGAGGATCTCCTGCTTGCCCTTGGACAGAATGGGGAGTTTGTTGACGGCTTTGAGCCAAGTGTGCTCCCACCGAGGATTGAACCCCCACGCCCGCTCGGAGGACAAAAAGAAAAACTTATCCTTCCACCCGGTAATGGATGAGGGAGCCCCCTGGAAAAGTGGTCGACCATCCCGAAGGGCAAGGTAGAGCCACTCCCCGTCACCCGGATTAGACTTCAGTAAAAAGCACCCCCGGAAGACATTGACGGAGGTTGGCATCCCATGTAAAAGACATAAGGTCAAAAAACCGACTATAGTTCTCCACGCGTTTGGAACGAGTTGCGCCGGGACGATTTGATACATCGCCAGCAACTCGTTCACGAACCCGTGAAGAGGAAACCGCAGGCCGGCCCAGAGCGCTTTTGTATGCACTCCGATCCGGCCCGGAGGGGGCCTTGTCACCCGATCCCTCAACCCCGCGGGTTCCGCCCGTCACCCGGATTAGACTTCAGTAAAAAGCACCTCCGGAAGACATTGACAAAGGTTGGCATCCCATGTAAAAGACATAAGGTCAAAAAACCGACTATAGTTCTCCACGCGTTTGGAACGAGTTGCGCCGGGACGATTTGATACATCGCTAGCAACTCGTTCACGAACCCGTGAAGAAGAAACCGCAGGCCGGCCCAGAGCGCTTCTGTATACACTCCGATCCGGCCCGGAGGGGGCCTTGTCACCCGATCCCTCGACCCCGCGGGTTCCAAGCGAAACCCGCGCTGAGGAAAGAACCATTCCTCAGCCATTTCCATCTCCTTAACACTCAGGGTGGACCCAACCTCACTCGGACCAGGACCCATTAGAAATAGGGAAGAAAAAGAGGGGAGGAAGAAGGTTTCAAGAGGGAGACACCTTAGGGGGTTCACCGGAAGTAATGGCGGAACGTCGGAACGGCCGCTTCAGACTGAGAAGGAAAAGAGAAGGAAAAAGAAGACAATAAGAGAGAAACCATAAGAAGCCAGGCAGGGGTTTATATAGATCCCTCCAACGGCCCAGATCAGCGAGACGAAACGCCGCTCCCCATCCAGATCGTGACACATGTCGGCCCGAAAGTCAGAGTGCCGCATTAAATTCGGGCTAACGCTTCGAACACAGAAGCGCCTCGTCGGATCGTGTGGCCCCATCATGAGCCCACGACGCGAGGATACTTCGAAAAACGAAAAGGTACCCTAATGATGAAACGTTTCGGGAAAGAGGAGACGCCGCCCATTAGAAGCACCTCGAAGCGCGCGATAATTCAAAATTTTTCTAATCCGTATTAACCCAATTAAAACTACTTCCCGCGCTCGAGCTTGTGATCAGCTCGAACTCGGAAGTCGGGGGGTAGTGTTGGGGAAAAAATATAAGGCATCCTGGAGCGGAAGGCGCCGACCGGGAAACTTCCGACCAGGAAGCGCCGACCAGAAAGCTCCCGAACAGGAAGCGCTCGACCGGGGAGCGCCGACCAGGAAGCTCCCGAACAGGAAGCGCCCGACCGGGGAGCGCCGACCAGAAGCATCCAACCTGATGACGCTCGGACTAGAATGCGCCCAGCTTGGCAACTGGCTCGGCACCCGACCAGGTGCCGAATTCCGCAATGCCTTATCCAAATATTTGACCTCGGTCTAACTCCCTAAGGAAGTCTGACTCCAGATACGCAACCTCACCGTATCCTGCCACTGTCGTCAAATTATTATTGCGCATGGCCTCTGCAGGCCTCCAGCACACTCAACCATTAAATGGGCATGGTTCATGATGATCTCCGGTTCACTCAACCATCAAAGCGTATGACCTCTTCCGACCTCCGGTTCACTCAACAATTAAAGCGTATGGCTTCTGACGTCTACGGACATTGAGCCTCTTACGGCAAACCTACTTGACAACTGATGATAACATGATTCAACGATGACTCGAGAACTTCGACCTAATCTCCAACAGTAACAGCGTTGACTCACACGATCGGGCATTAATTTCCACTCCATACCAGATTGTACGACAGGCCGTTTGCCCCGTCACATCACAGATAACCCAGCCCCCTTTATAAAAGGGGACTCCTCCATTTTAAGAGGGGGGAAGCAAAAAAATCCGGACTCTCTACTATTGTCTCCATTCTCACACTTGCCCCCTCTGACTTAAGCATCGGAGGGCCGGCGCCGGAAATCCCGGCCACCGGCTTCTTGCAGGTCTTCCGGAGGGCGCCGATCACCGCCGAACCGCCGCCGATCACCGCCGATTCTCACCGGAGCTCCCCCTTCCTGGCCCAGCGGTCGCCCCCGGGTCCAATTTAGGCAATCTCTATAGACTATCGTATGACTAGAGAAAATGTAACAATTAATTTCCATATACTTGAACAATATCATGTCTGAAGCTGACATTACAAAACATCAAACTTGAAGGTGAAGACAAAAACAAAGCAATATCTGATCTTCGCAAAAATGAGGAAAACCTAAATACGGATGTATATAGAAACATTAGCTACATTACAAGTATAAATCTTAAGGTCTTGAACAGAAAATATTTCAGGTAGCCAATGAAATAATGTGTCTATCTTCAGCAGAAAAGGAAAAACAAAAAAATAATGTATTTACCTGAAAAAGGGGTCTCGTAGACGGGCAATGACAGATTTAGCTTTAATTGGATAAATGGTTAATAAAGGTCATAAAACTGACCCTAAATAGTTGGGCAAAGATTGCAGATTATGGTTGTAGTCTTTTGTAATGCAATCAAAAGGAAAACTAAAAGAAGAAAAAAAAAATCAGAATTTGAATAAATGCTATCAAAGAAATTTGCAATATACATCACAGGGAAGTTCTAGAAAAGGGAAATGCTACACTACTCCAAAGGATTTGTGTCTTTTCACATGTGATTAATCTCTAACCATCCAATTCAATGTGGATGGCTTTGACTTACCCACCGGCAACTGGTTGTAGCTAGTAGTGTGCATGGCTGGTGCAGTAATTCTATTGAACTTCAGGGGCATTTTTAAATAGTGGGTGGTTCGTGCCGTAATTTCGTTGAACTCGAGGGCCATTGCCAAAGCCCATTCCTCCTCCTCAACCCCAATGCCACCAACACTCTCCCCCTCCGTACTCCAACAAGGATATCCCTCTTGGTTTGGAGACCCTCATCCTTCCCTCAATTATGATGGATTTGTAGAAATCCATCGAACTAGTGGCAGGAATCGACTTAGATACGAACAATATATTTCGATCCTCTACTCTCAATTTAATTTACTCGATTTGTCGATGTTTCTGCATTTTTTTTTTTTTTTGATCTTGGAATCGTCCCAAATGGTTTAAGAAGCAAGCATACAAGGCATTGTAGAGGGCCAGAATAGGCTTGACCTTCGTCGGGCCGGAGGAAATTGTCCCAAAGAGGTCGAAGGATAGGTAGGACGCGACGGAGGAGAAGAGCCAGAGATGGAGCGATGGCAGCGAGACTAGGTGACGACGAAGATGGGTGAGGAGATGAGTTGGGACAAGAAGGCGAAGAGTGAGCACAAACGGAGGACGGAGGTGGCCGGGAGATGGGGGAGGGCGTGTTTGTAAGTGATGTTAGCGAGTGGGGTATTGATGAGCTGTAGGAGCTCGCAAATCTTTGCATAGAGGTGGTTGTAGCTCTTTCGCCTCAACTGCAGCAAGATATCCTAGATGGCAAGCGCATCGGAAGCACCTGAGTCATCGTCTTCGCCACTAGACCTCAACCGCTTGGGGAGGCAAATGAAGATTACAAAAGAATAGGGTTTCAGAAAAAAATATTAAAATATTTTTTCATTTTGAAAAAATATAAAAAAAGAGATTGGGAAAGAAAGGTTTGAGCTAACTTTCCATTTGGCTTGGTTCAACCAAGTCCGAACAGAAAATAATAAAAATAATATTTCTTTTCATAAAAATAAAAAAAATGTGAGGAGGCTGATAACTTGTAAGTAACCTATTGCTAACCTATTAAGAAGAAAATACCTTAAATACCCTAATCTATTGGATGGTCCATATGTCTCCTTGCTTTTTATAAAGTATTATAACGGAGTGCCATAGCAAAACCCTCTAGAAAACCCAAAGTTCTACAACACAAAATTACCACTGTTTTTTTTATATATCATCCACCTAGACAGCCTAGACTTACAAAGCCTTGAAGCAACCCTGCTTGAGGCCTAGGAACCTGGGTGGTCCCTACATTTGAGCTAACCATTAACATGTATCTAAGTGGTCCACTTTGCATAAGTCGCCTAGGGATTCGTTTCTTTTAAAATTTCGTACAACCCTATAATAGATTAGAAATTATCAACTCATTTTGGGGCTCTGCAAATGCATCTTATTTGGTATTTGGTTTTCTATACATTTCTTTTCAATTAAAAATGATGTCCATTACAATCTACAGTTTTTATCGCAAGAGAGAGGTTTTAGGTTCCGTCTGCACTTGAATATGTTGCATGATGCTACATGACCATTAACAGAATGGATAGCTGCAAGGATGGATAGCAACAAATAGACTGAAAAATATTGTACCATTATATGTTCTTTTCTCCCTTCCCTTCATTATTAATCTCATCTTCTTGTCCCTATTCTTCCCTTCCTCCTCTTGAATACCTCTTTTCTTCATCTACATCCATGGCATATTGATCGGATGTATTTACAAAGATGATAGTTCGGGGGTTAGAATGCAAATCCAAATAACAGATGCATAGGAGAGATGGGAATGGTGTGAGGATTTGATGGAGAAGAATGGCCGCACTCACACTGTACAATTTTGAGAGATGATCATTTTATTTTTCTATCATTTTTCTCTCTTTTTTCTTTTTCTTTTTTCTCTTTTTTTCATTTTTGGGGGCCAGGGAGGAAGAGGGAGGGGTTGATGAGTGCTTTGCAAATTGAGAAGAAATAATGAACAAGGATGCTATGAATGTGTTTCAAACTGTAAGTAATGGATAGAGACTCACATCAGGAGTGAAAAGGCCCATCAAATCATTGAGTCAAGATAAAGACATGTTGCAAGGTGACTCCAAATAGTGCATGTGGCCAATTCTCAACAAGTACACCACTATCCTGACGCTAATCCAATATTGGCCAAAGTCTTCAAGCTCCATAGCCTTTCTTGTCCATGCATCGTGCAATGTAATTCTTGCAACTAGAAGCATGCTAAGAAGGTAACATGTAAACTTGCCAACTTACAGAGTTGATAAGGCAAATTAGCTTGTAATTATATAATAAACCTCAAAAGTGAAAAATTATTTCCAGGAAGGCCCTATATAATTAGCGATTGACTTGGAAAAGAGCAGAAGAAAGTCCACATATCCAGCTTTATTTAACGAACTTTTTTGGCACTCGAATAAAACAAGAACAAGGAAGAGTATTTTTGAGATTACAGAAAAGCCAAAGCACTTTTTATATTCCTATTCCTCTTCAACCTCGTTAAGAATATTTGGCCATTTTCACCGAATAATTTTTCTCAATCAAAGAGTAACAAGTGCCTTAGCTTATTCATTTATTCAAATATCTTAGTATATTTTTTCAATATATTAGGTTAATTTATTCAAACTTAAGAGGGAACCAAACAGTGGTTTTTAGAGTACTAGGCATGGCATAAGAAGGTGATTGGTGTAATCGGATCTAGGAGGATCATCCGACCCGTTGAGGACCAATTTGGCCACTTCATATAGGTCTTGACATGGTTTAGGAGCAAGATTCAGCATATCCAAGACCCAATCATGAACCATAACTTTTGAAGGCCAAACCTTTTTCATACAGTGTCCATTTTCAGCATTCTAGATGCCAAAGCAAAGATCTCGCTGAGTATTACGAGGGTATGACAATCCCAAAAAGGTTTCTTGCACCCTGCTGATAGGGTGGTTCAACAGTATATGGGGCACGAAACAGCTAGGTCAAAGAAAAATTTCTCTTTTTAAGTAAGACTTTGACTAGACAACCTTCCGATCCATGAGGAGTTGGATAGCATGACAAGAGACAAAGTTGATAGTTATTAAACACTTTTACACATCATATTAGTTGATTGATAGAGGATGGGCCTTAACACAATGGTAAGGTTGCTCAACTATGATCTAGGTGTCACAGGTTGAAACATGGAAACAACCTCTTCTGTTGTACTAGGACGTTCTTTTTAATATTAGGTTGATGAATATCTAGTAAATGTTTTTTTTTTTTGAATTCGATAAAAAAAATAACAATAGAATTCATGCACAACGCTGATGCAAAAGCCAACGAAGAGAAACATAACATCCATGAGATAAAAGCAAGTGCATAGATGCAAACAAATAAACAAGCTCTTCGATAAAGTCACAAGCGAGCCATAGAATTAGTACTTCCAGGTCAACAAAGATAGTCTCATCATATAGTGACTGAATGAAATTGGAACAATGCAGCCATAAGATTAAGATAACAATAATAGATATGTGAACGCAAATTCAAGTATGAGAGAAAAATAAAGAATCATCACCTGGTGATGCATTAATCTTTTGTGGAAGGGCTTTCTCTTTGCCAAATTCCAAGGATGTCCATGTGATGGCTTCAGCTTTAAAAAGTCGAATCTCAATTTTTGAAGACAACACTTGATATTTGCATTTTTCAGGTATAATCTGGTTGCCAAAAATCAATTAAAGGGAAAAAAAATAGCCCCAAAAAATTAGGCGAAAGGGTATTAATTATCAAATAGATACCTGAATCAGACACAACAAACAACAACACTACCACTCAGTGTTTGTTGAACCAACCCAAACTGGGTGATTTGGCCTATATCGAACCAAATCGACACCAAAGATTCTAGAGAGTGCTCGCTCTCTCTTCTTGCTCGTCCGCTCTCTCTTTCTCTCTCCCCTCTTTTACACCGATTGATGCCTAGGTAAGCCCCCATCTCTCTCCCACCTCTCCTCCCTCTCTCTTTCCTCCCTCTTCTCCCTCCATGAACCTCCCTCCCTCCCTCTCTCCCCCTCCACCTCTCCCTCCCTCCCTCTCTTTCCCTCCCTCTCCTCTCTTTCCCCACTCTCAATAAGCCCCCCTCTCCCTCCCTCCTCTCTCTCTTACTCCCCCTTTCCCACTCTCCCTCTCCCTCCCCCTATTTGGTACACCCCAGCTTGGTATGATATGTACCAGTACTATACCGAATTGATCGCAAGCCAACACCAGTTTGGCAAACGTTGCTAGCACTTAGTCACTTCAAAACAAGTTAATTAAAAATATACATTGCATGCTACCAGTTTGAATACAATTGGTTCAAGCATTACTTGATTCAAACACAAGCAAAGGAGGGGGATTGCAACAAAGAAAAAGCTAGATCATGTGGAAAGGAAGACAATATATATCCTGTAATATGTAAAAATATTATAGATAATGCATGATAAGACACATCCAGCACCCTTGACCTTTTTCTGTCTGATAATCTAATACTTTGATGTTTACATGAACAAAACATTGAAGACTTGATACGAAAACGTTGATGTAAGCAACAATGCACTCAAGTTATGGATGGTAAGCCCATGAATTATAGAGAAAGATGATACATATACCTTTCAACATCCAACATGACAATCAATTTAAGTTGCCAATTAAAGCCTAAGCTTAAGCTCAGGATTTTTTTTTACTACCTAAAGCCTCTTTCTTAAAAGAAAAAGCCTGGCAACATCATATATTCTGACCCCTTACTGCTATTATAGATTTTGTGGAAAAGTGGGTACTTTCAAAGCCTATTTCTTCTATTGATGAGCAATAACAATGATACAGGTTGCATGTTTAAAAGGCGAACATGTCAATGAATTTCCCCTTCTCTAAACCAGATACCAGTGAGATTAGGATAATCTTCAATATTTTTAATAAATTTACAATATAGTAGAAACATAGCATAAGTGTTACTAACTCATATCACCCCAGACATGCAATAAGACGAGCTTAAGTATGCTTGAAACCAATAAAAATCATTGTCACAGTGTATTTTGAATGATGTTGGAAGAAATATAGTTCATCAGGAAAGAGGTAAGGAACTAAGGATATCTTACGAGCGTACAAAGGCTAAACAAGAACTAATTGTATCATGATAATAACATCATGTACACAAAATAAAAATATCTAAGATTTGAGCACACCTTTGCAAATAGACGCGGTTGAAAATGATAGGTTTCTTCACCAGGGATATTGATGGAGACACTCAACTGAAAAGAAAACAATATATACACTAATGCATGTAAAGAATCACATAAAATGAAAGAAAGGAGATAAAAAAAGAAAACTTTGCAAGACATATGATCTTGAGGGAAAACATACTATTTGTTCACCAAAGTCAACATTCACACATTCAGCCGGGATGCCCTTCGCGAAAATGGTCAAAACCAATTCTATAGAAGTATTGTAGAACTCATGTCTGTATTAAAATAAAACGTTGTTGTTAACTCTTACTTGAAAGTAGAAACCATAATCTATAGGCATGTGCACTAGTAAGAGAAAGGAATCTTATCACATTCCATATATAATGCACACGTTATATTCCACGAAATTCCACCCCTCAGTTAGGCCAGTCGCATTGGACGTCACCCCAACCCAAAATCAGTTTCCTGCATCCAGCCACCCCCTCCACCACTCTATCTATCCACTATTGCTACCTCCAACCATCACTCCACCACCCCATCCTACAAATGCACCCCTGCCCCCTGTTAGGAAAAGATGGAAGAGAATACAAGAGAGGAGCTGTAGGGGAAGGAAGCACAGCAAGCTTGATTGTAGGGGAGGGATTTTCTATCAAGAGGAAAGGAATAGGAGGACGAGGAAGCCATGGAAAGGTAAACATCGGAAAAGGACAGAATCACAGAGATCAAATCATAGAAGATGGGGCAAAGGATGCATAGAATGCAGATGAAGTTGGGTACCAATGAACCAAAGGAAGAAGTTCTAATTAAGATCTTAAAATACAGGTCTAATGAAGCATTTAGCTTTCCCATGTCCAAGTAAAGGTGAGGCACAATATTCATGTGGCTGCAGCCCTAGTTCTCTCGTTGCTAGAACCCTCTGCTTCTTTATTCATTTGTTCATCTGACAGGCTGAGAGAGAGAGTATAAATACTAACAAAATCTATATAATTATTGTGATATATACATTTTACAATGAAGTAGGTTACTTCTAAACCTTAAATTAATCAAATGATTTGTAATGTCATCTGAGACTTCCCATAATTCGTCAAGTTAAGATGTCATTGATCATGATTAATTGCGGATATTCTTGATTTTGATGTCCCACTACATATTTTGCACCACTTGAATATAGAATCATATAATTTATAGTGTACATCCACGATTTAAATATTTTGCTTGTTTCTTTGTACATATCAAGTGGTAGCCTAGTGGACAATTTCCAACAAGATGAATTGTTTTACTAGCCTGTTATTTAGGCATCAAAACCAATTATATTCTAACAAATGTGTTTTAAGATGGGTAAATCATGAAGCACAATTTGGATTTTTATAGTTATACGGCCAAATTGGCAAATAGTTCTTCTAAGAGGAAGGTCCTGCTAATAGGATTGCAACTGTAACATTTCGATATGTGCTCACACACACACTATGCTACAAAAAGCACATGGAATGCACCTTTGGTTTAAAACAAAAATCAACAGAAAGCAAAGAGAATCCAAAATTTATAAGAAAATCTATTTTAAATATAAAAATATGTTATTAATAGAAAGGATCAATTTGAGACAATAAGAAGAAAATTAAAAAAAAAACCAGACTTTTCCTTGAGCAAAACATCTATCTCTTAACAAGTGATAGACTTGTTCTATTCCTCTCTTGTTAATGGTGACATTTTCTATCTAATTCATTATAAATTAGTATATTCAGAGGATGCTAAATAAGATACATAATGGTGATGATTAATAAAGAAAGAGGGGGAATGGGAGAGGCCATATGAGGATGGAATGTGTTCGTGTGTGTGTGTGTGCTGTGTGTTCTGGGGAGGAAGGCAATTAATGGTAAGGGGGTGAGTTGGGAGAAGGGTGTCATGAGATGTGGCCGCATGTAAGTAGAAATTGAGAAAGAGAGTCCTGCATGGATGGATATAGCAAAGGCTTCAGAATATTTCCTTTACGAAATTAAGGAAATCTGAAACCCCAATTAATCATTATTATACAGAAGATCAGGATCTGATATGATATTAAAGTCTTATTATACCAGAGAGAGATTTATAAGGAAGTACTTTAAACTGTGTATGTATGTGTGTCTGTGTGTGAGCGAGTGAGAGAGATAGAGAGAGAGAGAATTTGGGATGTCGGTCCAAGAATTGTGGGAAAGAGAAATGGAATTGATCATCTGTGTCTGCAAAACTTAGATCCAAAAAATCATCAGACAATAAGATTTTCCATAAAAGCCTATCAATTTTCCACCTAAGGGCAAATTTGACTTATCCGAAGATCCCAACTTGCTCCTTTAATAAAGTATGTGTGCACATGTTATGACTTGAAATGGTGAACTTACCACAAACCTTTCATGGATTTCCAAAGTCTTATTATATATGAACTTTGTGTATACACGGAAATGCTTTTATGCCCTAAACTAGAACTAGCTTACACAGTTTAAGCCCCATAAAGGTCACTATATTATGGCTATATTATGACATAAGGTAGGGTTAGCCTTAAAAGAGTTCTGTTTAGCACTTCAGCCCATGCTCTGTCAATTTGCAGACCTAGCTAATAGACACCCCCCAACAAATGATTTTTGTTGTTTCAAAATTTATGAAGATGAAAAAACATAAATAAAATCACAACCAATAGAATCGTTGGGTTATAGCTGGACGCACTTAGACACAAAAAATCATCAGACAAAAAGATTTTCCATAAAAGCCTATCAAATTTCCACCCAAGGGCAAATTTGACTTATCCAAAGATCCCAACTTGCTCCTTTAATAAAGTATGTGTGCACATGTTATGACTTGAAATGGTGAACTTACCAATAAACCTTTCATGAATTTCCAAAGTCTTATTATATATGAACTTTGTGTATACACGGAAATGCTTTTATGCCCTAAACTAGAACTAGCTTTACACAGTTTAAGCCCCATAAAGGTCACTATATTATGGCTATATTATGACATAAAGTAGGGTTAGCCTTAAAAAAGTTCTGTTTAGCACTTCAGCCCATGCTCTGTCAATTTGCAGACCTAGCTAATAGACACCCCCCCCAACAAATGATTTTTGTTGCTTCAAAATTTATGAAGATGAAAAAACATAAATGAAATCACAACCAATAGAATCCTTGGGTTATAGCTGTACGCAAATGGCATACCATGTATATTTGCAAAAGAAAGGTGAGGTTATCAAAGTTGTATGGGTTAGAAAAATGGGAAATAAAGTGGACCATACAAGTAGAATGGAAGTGCACGTCTTCCTCTATGAAGTGATTGGACAGAGTTTTACAATCCCTGGCATTAGATTGTATGAGCCTGAGCATTTTGGATTTGCACCAAGATTGGGTTGTTCGGACCCTCTACAAGGTCATTTTTTTGTAGAAGCACTAACATTAATGCACATCTATGGCCAAAAATTTATTAACTACAATATTAAAGATTTAATGATAACAGGTTAACCTTCAACTGTTTTGACATATATCTATTCTACTATGTAATGCCAACTCCTCTAATGTGCCCATCCATGAGGAGTCCGACTATTCGCATTTCCCATGCCGGTTCTTCCTATCCCTTGTTTCCCTACCTTGACTTTCTCCCATCTCGTCAAAACATGGGACAGCTAACTAGTGAATGTGTGGCTTTTAACCACAAATTCTGAAGGTTCAAGACCTTCCTATGGCTTTTATTATTATTTTCTGTTTAGATGTCTTATATTTTATTCCACATCCTCCTATGCCCATAGCAATTATTATTTTACTTTTTAATAAAACAACATGCATCATGCATTCCACATTCCAGTCTGCAAAGAAGGAAATCAGATTTCCAATTGGGTAGTCTGGAGTCTGGACAAATGACTTTACAACAATGATATGTCTGCTTTGGGGGATACATGAGAGTACAGTTTTGAGCAGTTATAAATTGGGGCAGGTCCCTTTTCTTGCAACAAAAAGGAAAAAAAAAAGAAGAAAAAGCATGTCAATGTGCATATCCGTGCATTTAATGGACAATTGGACAAAAGGGCAGCAACATGTAGGTGTTGCATTTATTATTGCTGGTTTTCAGCTAGGAGGACCTTTCTGGTGTGTGAGAGCTTCTGTCAGTTGTTTCTAGGATACCATTTTGCCCTGTGGCATTTAAGTAACCACCCCATCCACCACTCTTTAGTTCATTTTGTTCTTCTATCCTTTGTATAAAGCAAAGTACTCTATTGCAATTTGAAAGTACAAAAGCAAGATCAAACAAGGAAGATGAGATAAAATAAATGTATAAAGAAGCTTAATAAAATGCACTATGATTAAAGGATGGCAAGTAGATTGCTATGTTAGCATTATGGATTGTTAAATATATGAATCAGAATAGCTTTAGAAGAAAGCAACAACCCGCCTGTAACATCTTTGCCACCCTCTCTACACGTACACCATCTAATCTGCTGTCACTTTTAAAAAGAAACAGCAGATAGAACAGACACAATGACTGCACATTGTTACAGACGTGTTTCAAAATTCTACCTACTAAATCTTACAACTAGTATTTGATAATGAGTATTAACTTTGCTACATACAAAAATGATCCTTTCAACCTTGCAATACTGTGATATGCTTTGAGGAATATACTTGGAAAATAGAATACCACAATAAGAACAAAAAAGATTAAAATACTCAAAAAGTGGTATTTTATTCAACAATATAAAAATGAAAAGGCCTTGTAGTGGCTGAGCTAAAACATAAAACTAATTTTCTGTTATTCCATATTTATGGCTGCCAATTCCCGTGTTTGACTCTTCAAGAATTGCAGCCATTTAGTCTTGCCTTGTATGGCCATTTCTTCAAGACTTGCAATCTCGCCATGAAACCTTCACATAGATTATGCATGAAAAGCTAAATAATCATTTACCATTAGTAATTTAAATACCTAAATTTTAGTTTGCTTGGGGAAACAATAGTAGACTGATAAGACGTATCATCAGTATGCCCAACATCCTTTGAAGGAGTAATTGCACTTGGTGTCACTTTTTCAGGCAGGTTTCTGATCTCGTCTGCAAGAACATGAACATAATTTAAGAATCTTAAATAAGAATTGATAAGCTAAATGATCACTTAGGAAACTACAAGAGTCATTGGCCACATTTATGTACTCTCATGTTTTTAAAAGAATTCAACTAGTATTAGCTGACTTAACAGTTTAGTTGTAAGAATCTCGATTTTGCCCAGCAGTGATCACTAGGTCTAAATATCATAGCATTCCTCTCAGTACGGATCTCATGTCCACACCCTATTTAATCCTTAACGTTTGTCCTGAGCCTAACTCAATTAACTCTCCTTGAACCAAGACCAACAAATTTGTTTAATCAATTTTGATATGTTAAAGGATAAAGTCAGCTTTCTAGTTTTTTTGAGCCAACAAATCTTGCGCAGAGGTTTGAGCACCCAAGTCCAACCTATGAACAGTTTAGCAAATCTACCCACTATTTAATCCTTAAGTAGGTTTCTCCCTAGCCTGGCTCAATTAATTCTCCTTGAACCAAGACCAACAAATTAAGAAGAATTTCCTTAAATCTAGATTTAAGTAGAATCTGATTGGACAGGCTAAAGGCGTCATAAATGGCTAGGCCACTCCCTCTTCCCAAACAAGTCCATCCCATGTGATTCTCATGAGAAGTTGAGGGGTGAACTCTCTTCCCTTCAACTACGCAGGGCATTATCTAGGTTGTTAGTTGATAACCCAATTGCAGTAGTGTAATTTAAGTATCTGATTGGATACACTAAAGGTGTAATAGATGGCTGGAGCAATCCCCTTTTCTCAAACAAGGCCACTGCTGTGGTTGTGGGGGGAGGGGGGTCCCTTCAACTAAGCAACAAAAATACGTAGGGCATTCTCGAGGCTGTTAATTGACAGCTTAACTGCAGCACTGTTAGTATCAGAATGATAATTTTGAGGTCAGATCTTTATTTCAGTATTTTAACTTAGGAAATGATTATTAAATTTTGCATGAATTTTTGTAAACTTAAAGCCCAAGAGTCCCATATCAAGAAATGTGCCAGATTCACTAATTTAATTGACAAAAGATAAAGTAAGAAACCAGATGTATTTCTCAGTTTGAAACATAAAACATAGAGCAGCTTATGTCTTAGGTTTGATCGGATCAGATCAACCAAATTTCTTGAAAAGGTTGGTTGAAGCTTACCTAGTCCTATTGAGATTTACTTACCGAGACTCAGGCCCATACCTTGAGACCCAAACTGAGTTCAGGTCATGTTTAAAATGCAGAAGACAAGCATGAATCCATCATGACTTGGATCTAGCAAAACTTGTTGACATTCTAATACCCTGTTTTTTATGCAAAACTTAAGTATAGAAATGATGCATATGTTTCAGTAGTTTCCTCTATCAGATCAATGATATTACATGAATTTGGCATGTCCTAAATCTGGTTCTCCTTTGTTCACATGTTTATCCAAAATGATAATGATGACAATAACAACAAATAAGAAGCATATAAATTTGCAAAATAAAGAAAGCTAAGAGAAAGTCAAGCTAATGCTCAACATGAAGACCTTGAGCCCCCTATATAAATTGTTCTTGCCTCGTTTGAGAGAAGAAGAGGAAGGGGGGCACTGGGAAAGGCTTTCTTTAAGAAAGAAAAGAGGTGTGATCATTTACAATTCCCTTGATTTTAGTACTATCATATTTAAAAATGCTTAGTAATCACTTATGCCTCCCAGTAGGACTTCCTAACATACCTCAGTCCAACATTTTAAGTACCAGACTAGTAGCAGCATAAAATACCATATTGGTAGGGAACCAGTCCCCAGTACACCCTCATACCGAGTATTGGTACCAAGAAATGTATCATACTGACACTATCCGTTAATACTAGTATGGGTACCAAAACTGGCTTCAAACATCGCTTAAGTCATTCCAGCAATATCAATAATATACGGAGTCTTGGAATGTCTCATTTCAAAAATCCCTAAAGTAAATGAGAGTTTGAAATTTTGAATTACCTTAAATCTAATATCATATTGACCCAAAATGATGGGTTTGATATTAAAGTAATAAGTCAAGGTTCGCCGTACCGGTACCGAACCCCGTACCGGTGCCGCATTAGTATAGGCGTACCGAGTGTCGGTACGGTACCGTACGCTCAGTACCGACCGTACCGACATTGGTGTACCGATACCGGTACCCATCGGTACGGGTACGGTACGCTCGGTACCGACCGGTACCGACCGGTACAGCGAACCTTGTAATAAGTAAAAAACTATATTGTGACATGCCTATGATAGGCACCAGACATACAGAAGTATGTACATTATGTGAGGCATACATATGCTTTTGGTTGTTTGTTCTGTTGTATGGGATATCCCATGTTCGAGTCCTCATAGTGCTTATGCACTATGTGATTTCACAAAAGGGACACAGAATGGATGGGGAAATCAAATGTGGTCTAATCCTACAAATAACTGTTGGAGTATCGCACTGAGAAAAGGCCAGCTTACTAACTCCCCTACTTCTAAGGGTGACCGGCTGACCGCCATAAGTTGCACCCTTAAAAGATGTAAACAAGCTTGAATTTAATTTCAAGACTTTTCCTTGTTATAACTTTGGGTGTTAGGTAGAAAATATAATTGGTGCTCATCATGGACAAAGAGGAGTCATCAAATTAAAACACAGAAAATACCTGTTATTTGCTCCTCACATTCCTTAATCAGTCGTATGAATCTCGAGTCCCCAGGTGCCAAAGAGGAACCAGCTTCAAGGGCTGCCTTTGCAGTCTGATATTCCTCTAGTTTAATACAAGCAGTTCTGTCAATAAAAAGTAAACATGCATCATCAAATTTTGAAGGGAAAACCAACCTCAAAAGGCAACTAACAAGCTTGAGACATACTATCAGCCCATGACATGTACAGCTTGTGCAAAGAATATGACTGATATTTGTGTAAAGATCTGAAATTGGGCCCAATGAACTGAAGTCGGCAATGGATGCCGACTTCAGTTTGTTCATCGTGGTCATCCCCACGATGAACACACTGGCCAAACGGCCAGCGGATTCCCCTCCCCCTCCCCGCAAATCCCTCTCCCTCTCTCTCTCCCTCTCTTTCTCTTCTATGAGAACCCCATCCC
The DNA here is from genome assembly GCF_009389715.1 of Phoenix dactylifera. Taxonomy (NCBI): domain Eukaryota; kingdom Viridiplantae; phylum Streptophyta; class Magnoliopsida; order Arecales; family Arecaceae; genus Phoenix; species Phoenix dactylifera. The sequence goes on from NW_024067750.1 coordinate 190,681, forward strand.
AGCCCATTCCTTTCTCCCCATTCCTCTAAAAAAAAAAAAAAAGAAGAAGAAAATCTAACATTTCCTCCTCTCCTCTTTCCCCTTCCTTGAGAGCCGCTGCCGTCGCCGGAGCCCCGTCACCGCCGGAGCCGCCATCGCCGCCGGGGAACCACACGTCAACGACTAGAGGTGAGAAAGGCAACCTATTTATTGTTTTTTTTTGGGATTTAAGGGGAGAGAAATGAGGGATGCCAACCGGGTTCCATTCCCCTGTTTCAGAAGATTTATTTTTGGGATTTGACCGGCCGACGGGGGCCGGCCGGGGTCAATCCGGCCGAAACGAGTTCGGCCGGAGGTGGCGAACGGGGGCCGGGCTTCCCAGCCCCGAGCTCCCTCTCTTTCCTCCCTTTCTTCCTCTCCTTCTCCTCTTATTCTTCTGCTCTTCCGCCGCTCGTGATGGTGGGGTAGCCGACGGCGGCTAGCCGAGCGCCGCCGCCGAGGGCCACGGTCGACCGCCGAGGGCCGACCGGAACCACCAGCCACCCTCCTCCCTTCTTCTCCTTCTTCTTCTCTTCCTTCTTTCTTCTTCTCTTCTTCTTCTTCTTCTTCTTTATTCGGCCTGGGTTTTTCCTTGCTTTGAAATCCGTGCCTTATTTGTGAACCAGATCTTGAACCGGGTTTATATTGTGAACCGGTTCCACCTATTCCATGAATGGGTTTTATTATGGTCTGATCAGATCTGGTCTGGGTTGGACTGGGGATTTGTTTTTGGGCTGAGTCGGGCCAAATTGGATCTGTGGGCTGGGTTGGTTTGGGCCCGAGATCTGATCTGGACCTGTAATCTGGTTTGGTTCAATTGGGCCTAATCTGTGTTGGGCCACAATTGGTTTGGGTTTAAAGGATTCTGATTTTTGGGATGTAGTTTACTTGTTCTTAGGGTCTATGTTTGATCTTAGGGATCCATTCTTGGATCTTTGAACTTAGGAGTTTAAGGGGTTGGAATTAGTTTAAATTATGTTTCTTAGTAAATTAAATAATTAATATTTATGTTTAATCAGGGGTTCGTGATATCTGTGGCAGGAATTTTTAAGCGAACCCAGGTAGGTGACCTATTGCTTTAAAGTAGAATTTTAACATGTATCATGCATACGTTGATGTATGATTTATTATTGTCATTATATGTTAGAATTAGAATTAAGCATTTAATTTCATAAACTATTAATTTATTACTGGCATTATGTGTTAGAATTAGAAATTAATATTTAATTTCATAAACTGTTATGTACTTTACTATTGGGAGTTTGATCATGACTTGAGTTGGAAAGTTGATTGTTGATTTTTAAAATCCGCGTGACTATAGTCTAGGCCCCGCCAATGGGATGATACGTTGGCCCTGTCGACTTGTACTGAGGAACTAGTTCCGACACCGCGACCACCGGTGATAGAATAGTGGCGGCACAGGGGTGCATTTTTGCTCTTCGGAGCGGCTCGGTGGAGCGTGAGATTGGCACCAGGGGGTGCGGCACAGTGGTGCGTTGGCTCAGTGGAGCAGCTCTTCGGAGAGTTGTATTGGCACTACGGTGTAACCATGCCACTGGGTAATGTGGCCGTAGTCATGCGGTTGAGTTATTTTGAGTCTCGGATTGGATTTACGGGTTATCGTGTGGATTTTGAATTTATGAGTTTTAGCTGCTTTTCATATGTATCATGACATGTTATAGGATGACTTTATTGCATGATGTTGCCTACTGAGCTGTTAGCTCATTCCTACTATTTACATTTTGCAGGTGATGACATATGATTATGGGGATTACGGGATGGAGTGATCATGATGTAGTTAGCTAGTAGATATTGACTTTTTCTTTTGACTTATGTGTATATATGGACATTTGATATGAAAACTGGAATTTATCTTTCATTAGCTATTGATGCTTGATCTGATCTATCTGCCTTGCGTGCTTGCGGGGTCCGCCCTGCAGGTGCGCGGCGTCTGCTCGCGCCCCGGGCCCCGGGTTCGGGGCGTGACAGATTTATTGGTATCAGAGCATAGGTTAAAGATCACTAGGAACATTATAACAGAATCATAATAAATATAATAATAAATAATAATAATTAAAAATTAATTAAAAAAAACTTAGGAATATAGGGACACATGTGAAGAAATGAGAGTGGGGTAGAAAATCTTATGGGTGGGTGGATCTAACACTAATGATGTGTTATTCGTGAAAAAAAAAAACTTAGGAATATAGGGACACATGTGAAGAAATGATAGTGGGGTAGAAAATCTTACGGTGGATGGATCTAACCCTGATGTTGTGTTGTTTGTGTATGTATCAGCATGCCGCCCCGCCGTGCACGTGTGGCACCTCGCCGCCTGATCGAGACTATCGGGAGTGATCCAGCCACTTCTCATCCGACTGAGAGAGTCCAGGGGGACGAGACTGATCAGACAGTACTGGATGGACCAGATCATGGCCAGGAGAGCAGGATGGGAGGATCGACCCAAGTGATGGAGCTGATCAGAGATGTGGTTGGGTTAGTTCGACAGCAGAGGGGACCACAGCAGCTATTTCCCTCTGCTAGTTCTTCAGATCAGGGGAGGAGTATAGCAGAGTTCAGGAAGTTGGCTCCTCCGGCCTTCAAGGGAACTACCGATCCCCAAGAGGCCGAATGTTGGATAGATGAGATGGAGAAGGCCTTCAGGGCCATGGGTTGTACTGAGGAGGAAAAGATCAGATTTGCCACTTATATGCTTCAGGACCGGGCTCATCATTGGTGGGAGTCTGTGGAGAGGACCATGATGCAGGATGCAGGATCTGTGACCTGGCCGGGATTCCGCATGGCCTTCTACTCCAAGTATTTTCCTTCCAGTCGTATCAGGGAGCTGGATAGGGAGTTTCTGAGCCTCTCTCAGGGGAGTATGACTGTGGAGGACTATGAGGCTGAGTTTGATCGGTTGTCCCGTTTTGCACCATCTCTTGTCCAAGACCCTAAATCTAGGATGAGTAGATTTGAGGAAGGACTGAGGCCTCGCCTGCGTCAGGGTTTAGCTGCTGTTCACTCGACTGATTATGATGACCTAGTTGACAGAGCTAAAAATATGGAGATCATCTGGAAGGAGACACAGGATGCTCAGAAAGGAAAGTCGAAGAGGACCAGGGACTTTGATTCTGACGGTGAGCGGCATCTGCGCCGACCTATGCAGTTCCGTCCAGGAGCAGGGCAGCGAGTTCCACATGGGAGGACTGCACCGGATCGCAGGGGGATAGCAGGAGTGTGCTTTAGGTGTGGCCAGACTGGACATAGAGCTGTTGAGTGTCTTCAGACACGGCCTGGTATTGGGGCATGTTTCAGGTGTGGTCAGCAGGGCCACCGGATAGCTGAGTGCCCTCAGACTCAGACTGTTTCTGGAGTTTGTTTCGGGTGTGGTCAGCCGGGTCACAGGATTTCCAGTTGTCCTCGTACTAGATCTGCGCAGAGGCCACCGAGTTCTGTAGCTCCTCAACGACAGACTTCCTTCACTCCAGTACAGGCTACCCAGTCAGCTGTCCCCAGGCAGCAAAGGGGAGGAGGATCTCGTACCCAGGGACGAGTTTATGCGCTGACTCAGCAGGATGCTCAGGCATCCAACACTGTAGTGACAGGTACACTGTTGGTATCTTCCACTTATGCTTATGTGTTATTTGATTCTGGTGCTACGCATTCTTTTATCTCATCTTCATATGTGCATAAGTGCGATTTACACTACTCTTCCTTAGAGAGGGAATTATGCATTAGTACTCCAGCTGGGGGTACAATGACAGTTAGTCAGATCTGCATTTCCTGTCCAGTACTAGTTGAGGGTAGAGATTTGAGAGCTAATTTGATTGTTATGAATCTGCATGATTTTGATGTAATCTTGGGTATGGATTGGTTGGCTGCATACCACGCTACCATAGACTGTTTTCTGAAGAGGGTGACCTTCCGGATCCCGGGTATTGATGAGTTCAGTTTTATGGGTGATGACTGGGGTGTCTCTTCTCAGGTAGTGTCTGCTATGCAGGGCATAAGATCTCTTAGAAAGGAGTTTCCCATCTTTATGGCCGCAATTGCAGATTCTGAACAGTCTGAACAGAGAATTGAGGATATAGCAGTAGTCAGTGAGTACCCTGATGTCTTTCCTGATGATCTGCCTGGCTTACCTCCTGATAGAGATGTCGAGTTTGCTATTGATATAATCCCTGGTACTGCACCTTTGTCTAAAGCTCCTTATAGAATGGCCCCTGCTGAACTAAAGGAGCTGAAGGACCAATTACAGGAGATATTGGATCTGGGTTTCATTCGACCTAGTGTCTCTTCTTGGGGTGCCCCAGTATTATTTGTAAGAAAGAAAGATGGTAGTATGAGACTGTGTATTGATTACCGGGAAATCAATAAGGTGACTATTAAGAATAGATATCCTCTGCCCCGGATTGATGATTTATTTGACCAGCTTCAGGGTGCTCAGGTATTTTCCAAAATTGATCTTCGATCTGGATATCATCAGCTGAGAATAAAGGAGTCTGACATAGCCAAGACTGCTTTCCGTACCAGGTATGGACACTATGAGTTCCTTGTTATGCCTTTTGGTTTGACTAATGCACCAGCAGCATTTATGGATGATGAACAGAGTGTTTAAGCCTTTTCTGGATAAATTTGTCATAGTATTTATTGATGATATTCTGATATATTCAAGGAGTCAGGCAGAGCATGAGCATCACTTGAAGATTGTTTTGGAGATTCTGAGGCAGAATCAGTTGTATGGTAAATTAAAGAAATGTGAATTTTGGTTGGACAAGGTGATGTTTTTGGGGCATGTTATCTCTAAGGAAGGAATTATGGTTGACCCAAAGAAGATTGAAGCTGTGGTTGATTGGAGCAGACCGAGTAATGTGTCTGAGATTCGCAGCTTCCTTGGACTAGCCGGTTATTACAGAAGGTTTGTGGAGGGCTTCTCTAGTATTGCTGGACCCCTGACTCAACTCACTCGCAAAGGAGTGAAGTTTGAATGGTCGGATCAGTATGAGAAAAGCTTCAAGGAATTGAAACACCGTCTAGTATCAGCACCTATTCTGACCCACCAGTTACCGGTACTGATTTTACCATTTACAGTGATGCTTCCAAGAAGGGTTTGGGTTGTGTGTTAATGCAAAATGGGAAGGTTATTGCTTATGCCTCCCGACAGCTTAAGCCCTATGAAGAGAATTATCCCACTCATGATCTTGAGCTTGCAGCTGTGGTTTTTGCCTTAAAGATCTGGAGACATTATCTGTATGGAGAGACATACCAGGTTTTCACTGATCATAAAAGTCTGAAATATCTTTTCACTCAGAAGGAGCTGAACATGAGACAGAGAAGGTGGCTGGAATTACTGAAGGATTATGATTTATCTATACATTATCACCCTGGGAAGGCAAATGTGGTAGCAGATGCTCTAAGTAGAAAATCTTCAGGAAATGTTGCAGCCTTGATTACTACTCAGAGAAATATCCTGGAGGATCTGAGGAGGGCAGAAATAGAGGTATATCTGCAGGATGCTACCCTGAAGTTGGTAAACTTGCGAGTCCAACCTACACTCATTGACAGAATTAAGGCAGCGCAAGTGGATGACTCTTGGCTCCAGAAGATCAAGAAAGATGTTGAGTCTGGATCTCAGCCTGATTTTCATATACATGAGGATGGCTCATTAAGGTTCATTGGCAGAGTTTGTGTTCCAGATGATCCTAGTCTGAAGAAGAAAATTATGGAGGCTCACAGTACGGGATATACAGTGCATCCTGGTAGTACAAAAATGTATAGGGATCTGAAAGTTGTGTTCTGGTGGAACAATATGAAGAGAGAGATTGCCCAGTTTGTATCTCAATGCTTAACTTGTCAGCAAGTTAAGATTGAGCATCAGAGACCAGCTGGTATGCTTCAGCCCCTGCCGATCCCAGAGTGGAAGTGGGAGCATATCACTATGGATTTTATGTCAGGGTTACCTCGTACCCTCAAAGGTAATGATTCAGTCTGGGTGATTGTAGACAGATTGACCAAATCAGCACATTTCCTGGCATTTAAGACTGGGATGACACTAGAGAGATTTGCAGAGTTGTACATTGAGCAGATCGTACGGCTACATGGAGTTCCGGTATCTATAGTGTCTGACAGAGACTCCCGATTTGTGGCTCATTTCTGGGGCAGTTTGCACAAAGCTTTGGGGACCACTCTTAGCTTCAGTACAGCTTTTCATCCACAGATAGATGAGCAGTCCGAGAGGACCATTCAGATTCTAGAGGATATGCTGAGAGCCTGTTCTATTGATATGAGGGGTTCTTGGGATCATCATTTGTCGTTGGTAGAGTTTGCTTATAACAATAGCTACCAGGCAAGTATTCAGATGGCTCCTTATGAGGCGTTGTATGGTAGGAAGTGTAGATCACCTATCTGTTGGGATGATGTGGGGGAGAGAAAAATTCTGGGTCCAGAGATTATTCAGCAGACAGTGGAGAAGGTTCAGCTGATCAGAGAGCGACTTCGGGCAGCTCAAAGCAGACAGAAGAGTTATGCTGATATTAGGAGGCGGGATCTGGAATTCCAAATCGGAGATCATGTTTTTCTCAGAGTGTTCCCTTCTAAAGGGGTAATGCGATTTGGAGTTCGGGGTAAGCTCAGCCCGAGATATGTGGGACCATTCGAGATTCTTGAGAGAGTTGGAGCTGTTGCTTATAAGCTGGCACTTCCACCTGCTTTATCGGGGGTTCATTCTGTTTTTCATGTCTCTATGTTGAGGAGGTATATTGCTGATCCCAGTCATGTGATTGAAGTGGCACCTTTGCAGCTCCGCGCAGATCTTTCTTATGTTGAGCAACCTATCCGTATAGTGGATAGGAAGGACCAAGTTTTGAGGAGGCGCACGATTCCTTATGTAAAGGTGCAGTGGAGCAATCACAGTGAGAAAGAAGCTACCTGAGAACTGGAGGAGGAGATGAGAGAGAAGTTTCCTGCCTTGTTCTCGGATTGAGGTATGTTTTAATTTCGAGGACGAAATTTCTTTTTAGTTGGTTAGTGTGTAAAGATCTGAAATTGGGCCCGTCCTTGGGCCCAATGAACTGAAGTCGGCAATGGATGACGACTTCAGTTTGTTCATCGTGGTCATCCCCACGATGAACACGCTGGCCAAACGGCCAGCAGATTCCCCTCCCCCTCCCCGCAAATCCCTCTCCCTCTCTCTCTCTCCCTCTCTTTCTCTTCTCTGAGAACCCCATCCCAGCCCATTCCTTTCTCCCCATTCCTCTAAAAAAAAAAAAAAAGAAGAAGAAAATCTAACATTTCCTCCTCTCCTCTTTCCCCTTCCTTGAGAGCCACTGCCGCTGCCGTCGCCGGAGCCCCGTCACCGCCGGAGCCGCCATCGCCGCCGGGGAACCACACGTCGACGACTAGAGGTGAGAAAGGCAACCTATTTATTGTTTTTTTTTGGGATTTAAGGGGAGAGAAATGAGGGATGCCAACCGGGTTCCATTCCCCTGTTTCAGAAGATTTATTTTTGGGATTTGACCGGCCGACGGGGGCCGGCCGGGGTCAATCCGGCCGAAACGAGTTCGGCCGGAGGTAGCGAACGGGGGCCGGGCTTCCCAGCCCCGAGCTCCCTCTCTTTCCTCCCTTTCTTCCTCTCCTTCTCCTCTTCTTCTTCTTCTCTTCCGCCGCTCGTGATGGTGGGGTAGCCGATGGCGGCTAGCCGAGCGCCGCCGCCGAGGGCCACGGTCGACCGCCGAGGGCCGACCGGAACCACCAGCCACCCTCCTCCCTTCTTCTCCTTCTTCTTCTTCTTCTTCTCTTCCTTCTTTCTTCTTCTCTTCTTCTTCTTCTTCTTTATTCGGCCTGAGTTTTTCCTTGCTTTGAAATCCATGCCTTATTTGTGAACCAGATCTTGAACCGGGTTTATATTGTGAACCGGTTCCACCTATTCCATGAATGGGTTTTGTTATGGTCTAATCAGATCTGGTCTGGGTTGGACTGGGGATTTGTTTTTCGGCTGAGTCGGGCCAAATTGGATCTGTGGGCTGGGTTGGTTTGGGCCCGAGATCTGATCTGGACCTGTAATCTGGTTTGGTTCAATTGGGCCTAATCTGTGTTGAGGCCACAATTGGTTTGGGTTTAAAGGATTCTGATTTTTGGGATGTAGTTTACTTGTTCTTAGGGTCTATGTTTGATCTTAGGGACCCATTCTTGGATCTTTGAACTTAGGAGTTTAAGGGGTTGGAATTAGTTTAAATTATGTTTCTTAGTTAATTAAAAAATTAATATTTATGTTTAATCAGAGGTTCGTGATATCTGTGGCAGGGATTTTTAAGCGAACCCAGGTAGGTGACCTATTGCTTTAAAGTAGAATTTTAACATGTATCATGCATACGTTGATGTATGATTTATTATTGTCATTATATGTTAGAATTAGAATTAAGCATTTAATTTCATAAACTATTAATTTATTACTGGCATTATGTGTTAGAATTAGAAATTAATATTTAATTTCATAAACTGTTATGTACTTTACTATTGGGAGTTTGATCATGACTTGATTTGGAAAGTTAATTATTGATTTTTAAAATCCGCGTGATTATAGTCTAGGCCCCGCCAATGGGATGATACGTTGGCCCTGTCGACTTGTACTGAGGAACTAGTTCCAACACCGCGACCACCGGTGATAGAATAGTGGCGGCACAGGGGTGCATTTTTGCTCTTCGGAGCGGCTCGGTGGAGCGTGAGATTGGCACCAGGGGGTGCGGCACAGTGGTGCGTTGGCTCAGTGGAGCAGCTCTTCGGAGAGTTGTATTGGCACTACGGTGTAACCATGCCACTGGGTGATGTGGCCGTAGTCATGCGGTTGAGTTATTTTGAGTCTCAGATTGGATTTACGGGTTATCGTGTGGATTTTGAATTTATGAGTTTTAGCTGCTTTTCATATGTATCATGACATGTTATAGGATGACTTTATTGCATGATGTTGCCTACTGAGCTGTTAGCTCATTCCTACTATTTACATTTTGCAGGTGATGACATATGATTATGGGGATTACGGGATGGAGTGATCATGATGTAGTTAGCTAGTAGATATTGACTTTTTCTTTTGACTTATGTATATATGGACATTTGATATGAAAACTGGAATTTATCTTTAATTAGCTATTGATGCTTGATCTGATCTATCTGCCTTGCGTGCTTGCGGGGTCCGCCCTGCAGGTGCGCGGCGTCTGCTCGCGCCCCGGGCCCCGGGTTCGGGGCGTGACAATTTGCAGATGAGGCTGACCCAACATATTGCATGATATATCATAATTGCAGGCATCATAAGTTCATAATGTCATTTACTTGATTTATATATAATATAAGGTGGAAAATGGGAAAGACTCCTCGAAACATAAATGCTCTTCCAAAAGAACAAGATATACAACAAAGTTCACTATAAGTGATGGATATACTACAAGAGCATTGAACTAACCCTTTTCGCAAGTAAGCTTTTGGCAATGAAGGATCCAACTCAAATGCTCTGTTTGCATCAGCAACAGCCTCTGCACAGAAAAAAAAGGTTGACATTAACTTGCTATCCGTTTATGCCATGCAAAAAAATATTGATTATTGACGCAAAATAGAGATGGATAGCTTCTGAATAGTATTAAAAAAGAGAAAAGAAGAATAACAAAACAGTATTCTAAACTACAAAATGCTCAGAAGCAAGCTGAATATCAAATTTTTTATAGATTATAACCAATATACTCGAAACATCCTTCAATAGATTGTTGGAATAAAAACCTTGCAACATAGTTCTTACTTCACAATCCCTCTTTGCACAAATCACTTAGTTAAATATCATAATTTAATATATAAGCAAGAATATAGTCCTGCACCATGTTAGAAGATATTCTCCTTAACCATCATGGCCCATTTTAAAAAGCTATACTGTAATAATTTAACTGTGGCGAAACATCACTAAGATCCCAACCATCATGTTAGTAATATTAAGGAAATTGAATGAGACTGTCACGGGTACCACAATATACTATTTGAGCTTGTATAGCCAAGGACTGTCAGGAAGTAGCTCCATATATTATTCTGAACACATATAACCCAGGCCAGCTGAACTTTATAGTTGTAGCTCACAGAGCAGCAGCATGAGTTAAGTTGCTGTAATCATGAGATTAGGTTTTATAACCATGATGGTTAAAATAGATGGTCAAGATAGGGTCCACTGTGAAACAACTCCGGATTATTGATAGTGACTAGTGACCATCAAAAATGACTCAAGGTCATGCAATTATAGTTCACTACAATAACCACTTGATCAATAATGTAAAATAATTATTATGATTATCTTTCCGAAAAAGTCCAAATTGAAGTCGAAGTCTTGTCATGATCAAGGATCACTTAGTGGGTCCTAATAGGAAACTATTCAAATTCGGTAATCCTAATCACTACCATCTGAAGACTGATGTCATTAGAATCAAAAACTCTTGCATATGAATTATCAAAACAAAACAGCTTCTCTAACTCGTCTTCTCTAGAAAGAAGAAGAGAGAACAGATTGAATAATCATCCTACAAATTGAGGATTTGACCTGCATGGCATGAAAGTTCGTTCAATTTCTAGAAAACTCTATAAAACAAGATCCACAATTTTGGCACTGATGCTGTACCAGCAATGTCGGTTCAGTATGGTCCATATGGTATGCATCCCATGCTAAAACAACTCCCGACCTTTTTTTCTCACTTTCTATCATGGTAGCATTCGAAACTAGGCAATACAGGTCGGTACAATATGGTACGCATTGAGATTTTAGGCCGTACCAGACAGCACGGAACAGTTAAGCTCAATTCAGGTTGCTTGCAGTTCAGTACGGGCCAACTCGGGGCATGTACCAATCTGAATGCTGTTTTCATGCCAATTCCGACCAGGTAGGTGGCTGGTTCGGAGCAATACGACAAACATTGGTATAAAATTTATTGAAGACCTAACCTAAAAGTCAACCACTAAACAACCATAAAAATAGAAATCAAATCAAATAACTCCTTGATCTCAATTCCAAAATTCCACAGCTCTATTATAGGCCCCTCAGTCCCCTCAACAGCAAGATCAATCATATAATAACTGTCAGAACAAGCAGTGCTTTAAGAAGAGAAGGGATATCAAACAAGAGAAAGAAGAAACACAAACCAGTAACTATCCCAACAACTTTAATTCATTTGATGCAACTAGCTTTCGCAACAGGCAACAACTATAGCAACAAAAGGCACAAGAAACAGAGAACAAGAAAAGAAGAAACAAATGAAAGATCACGTCCGCGCAGTCCACGTAAAGATAGGCGGTCTTAGGATAGCGGTTTTGTCTAGGACTACATCTTTTTCCATTCATAGCACAGTCTTGAAATTTAAAAAGAAAGATTAACACAGCGCTGATGACATGGACAAACTATTCTGTCTATGAAAAATCAATCAGCCTGTACCAAAAAAAAAAAAGAAAAGAAAAATCAATCAGCAGTCGAAGAAGAAGATGACGATGAACAAGAAATCAAGAAAAACCATCTCCAAAATTCAAATTCACAAATCAATCAAATATATAAAGAACACAAGAATCTCACAAGAACCTAGAAATCAATGAACAACTAGAATCTCCTGAGAAACGAAGAGCAAAAAGACGAAAACCCTAGAAAAGATCACCAAGAAGTGCAAACACCTCTAAGAGCAATGTAGCAAGAACTGTTTCGGCTACAAAATGTCAATCAGCAGTCGAAGAAGAAGAAGACGAAGAAGAACAAGAAATCAAGAAAAAGCATCTCTAAAATTCGAATTCAAAAATCAATCAAATATATAAAGAACACAAAAATCTCGCAAGAACCAAGTAATCAATCAACAAGAGAAACGACAAGCAAGAAGACGAAAACCCTAGAAAAGATTGCCCGGAAGTGGAAATATCTCCGAGAACAATGTATCAAGAGCTGAAATTTTCTTCATCACCGGTGAAATTCTTGAGCTTGATATTGGCCTGGGCGCGGTCGGCGTAGAGATCGGCGTTCTTGGGGTCCAACTCCAGCGCCTGCGAGTAGAGATCCAGGGCGAGCTCAAAGCCGTCTTCGAAGAAGGCTTCCTTCGCCCTCTTCACCAGATCCGCCGCCATGGGAGAGGGGAACCGAGAGCGAGCGAGCGGCGAGCGCAACGAGAAGAGAGGAGGAGATGCGAATAGAAGTGCAACTAAAAGGCTTTAGAGGAGAACACCGAGGAAAGGAATTTAAAGAGAGAGAGGGGGAAGGAGGCCGACCGCGGAGTTGACTCAGGACTTCAGTCAAACGACCGTGTTACGGTGTTAGGGAAGTCTGGAATGCAGTCTCCGATTTCAGATACTGCGACAGCTCGGCGAACCAAGGGGAATAGAGAAACTGTTTACGTGCCGTCCGCGTCTGATATGGATCCATTTGCTAGGCTGACCCTAGGGTGGTAGACCCACCAAGATTTTTTGTTAAAGAAACGAATTTTATTACCAGGATGGATGTGAATCTAGAATAATCGAGTCGCATGTAGCACATACTTGTTTCCACTCTCCAACCTTAAAGAAGACCTAGTCAACCATTTATAATTTAATAATATTTGGAAAATGAATTGATGTTGCATAAACATTGACTTATTCAATTGAGAGTGTATCAGAATTCTTGTGTTCTCGAATAAAGTCATATTTATCAGCATCAGCAGTTATTGGTGAGTGGTAAGTAAAGGGTGGTTGGGGTTTAAAGATGAACTTGCCTTGTGTTGCTAGTTGAGAAGATAAAGCTAGCATGATGATACCAATGAACATATCCTTGATTGTTCATAAAACATTCTACATATAGCTTTTATTTTTTTTATTTCTTAAGAAAGGGAACAGGTATCTTAATTCATTGAGATCACGAAAGAGCTTTCACTTTGTTGATTCCAATAATTTTTTTTTTTTTTCGGTTGGTACGGGGGAGAACAACCTCAAAATCAAAATCTCAAAAGCACACCATAGACATGCGCATCGACAATATAAGACAATGCAGGAGGTAATGCCGATTTCTCCAAGTAATCAAAGGCTTTTTGTAAATCTTCATCTACTATCCTATCCGCTGCCTGGTTTTTAATTGATATAATACAAATTTCGTAGAGCAACCTCTTGGGAATGGACATAACTGGTTGCTATTATTATCAAATTCAACATGGAGCAACAATTTTGTAAAAAGTGGTACGTTAGCAATGCAATGTCTAGGTCTATCAAAAATAGAAAACATATCCAAGCTGCTTCAACTTGGTTATAAATAATCTTTTGCTACCAAACATATGTATTCATTGAAGCTCAGTCTCCTTATAGTGTATTATGATTAGTAGTCCATATTTCCCGGTTGAAAGTTTAACTAGTTCTTATATCAAGGACTGCGTTATGTTGGATGCCATTGTAATTTTTAGAAGTTCTATTATTTTGGATACAATGCTGAAGTTCGGCATCTTTCATAAAAGATGTTTGAATTTTTTTTTCTAGAGTTGGTGTTAGCTTGAGAGGAAGCCATAAAAAGAAACAAACATATGATGAATAGGAAAAAGGTTGACTCATAAAAGCCAATTTTAATGCACTTCTCAAATGGTTGAATCACGACGGAGTGTTCGCATGAAGGTTCAATATCGCCATTACTCTCTTTTTGAGTATTGTCATTAAAAGTTTTATTTCCATACTTACAAACTCAAAGAAGGCCCATTAGATTCTGTCCAAAACTAACTTAGTTTGAGATTTTGGCTTGTTTGTCATGCCTTGTGTTCCTCGTTTCAAACTTTTTGATTATTGTATGTCCAAGAAAAGAAGAGAAATCACACAACAAGTTGCATCATGGTAAGGCAAGTTTTAGTTGCACCAAGAAAAAGTCTTTTTTTTCATGTTACAAGCTTATACAAGTTGAACTAAAGTTGGCATATCTTTATACATCTTAGAGAATGGAGCAAGCATAATTTGTAAAGATGGGCAACTTTTTTCTTTACCCAACTTAATAGAAGCAAAGTTAAAATCGAGAGAGAAATTGAATCTGCTTGAGAAGAGGGCCCAAAGCTTCCATTAGTTTCTCGCATGGATGATTGTGTACTCCCTCGTATGTAGTAACAACAATGCTTGTATCCTTGGATAGACGTTGAACTTGCTTTTTCACATTGCATGTGTGCTGCGTGCATCGATAATAGCTTCTTTATCCACATAATAACATGGTAAAAAAGTCCAAAAATGAGAACAAGAATATGCATGAACTAAAGTGATCACATAGAAAGATAATGATAAAACTAATAAAAATTGCACAAATAGCAAGAGTTGAACACACACACACACACATATTAACTAAAGCAAAAAAGTCATGAATAAATGGAATTATAGCCAAAGATCAGGTCCAACTTGCACCAAAATAGAAGCTTAAGCATGTAATTTCATCTGACCTAACCTAACCTAACCTCGTTCAACATCACATGAAAATACTAACAAAAATATTCTCCAAAAAAAAAAATATTGTTATCAAAAAGAAACTAAAGTACTATTTCAAATATGTATATAATAATTGAAGTGCAACTAGTCTTTAGTTAAGACTTGATGAATTATTTTTTGGTCTTTAGGATATAGGTTTTCTATTAATTCATAAAATGTAAGTAAATCTAGTATCCTTTTTTTCCCTTGTCATCAACACTTTCCTTAATGTTAATTTTTCTTGTACTTCTTTGCTAAACGACAACCTCCATACTAAGATTTCTAAACCATTTTTTCCTTAAATCAATGAAATTTCTTACAAAGTATGCTACCTTAACTAAAATTAGCATCATCTAGACTAATTGCCAATATTCGTGCATTTGGTGGCTTTGTTTTCTAACATGTCCTAGTTTGCTAGTGTACACAAAGCAATTGATTCCACTTTGAACCAGGAAATGCACTATGCTTCCAAGTTACAACGGGTTTAAATGGAGTTAAATGTTGCAGATATAATGAGTATTAATAATCTACAGCGGCATGCCTATGAAATTCAACAACCTGGGTACATGGAGGATTATGATGTGTGGACATATGTATGAATGAACCTTAATTTACAATTGTATTTTTGAATATTTAATTTACAATTTAATGCTCAACAGAAGTAATCCTGATAATATCATAAACCATATAGGAGGCATAAAATAATGAGCCATTGCTCATTAGTAACCCATCTTTCAAAAAAAAATGTTAATTAGTAACCCCTATCAGCCTATGCGACTTGAGTTGCACGAAATATGCTACCACACATGCAAGATTACGCATAGAATCATGATGCAGCGTAATCTTTCTCTACCTTAAGCTCCCAATTTGGAAACCTGAAGTGAGCCTACGAAATCGAGCTAATCTATGATGAGAAGTGGTGATGAAAGCCCTATATATGGAACGCGTTTGTATGATTTTCCCTGAAGGTAACTGAGATACGCTGCTGTATGGATCATGAAACTTGTGACACCTCCCATTAATTTCTTGCATCGCAGGTAGTATCAGCTACTCGTTATCATCGATTACACTCTTCAGGTTATAAATTATAGTAGAAACACGTACACTGCATTCTTATTATTTGTTCTCCCACCTACTTCCATCTGTCTCTATGATCCATCATATTTACAAGAGATTTTGCAGGTGAATGTCATATGAAGGCCGTCAAGCATCAGAGAGTGAAAACTGGAAGGTGATGATAAATTTATCCCCTCTTGACGACAGACAAATTTTTCTTTGACATAGATCAATAAAAGAAATAGATTAAGATTAAACAGACCTGGGATAAATGCTGTTCTTCACCGCCTTCTGGCCATACTTCCTCCATCGATAACCATCATCGAGGATGTCATTGGCACTCCTAGTCTGGAATGCAAACCTCGGCCTGCTTACCTTCTTTGCCCTTCCACCCTTTCCTTTCTCCTTGCAGCAACCACCACCACCTTTAGTAGCATTGCCTTCGGCCTCGCTTGGTCTCTCCAGACTCTGTAACAATCCCGCCGGCGTCGGCTGCTGCAGTCCTATCGAGCTCGGTAAGAACAGTGAAGCCCAGTCAATTGCTGGCGCTTCTCCACAGCCTAGCGAAGAAGGCTCTTGTTGCTGCTGCCGTTGGTTGGAGAGACCGGGAGGGCAGTAGCCCGGTGGTACAAGTGGGGGTGAGAAGCAAGGATCGAAGTGGGGAAAAGGTGGTGCTTCTCCTTCCAAAGGTTCCATCAGACTCATACCAGTTTATCGAAAGGGTAGGGAGCCCTGCAGGATTTAAAGGGGAAGAAAAACGGAGAGATGATAGAATTTTTGTTCCTGCGGATTAGATGTACCGGAAGGTGGGAATAGGTTGGGAAGCGTCAACAACAATAGCCAGGATAAAAGGAGCACGCGTGTGACAGAGAACGCCAACAATATCTCAACTACTTTCCTTGCAGTTCAACCGCCCTGCCCGTCCTTGGCTATTTGAACTTTTCAATGGAGCTTGGCAATCACTGAACCATGGTTTGCACTCGTGTCTACTAATCGAAATGGGCGAAGAGGAGAGGGCCATTTTCTTGTGCATGCATGCAGGCACACGGCCAACTTCCTACCTTAAGAGTTGAGACTCGAGATGCTTATATTATATGTTTAAATTAAAAGTGATGATCTTTCTCTTATGTTATTTATGGTAAATATAAGGTATACAAATTAAACACCTTTTGGTAGAAGGACAGAGTTTGGTTAATAAATTAGTTAAACGGGACGTTGGAACAGTACGCTCCGTTTCTTTCTTATTCTTGGGATGAATGTAGGGAGTTAGATATTATTGGACTACTAATTATCAGAGGCTTGACTTTGAGGGAACACATGATCAAGTGGCAGGACTAATTCTTTCGACTTTAACCGGGAAAACTAATTTAAAGACGTACACAAGTAGTTGTGCTTTAGAGGGAATTTGTAGTTAGCGTCTGCTTGAAAGGATTGTGGACTGGGGGTGGAGAATATAAGTGGAATAACATGGATTACGTGTCGTTCACCTAAAGTTATCGCCCCCACCACGAAATCTTCGTCGGGTAAGAAATGCTCGGCCGGCATTAATCAGAATTTGAGGCTCTTCAATAACATTAGTCCGGGGTTTACGAGGAAAACCAACTTTGGATTACTTGGTTGCAAGTATGATGTGGATAGGATGGCGACCTGTCTCCAGAAGTTGCTGGTAGCTACGGCCCTTTTCAGTGGGCCCTCTGAAACATTCTGATGTGTTTCTTTGATGCGGGATGGAGCAGGATCGCGGTTATATCGTCCGCGCGAAATGAGGATTCACCTTCTTTTGCGCGAATTCACCGTTAGATCACCTACCGCACATATCTCAGAGTGTTCATGGTCTGGTGCATGATCCAACGGGAAGGAAGGTGAATCCTTCTTCTGCATGAAGGATAAAACTAGGATCCGTCAATGCATCCTGAGTGATAGATTGGTTTTGATAGCAAAAACCAATCCAATCTCCATTGGGAAAACTAACTGCATCATCTCAACTGAACTCAAAGAGTTCCGTTCCCTCTCACCTCTGTATCCCCTTTTCCCTCTGAGAAGGAAGATACGGGAAAAGACGTGGATGAGGAGCACCGTTTCACAGATCCCTTGACATTAAGAGAGGAGAAGAAAGACATGGACGCCACCTATGGGAAGCCATGGATGAGGTGAGAGAGAGATTGAAGGGTAGGAGAGGCGAGAAGAGGAGAAGAGGCTCGAATTCCTCGCTGAGAAGAAAGACACAAAACGCTGCCTCAAGGAAGCCATGAATGAGCTAGGAGCACCTTTGAGGGAGAAAGAGAGAGGAGATGTTGAATTAAATTAAATATTTTAAATCTTTTCTCCAAATTTAAAATTGGAATTCAAATTCCGCGTCAATAGGCTTTCTGCTTGTTTTGGCCTGCGTCTGCATTGACTTGGTCAATGGCCAAGTGTCAAGCATCTGCGCGCAAGCAAGGGAGCAAACATGGAAAGATCCTAAAAGAAAATAGGCTAAGACAAGTATTATGCATCCACGCGCAAGAGCAAGGATAGAATGACCCCCAAAGAAGGAAGGAAGCATGGGTGGCCAAGATGCAACAGGCCACAGGATCAAAGGAGCACAAGAAGACATATCATCAATTCGCGGAAGGAGAGTCTGCTTCTTTTGACGTGCCTGAGCCTATGTAAAGGGCTCTAGGGATCATTTCAAGACAATAAAAATTCCTATTCTTTCTCTTGTTCTTATTCTCTTCTCCTCATAATTTTAATTATTTTTCTAAGTTTCTTTTGAGCTATTTGCAAGCGTGAACGTGCTCTTCTTTTTTTTCTGAAGGCGTATTAATAGAAAAAATGTGGTTCTGTATTGGATCGTCGTATCTCTAGAAATCCGTGTCAGCGGATCCATGCGTGGGGGGCATAAACTTTTCTGGAACAGCGCGTCAGCGTGCTTCGATCCACAGACCAAATTTTTTATTTCTTCATTTTATTATTTTATTTTTAAGTAAATAATTTGCTAGTTTATTCTTCTTATTTACTGTTTATGAATATTAAAAATATTCAATTATTGATTTATCAATTATATTTGTGCATCTAGGCTAATAGGAGAGGCAAGGAGAGCAGTAAGGCTTGGATGCAGACAATATCTTAGGGAAGCTATGGATGAGGAGGACCATTGATAGAGAGATTGAAGAGAAGAGAGATAAGAAAAGTGCGGTAGGATTTTTGGGGGCTCGGAGGAGAGAGGAGAGGCAAAGAGGGACGGAAGTTTGTGATAATCCGTCGGGCTCTAATTGGTTCTTATTATCAGAATCGTCGGATCAAAAAATCCACGTGGCATCAAATTCCATACTGCAGAGACGAGGTCCCCGCACTTGGAGTTCATGGCGATTACTGAGTCGCAAAGTCGGCCGGGGTAGAGAGCCCGGTCGGCAGTGGAGAGAAGGTCACAGGGTGTGGCGCGGGTTTTGGGGGGCAGCGACCGTGCTGCAGGTGATGCTGCAGTATTGGGCAGCAGGGAGGAAGAATGGGGGGCTGATTTATTTTTAACAATTATTTCCATGACATAAACTCGAATATGTTCTAGAAGGACTTTTCACGATTGCCAAACGGAAGAGAACAGAGTGAGGTGTGGGGGCACTCTGGCCATGATAGAAGATAAAGCCTCAAGTCAGACGATTTTCCTCTCTATTTTTTCAGGAGATATCCGAGCATTGTTGGGAGGTTATAGAGGGTTGTTCCGCTTTCTTCAACACAGCTACAATGGCGGATCCTTGGAAAGACTTACTGATCTCGAAGCAATGAGATGCTTTGGAGCTCATTCACTTTAGGCCAATCAGTCTTTGCACCACCCTCTACAAGACAGTAGCGAAGATTATGGTAGGCACCATGAAGCCGCTGTTACCTAGACTCATTAGCCCGAAGCAATGAGCTTTTCTGGGTAGGCGGGGCATTATAAATAATATTTTGAACGCTCAGGAGTTCATGTCTGACTTTTAGCATGCTTCGTACCGGCAAGGACTCATGGCAGTCAAGCTCGATATGAAGAGAGCATATAATAGAGTCTGTTGGGATTTTCTATAGTATTCCCTCGAGAGCTTTGGTTTTCATAAAGTGTGGATTAGCTGAACATTGGGCCGTGAGAGCTTTGGTTTTCATAAAGTGTAGATTAGCTGGACATTGGGCTGTGTGAGGACTCCTTCCTTCTCCATCTTGATCAATGGCACGCCGATAACTTTCTTCTGCTCCATGGTCAGGCTCCGTCAAGATTGTCCTCTATCTCTATACCTATTTATTATTTGTGTTGATGTGCTTTCTCAAGCCCTGCGGGCTGCCTGCCTGGACTAGGCATTAGATGCCTACACACCTACCCTAAGGGCCGGACCAATCTCTCATTTGCTCTTTGCAGACGCTTGTCTCCTACTAGCCTAGGCTTCCATGAGGCACGCAGTGTTGCTGAAGCGGATTCTAAAGGGCTATTGCGCATTCTCCGGCCAAAGAGTGAATTTTCTTAAGTTTGTCATTTGCTTCCGCCCCAAGATTAAGCTGCAGGTAAAGCATGCCATCATAGAACTCTTGGGAATGAGAGAGGAAGAGGGGCCTTGGAGTATGGTGATAAGGGCCAAATATGGTCTGTGGACTGCTAATAGGGAGATCTAGGGTGGATGGAGGAGCTCCTTTATATAGAGGGAGATCTGCGTGTTAGCAATATATCATATAAATAAACAATAAATCTATGAATTCAATTAAAGGAAAATCTTAAAGGGAATAATATACATGCATATTATTCGGCATCCAAATAATTCTATTTCAATGCAAAATAAATCTATTCTAGCACAAAATAAATCTATGCATTTAATAAATTTATATTATAGAATTTCAAATCCTACAAATCTACTAATATTAAATTAAAAACAAAAGTAGAAGAAAGTAGCCTGATTGAAGGCAGGTCGAAGCGCGTAGACGCTGTCCCAAAGAAGTATTTGCCCCCACGTACGGGTCACCTTGGTGCGGGCACCAGAATCCAGAAAAGACTCCAATCAATTAACTCAAGGTCACTGTGGCTTTGATCGAGTCCTGTAAATAAATTCAATAAGTCAGAAAGCAAGCCTCAATAAGTCAGAAAGCAAGCCAAGTCAGGACATGTTGCATGTTTCTACCACCACCTTTGCACACCCTTGGAGCACCACCTCGGCATCCACATCAACATCAGCTGGCCACCTCACCACCACTCCAACCAATGGAAGCACGCCAACCAGGATGAAGTCAAGCATAAGGAGCCGACCACATCATCTCATCAAAGAAACCAATGCAACGTCATGCCACCTCATCAGAAGAACCAATCACCATGCCACCTCATACAAGTTGACACGTCACCCAAATTCAAAGTCCAAGAGGTCGGCCACAATTTAAATGCAAGAAAATTTCAAATGGGAGCCAACAACTTTTCAAATCCTCCCCCTTAAAGCCGGCCAACTTTCTTTCCTTTTCTCTAGCAACCAAGCCTTCAAATGTGGAGCGCCATTCATTATGTGTTTAAATTTCAAATCATGAGGAAAGTCTATAAATACCTCCTCATGATATCTTGTAATTTCAATTGATGAATGAATAAAAAGTGCTTCTTTCTTCCTTAGCAATCTTGCTTTGTCACCTTGAGAGAAGGTTGGGCGTGAGGCCCTTGTTCCAAGTTGGGCGTGAGGCCCTAAAGCCACTACCACATCCACCGCTGCCCTACCTCCTCTCGCCTCCTTTTTCTTTTGTGATTTCCATTCCCCTCTCACGCCAAAGTTCTAATCCCTATTTCTTTGCAGGTCCTTAAAGTACTCCATGTCATTGGGTCAATTATCCTTCCAAACCAATAGCAAAAGGGCCCTGTTGCAACGGAAGATGAAGCTTGGTCATCCAATCATCAACCTTCGAGAGTGAGATCAAGGATCCTCCTCCAAAAAAATTTCAGAAGTTCAATGTTTGGTAAACCTCAACTCTAGGTCTGATTTATTGAAGGAAGTGTCCTAATCAAGTGGTTTCTCAACCACAACGGTCCATTCTTCTAAGTCCTAAATGAATTAGTACATGCGGGTAACTAGTCTTGAAATTACTATGCTCATGTTAATGTTTTCTTATCCCATATGTGACTGAATTTTCTGCTGCTATTAGGCTAGTTAATCAACATAACTTACTGATAATCCTTATGTTTAAATCCCTCGCATTCATCCCGCATCATTTTTGGTATCAGAGCAAGGTTAATTAGGACACGCACATTGATTATGCTGAAATTCTGCACTTGCTGAAATTTCTGCACTTTCCTGAAATCCATTGATGCCAAAATCCTAGTTTGCATGCCTTATTAAGTTTATGAATTAAATCTGAATATTTCAAATTTTAATTCCGAATTTTAGTTATTAAAGTTGAGATCTGATCTCCACAAATTTAGGATTTGAAGTTAACAATTTCAAAGTTAAATTTGAAATTCTAGGTTTGGGCTCCAAATCTGAAATTTCCAAATCTAAAATTTCCAAATCTGAAATTTCCAATATGACTTTTGCATTCGAATTTCAAAACTTAAAATTTTGAAATATTAGATCTGAAATCCAAATTTGAAATTCAAAATTTGAAATTAAAAATGGGAACTTAAATTGAAACAAAAAAAAATTTGAGATTCAAAATTTAAATTTGAAATTTAAACTTGAAATTTGAAATTTGAAATTCAAAAGCTGAAAACTAAAATTCAAATCTGAAATTCAAAATTCAAAAATTTAAATTCGAAATTTGAAATTTGAAATTTTAAATCTCAACTTGTGTGGACATTTAAAATAGTTGCATCCATCATAAATCATATTAAGGGCACTCTAATTGCAACATGAGGGAAGGATTTCATCACCTTTCCTTAGCCCAAAACAACCACCCTCATAAATCTAGAACCTAAGCCTAATTTAAAACTCAACTAGCCAACTTAACTTAGAAACCACAACGAGTCTTTAGGCTAATTGAATTTGGCTAATTCCTTGCTGTCTAGAAAAGTTCCGATCAGGGTCGTGGCTACCATCTTATCTGCCCAGCCCCGTTAAGCGGTTGGTGTCAGCTAAGTATGGTTAATGGCGGTTACACGAACTCTTGGTCCAACTGGCCTGGGCAAGTGGTGAACCAATTTTGATTAGATAAGTCTTTGATTTAGATTTAGCAAACCCTAGCATAGGCTAGTCATTTTGTTTTGTCTTGAGCCTTGTATGACAACTAGATCAGGATCACCCTACAACCCATCACATACACAACCCATTGAAGCCATGGACCCCAATCTTGAGACCATCCTAAGGACTATGACTGAGCAGTTCAAACAATTGAACAATAGGTTTGATCAAGTTGAGGAGAGGCTAGGAACCCTAGAGGAAAATCAACAGACCCGCGTGGAACCTGAATTGACACCCCAACCCCATCGCCACCTTTTCACTCCTGAACATAATCAGCGACGACCACAACAGGATCATGTAGACCAGGATGAACGAGCCCTTAGGAGTATCAGACTTGATGCACCCTCCTTCGAAGGAAGTCTAGACCCTAAGGTATACATTGATTGGGAAAATGACATGGATCAATATTTTGAGTGGTATGAAATGTCGGAAGAAAGAAAATTCAAATTTGCCAAGCTTAGGTTGACACGACATGCAAGGTTATACTGGGGAAATATTGAGAGGATCACTAGGCAAAGAGAAGAACTACCTATCAATACATGGAGACAGATGAAAATTAAGCTAAGAGAGAAATACGTCCCATTATCCTACGAACAGAGGTTACTAGATCAATGGCAAAGATTAAATCAAGGAGGGAAAACTGTATCTGAATACATTGCCAAATTTGATGAGTTCGCTATGAGGTGCAACATAGTCGAGTCAGAAGCCGTAACCCTATCTAGGTTTAGAGCTGGTCTTAAGAAGGACATTCAAAGGGAATTGTTCTTAAGGGAAATTCATGATTTAGACCAAGCCTACCAGATTGCCAGAGACTGCGAACGATTCCAGAGGGGACCCATTTTTCGACGACCTGAACCCAATAGGATTAGCAACCCTGGAAGCAGGCCAAACCCAAGTTCAAACCCATCACACAGACCCAATCCTATCACTCCACAGGCTCGTAGGGACGACAAAGGAAAAGCCCCTGAAGGTAGAAAGGAAAACAATGTCCCTTGTTTTAGGTGTCATAAAATAGGACATTATGCAAGCCAATGCCCCACTAGAGCGTTACACATAGGAGAAGTAGAAGAAGAAGATCCTGAGACCCTAGAGAATTATGGAGAAGAAGTCTACGAAGCAGAGACCAATTTGGTAGATGAATATGAAGAAGAGGAAGAAATCATTGAGACGTCTGAATTTCTAGGAGTTGTGAGATGTATATTGACCCAGGCTAAAGAACAAGAAGATTGGCGTAGGACCAACATCCTACAAACCTTTATCAAAATAGGAGAAAAAGCCTGCAAAATCATCTTAGATAGTGGAAGCTGTGTCAATGCCATATCAACCAACACCATCAAGAGTTTAGGGTTGCCTACCGTACCCCATCCCAATCCCTATAAGGTATCTTGGATAAATTCGACCTCAATACCCATTAAACTTAGATGCCAAGTCCAGATACAATTCCAATCCTATCAGGAGAAGGTATGGTGTGATGTCCTTCCTATGGGAGTAAGTAGCATTATCCTAGGCAGACCATGGCTATACGATCATGATGCTACCCTGTTTGGATGATCAAATTCATGTTCCTTCAATCATAATGGAAAGAAAATTGTAGTTCACCCTACCCCACCTAAGGACAACATTAAGAGGGGAGCTAGTAGTAGTCTGAAGGAAAAGAAACCTGGATTGAACCTAATCAATGCTAAGGAATTAGAGCAAGAGATCAATGAAGGTTCACCCATTTGGATGTTGGCTGTTAAGGAGACCCTGGACCAAACCCCAGTAGCACACCCTCAAGAAGTGGTTGAAATCTTAGAGGAGTTCAAAGATGTATTTCCTAAAGATCTTCCTGACAACCTACCACCTTTAAGGGACATTCAGCATGCCATAGACCTAGTTCCAGGAGCCACCTTGCCCAATCTACCCCATTATAGGATGAATCCTTCAGAGCACCAAGAATTGCAAAAGCAAGTTGGCGAGTTACTTAGGAAAGGGTTCATTAGGGAGAGTTTAAGTCCTTGTGCAGTACCTGCCCTTCTGACCCCTAAGAAAGATGGCACTTGGAGAATGTGTGTAGATAGTCGTGCCATCAATAAGATTACCGTCAAATACCGTTTTCCTATTCTCCGTCTAGACGACATGTTAGATATGATGGCCGGAGCCACGGTATTCTCCAAAATCGATCTTAAGAGTGGCTATCATCAAGTAAGAATTAGGCCGGGGGATGAATGGAAAACCGCCTTTAAGACTAAGGACGGCTTATTTGAATGGGTAGTGATGCCTTTCGGTTTATCCAACGCACCTAGTACCTTTATGAGGATCATGACCCAAGTTTTAAGGACATTCATTGGAAAGTTTGTAGTGGTCTATTTCGATGACATTCTTATATATAGCAAAACAAAAGATGACCACTTAAATCACCTTAGACAAGTTTGTCAATCACTTAGACAAGATAGCCTCTATGCTAATCGAAAGAAATGTGAATTCATGACACATAGGACTATCTTTTTAGGATTTGTCGTGACCACTGAAGGAGTATCTGCCGATCCCGAAAAAGTCAAATCCATAATCGAGTGGCCAGTACCCAAAAACATTCATGACGTTCGTAGCTTTCATGGTCTAGCCACATTCTACAGGAGATTCATTAGAGGATTCAGCACAATTGTCGCCCCCATTACTGATTGCCTTAAGAGAGGAAATTTTGAGTGGACCAAGGCAGCTGAAAAGGCCTTTAGAGAGATTAAGGACAAGATGACACAAGCACCTATATTGAGATTACCCGACTTTTCCAAAGTTTTCGAGGTTGCCTGTGATGCATCAGGAGTCGGGATTGGAGGCGTTCTAAGTCAGGAAAACCACCCAGTAGCATTCTTTAGTGAGAAATTAAACGATGCCAAGCTAAGGTATTCTACCTACGATAGAGAGTTGTATGCAGTGGTCCAAGCCCTAAGGTACTGGAGACACTACCTTCTGCCACTAGAGTTTGTCCTATACTCCGATCATGAAGCCCTACGTTTCCTCAACTCTCAGAAAAAGTTGAACCCTAGACATGCGAAATGGGTAGAGTACATCCAGGCCTATACCTTCGTCCTGAAACATAAGGCTGGAAAAGAAAATCGTGTTGCCGACGCCCTTAGTAGACGATCTATGCTCCTCACTTCTGTTAGTACCGAAGTCATAGGTTTTGAAAGGCTCAAGGAGGAGTATGAACATTGCCCCGACTTTAAGGAAACCTACCAATCAATCCGTCAAGGACCCTCGAGCCAATTTTCCGATTTTACCATTCACGACGGATTCCTCTTCAAAGGAAATAAGTTGTGCATTCCCCGTACCTCCACCCGAGACTTTCTAGTTTGGGAAATCCACGCAGGAGGCCTAGCTGGTCATTTTGGTAGGAACAAAACCATCTTAGAAGTTGAAGACCAGTTCTTTTGGCCAGGTCTAAAGAAAAACGTTGCCCAAATAGTAGCCCGATGTCGAACCTGCACCACAGCAAAGCAACAACGACAAAACACCGGTCTATACACTCCCCTACCAGTCCCCGAATGCCCTTGGCAAGATATTAGCATGGACTTTGTGTTAGGATTACCCAAAACCCTGAGAAAACATGATTCAGTATATGTCGTGGTAGACCGATTCTCCAAAATGGCACATTTCATACCTTGTTCCCAGACTTATGATGCCTCAAAAATAGCTAAACTTTTTCTAAATGAAGTGGTTAGGCTACATGGTTTACCCAAGACCATCGTATCAGATAGAGACGTTAAGTTCACTAGCTATTTCTGGAAGACCCTTTGGCATATGCTAGGAACCAAACTCAAATTCTCCACTGCCTACCACCCTCAAACTGATGGTCAGACCGAAGTCGTTAATCGGAGTCTAGGGAACTTATTGAGATGCCTTGTCGGTGACAACCTAGGAAACTGGGATCTCCTATTATCACGCGCTGAATTCGCTTATAACAGCTCAGTCAATAGATCCACAGGAAAGAGTCCCTTTGAGATTGTCCATGGATATAAACCTAGGAAACCTGTAGATCTTATTCCATTACCCTCACATGCACGAGTCTCAGAGACAGCAGAATCATATGCACAACATGTCAGGGATTTACATAATGAAATCAGTAAGAAAATTGACATGAGTAACAAAGCTTATGCGCAAGCAGCTAATCGTCACAAACGGGCTAAGGAATTCATTGAAGGAGACTATGTAATGATTAGACTAAAACCTGAAAGGTTTCTCCCGGGAACTATGAAAAAATTGCATGCCCGCAGTGCAGGTCCATTTAGGATATTAAAGAAAATTGAACCTAACGCTTATGTGGTTGACTTACCCCTTGATTTTGGTATTAGCTCGACCTTCAACATCTCAGACCTTATAGAGTATAAGGGACCAACATTGATACCTAGTGAGCCTTTTGATCATGCTCCCATTGAGAGTGAACCCACACCTGAGTGCCCTCCAGCCACATTTCCAGAATCGAGAGATAGGGTTGAACATGTTTTGGATGATCAAGCTATCACCACCCGGAACAAAGGGTACCAACGCTATTTGGTTCACTGGGAGGGTCGACCAAAATCTGATGATTCATGGATTACTCGAGAGGACCTACAGAGACTTAACCCAGATCTCCTAGAAAAGTACCACAGCCAAACCAACCCCTGTTCGACAGAGTCGAATTCTTCCCACCCCGGGAGAATTGGTGCGGGCACCAGAATCCAGAAAAGACTCCAATCAATTAACTCAAGGTCACTGTGGCTTTGATCGAGTCCTGTAAATAAATTCAATAAGTCAGAAAGCAAGCCTCAATAAGTCAGAAAGCAAGCCAAGTCAGGACATGTTGCATGTTTCTACCACCACCTTTGCACACCCTTGGAGCACCACCTCGGCATCCACATCAACATCAGCTGGCCACCTCACCACCACTCCAACCAATGGAAGCACGCCAACCAGGATGAAGTCAAGCATAAGGAGCCGACCACATCATCTCATCAAAGAAACCAATGCAACGTCATGCCACCTCATCAGAAGAACCAATCACCATGCCACCTCATACAAGTTGACACGTCACCCAAATTCAAAGTCCAAGAGGTCGGCCACAATTTAAATGCAAGAAAATTTCAAATGGGAGCCAACAACTTTTCAAATCCTCCCCCTTAAAGCCGGCCAACTTTCTTTCCTTTTCTCTAGCAACCAAGCCTTCAAATGTGGAGCGCCATTCATTATGTGTTTAAATTTCAAATCATGAGGAAAGTCTATAAATACCTCCTCATGATATCTTGTAATTTCAATTGATGAATGAATAAAAAGTGCTTCTTTCTTCCTTAGCAATCTTGCTTTGTCACCTTGAGAGAAGGTTGGGCGTGAGGCCCTTGTTCCAAGTTGGGCGTGAGGCCCTAAAGCCACTACCACATCCACCGCTGCCCTACCTCCTCTCGCCTCCTTTTTCTTTTGTGATTTCCATTCCCCTCTCACGCCAAAGTTCTAATCCCTATTTCTTTGCAGGTCCTTAAAGTACTCCATGTCATTGGGTCAATTATCCTTCCAAACCAATAGCAAAAGGGCCCTGTTGCAACGGAAGATGAAGCTTGGTCATCCAATCATCAACCTTCGAGAGTGAGATCAAGGATCCTCCTCCAAAAAAATTTCAGAAGTTCAATGTTTGGTAAACCTCAACTCTAGGTCTGATTTATTGAAGGAAGTGTCCTAATCAAGTGGTTTCTCAACCACAACGGTCCATTCTTCTAAGTCCTAAATGAATTAGTACATGCGGGTAACTAGTCTTGAAATTACTATGCTCATGTTAATGTTTTCTTATCCCATATGTGACTGAATTTTCTGCTGCTATTAGGCTAGTTAATCAACATAACTTACTGATAATCCTTATGTTTAAATCCCTCGCATTCATCCCGCATCACACCTGGCAATCTTTCTCGGAGATACGACGACCCTACAACTTCTTCTTCGGCACGTCTCGGAAGAAGTCAAAGCGAACCCGATCGGACTTGCAGATCCAGCAAAGAGCGGAATGAAAAGAACAAAATAAACTTAATAAAAATGTAAAAACAAAAATTGGAAGTGGCTAAGAGGAAAAAAAATTTTTTTAGAATTTTTCCACTATTTTTCTCAAATTTTTCGTGCTACCAAAGAGATGAAATCACTTTAGCAAAAAAAAAAAAAAGAGATGAAATCAAGGAGTTTAAATAGGGATTTTTACAGGGGCAATTTGGTCTTTTGCGGACGCGTTTTCAAACGCATCCGTTTTCAAATGCGTAACGCCCGCTGGGCGTTACCTTTTTCTCAAATGCGCACGCGGCCCGAGATTTTGGCCGCGTGCGCATTTAAGTTTTTTTTTTCAACAATCCCCCACAAAAAACTTAAATAATTTTAAAATCAAAATAAAATGCTGGATATCTTATATTATGTAATAGGTATAGGTACCTTTCGGTTTGAACCTTCACTTAGTGACAATTGATTACATCTGTGGAGCCAAGGTGGCCTTAACCTTGAACCTCGGTCCATGGCTCAGATTAAATCCACAACACACATAATATAGCCCGATCTGGGTTCTAAGCGGGTTGCGCTGTTATGGCCATGCGCAGATATCCATCATGTGCTTTTTAGGAAATCGCCCATTTTCCATAATCGCGGCCTCACGACTGCACATATAGGTGAGTCCTAATAAGGAAGCTAGCAAGGAAGCTCCTGCCACTTGGGTCTCGGACTCATTAAGAGTTATACAAACGAACTCATCCTACCGCTTGCTTTTATGAGCACTAGCGCCATAGGGATGAGAAAAACATGAAATAGTGCTCCTCTTAGTCACACTCCGGTTTGTTGCTACCCATTGAACCTTTTAAAGTTGGGTTCCCACCGTGGTGATCTATCTTTATGGGCGAAGCCCCATCCCCCTCGACGACTCTAGAACTACTATTCTAGACAAGCCTTTAGTAAGCTGATCAGCCAAGTTATTTTCTGATTTAACAAAATTTAAGGCAATAACATTATTTTTCAATTTATATCTCAATGATTTATGACGTACTTTTAAGTGCCTGTTCATTTTTACATTAGCATTTTCTTGGTTGCATTTATCTATTGCAGATTTACAGTCACAATGTAAGGAGACAGGTGGTAAAGGTGACTCATCTACAGGAAGGTCTACTAGTAGATCTCTGAGCCACTCAGCCTCAGTGCTAGTAGTGTCTAAAGCTATCAGTTCAGACTCCATGGTACTCCTAGATATCAAGATTTGTTTGGTGGATTTCCAAGACACAGCAGCACCTCGTAGAAGAAAGACATATCCTGTGGTGGATTTAACATCTAAGGTGTCGCTGATCCAGTTGGCATCACTATAGCCTTCTAGAATAGCTGGAAATCCACTAAAGTGCAATCTATAGGACTTGGTACCCTTAAGATACCTAAGGATCCTTTCTAATGCTGTCCAGTGATCTCTATTTGGATTAACAGTATATCTGCTAAGTCTATTTACAGTATATGCTATGTCTGGCCTGGTGTAATTTGTTAGGAATCCTAGTGAGCCTATGATTTGAGCATATAGACTTTGAAGGATAGGAGTTCCTAAGTTCTTCTTAAGATGAGTAGAGGGATCAAATGGAGTAGAGACAGGCTGACAATCGGAATAATTAAATTTATTGAGTATCTTGTCAACATAATGACTTTGGGATAACTCAATACTATTTGCATTTCTAATTATTTTGGTATTTAAAATTAAATCAGCTTGTCCCAAGTCTTTCATATCAAACTTATGACTTAAGAATTGTTTTACTTCATCAATTATCTGAAGATCTGTCCCAAAGATCAGTATATCATCTACATAGAGGCACAAGATCACAAATTTGTGTCCAACTCTCTTATGATATACACATTCGTCTGTGTTATTGATTTCAAATCCAAATGTCATTATGGTTTCATCAAATTTCAAGTGCCATTGCTTGGGTGCTTGTTTAAGACCATAAAGAGATCTGACTAGTCTGCAAACTTTATTTGCTTGGCCTGGGGTTTTAAATCCCTCTGGTTGGTCCATATAAATTTCTTCATTTAAGTCTCCATTTAGAAAAGCTGTCTTAACATCCATCTGATGAATCACTAATCTATGAATGGAGGCTAATGCTATAAGGATCCTAATAGTAGTAATCCTAGCTACAGGTGCATAAACATCAAAGAAATCTACCCCAGGTCTCTGAGTAAAACCCTTAGCAACTAATCTAGCCTTAAATTTATCTACAGAGCCATCAGGCCTAAGTTTCTTCTTTAAGATCCATTTGCACCCTATAGTTTTACAACCAGGAGGAAGATCAGTCAATTCCCAAGTATGATTTTGGATAATTGACTGTATCTCATTGTCCACAGCTTCTCTCCAAAAAGGTGAATCTAAGGATTTCATTGCATCCTCAAAGGTAGTTGGAGAGTCTTCTATAAGAAAAATATAGAAGTCATCTCCAAATGTTTTCTCTACCCTGGATCTCTTACTCCTCCTTAGGTTCTGCTTCTACTTCTATTTCTCTTGTCATTATTCTACTAGAGCTACTAGCTATACCGCTATCTACTCTAGTCCTAAGTGGAAAGGTGTCTTCAAAATATGTTGCATCTCTGGCTTCTATGATGGTGTTATTACTAATATCACTTACTTCTGAATTTATCACTAGAAATCTATTGGCATTACTATTGGCTGCATAACCTATGAATATGGCATCCACTGTTTTAGGCCCTATTTTCTTTCTCTTAAAATTAGGTATTTTAACTTTTGCCAAGCACCCCCACACTTTCAAATAGCTAAGATTAGGTTTTCTATGTTTCCAAACTTCATATGGGGTTAGATCATTATTTTTAGAGGAAATCCTATTAAGGATATAACAGGCTGAAACTAAAGCTTTCCCCCACAAATTCTCTGGTACTCCTGAGCTTATAAGCATGAAGTTAACCATATCCATTAAAGTCCTATTTTTTCTTTCTGCTACTCCATTTGATTGGGGAGAATAGGGAGCAGTCACTTCATGAATGATTCCATAATCTTCACAAAATTAAGTTATGTCATTTGATGTATATTCACCTCTCCGATCTGATCTAAGGATTTTAATTTTTTTTTCCTGTTGGTTTTCAGCTTCGATCTAAAAAATTTTAAATTTGCTGAGCACCTCATCCTTGGTTTTAATTAGGTAGATGTAACAGAACTTCGATAAATCATCTATAAATGTTACAAAGTATCTGTTGCCTCCCCTTGAAGTTCTACCAGAGTCACAAACATCACTATGGATCAACTCTAATAGATCAGAATCTCTATTAACAGATTTAAAAGGCTTCCTAGAAAGTTTAGCTTCTACACAAATTTGACATTTCTCATGGTTCTTAAGATCACTTTTTGGTATTAGATTTAGGTTCATAAGTTGCTTAATTGAATTATAATTTACATGACCTAATCTACCATGCCAAATAGAAGGGGGTTCTATATTCATAATCAAAGGATTTTCATTTATTAAAGGAGCTATTACATTCAACTTGAACAATCCTTCACTAAGAAATCCTTTTTCAATAAACATTACACCATGAGAAATTACAACCTTATTGGACTCAAAAACAAGACGAAAGTCTTGCTGGACAAGCAAGGAACTACTAATGAGATTTCTCCTAACAACTGGAACATGTTGGACGCCGTGCAGGGACAGGACTTTTCCAGATGTAAGCTTTAAGTCCACACGTCCTACTCCTAACACACGCGCCTCCGAGCTGTTTGCCATGATCACAGCTCCTCTACTTGAGATCTGGTAAGAAGAAAACTAGGAGCGATCCGAACAAATATGAATACCAGCTCCGGTATCAATCCATCAATCAAGTGCTTGTAAAGTCATGTTAACTTCAGGAGTGAAGGAAACAAACCTGAAAGCTGTCTCAGAGGAGCCAGCGCCGGAAGTCACCATGTTGACTTGAGCACTGGATGTGTGTGGACCCTTCTTCTTAGATTGAAGAGGTGCAGTTTTCTTATAGAAGCACTGGGGAGACAAATGGTTGGTCCGACCACACACATAATAGAAACGAGCACCACCTTCCTCTTTCTTCTTCTTCTGCTCCTGGGATTGAATAGGCTTCCCATTGTAGTGGTGGTTAGAGTTTCTAGGATTGTAGGGTTTCTTTTTGAAATTCTTACGGAAGGGTCGGTTCTGATTTTTCTTAGGAGGAGCCTCTACATTATATGCATCATTTTTGGGTCCAGTAGAGGTATTATTTCTGAGCCTATGCTGCTCTTCAATTCTAATAGAGTTTAAGACTTGGGTTAGGGTGAGAACTCCTTGGGTATGGCTCAGGGTCTTGGCAAAATCAGACAAGGAAGTAGGTAGTTTATCTATCAAACAGGCTACCTGGAATGATTCATCCAAGTTGGTTCCATTAGTCCTAAGCTGGTGGATCAGGGTTTCAAATTCATGAATTTGGTCATTCATAGGCTTTGAGTCCACCATCCTAAACTTATTGAAATCGGAGGCCTTGAACCTCTTTACCCCAGCATCATCAAGACCATATTTGCTATCTAGGGTGTCCCAGAGTTCTTTGGCACTCTTGGCTGTGTAATAGATATCATACAGCATCTCAGAAAGAGCACCTAGGATTCTATGGATACAATGATAATCTATCTCATCAGATATCCTAGAGGGTGTGCCAGTGGAGGCAGAATGTTCAGTGTTGGAAGAGATAGTTGGGTTGGACCCATTATCAACTTCGGTAGTACTTTCACCTATGGCTGAGATTAACTCTAATGTCGTGAGCCAGAACCGCATTTGGTTCTGCCACCTCCTAAAGTTATGGCCATCAAATTTTTCAGGTTTGGCACTAAGGTGGTCACTAGTGTTTGAGGCCATAGGATCAGGGTTACAGAATAGAGACAGAAACCTGATTGAAGGCAAAAAATCTATGTCAAAAGATTGCACTAATATTTATATTGAACTTTGGATGTCTAATTGATATATCCAAAAAGCTAATAGCCAGATCAGCTCCAGATCGGTGATGGAGCACTAGGCTCACTTAAGTACCAGCCTTTCTTAGGCACGTATGCCTTTTTGACAAACTTTTCTTAGACACTATTAGTTAGTGGATATAATCACTAGAAATCACACAAATTCAATATTTAAAATAACCTAAATGCAAATTTAAACGGATTAACTAATTTTTGAATTTTTCGTTTGACCTTTCCGAATTAGTAACAATTGATTACTAAATTTAATTCTAGCAAACAATTATCGTAATTAAAATCTAATTTATCAATTCAATGAATTATATATATTAGAATTGATTTATTTACTTATTAGAATAATTAATTACTAATTTTGTAGCAAATCAATTATTGTAATTAAGATGTCAATTCAATGAATTAAAAGATTTATTTCTTTATTAGACTAATTGATTGAGATCTAATAAGTCAATTCAATAGATTTATTATTATGTATCAACCAATTTCCGAATTTTTCGTTTCAATAGGATCTGGAAATTACTCCTTGAGGAGTCCAAATGGAGGTATAATAAACATCTTGGAGGTTAACCAAATTATTACCTCTTTAGAATAATTTATTATTAATGATGTGCTAGCAAAGACAATTATTGCAATTAAAATCTAATATGCCACAATTGTAATAAAGAATTTAATGAATTATATATTACTAACAATAAATAAAAACAAATACTTCTTTGGATTGTTAGCAATATATCATATAAATAAACAATAAATCTATTAATTCAATTAAAGGAAAATCTTAAAGGGAATAATATACATGCATATTATTCGGCATCCAAATAATTCTATTTCAATGCAAAATAAATCTATTCTAGCACAAAATAAATCTATGCATTTAATAAATTTAGATTATAGAATTTCAAATCCTACAAATCTACTAATATTAAATTAAAAACAAAAGTAGAAGAAAGTAGCCTGATTGAAGGCAGGTCGAAGCGCGTAGACGCTGTCCTAAAGAAGTATTTGCCCCCACGTACAGGTCACCCGGCAATCCTTCTCGGAGATACGACGACCCTACAACTTCTTCTTCGGCACGTCTCGGAAGAAGTCAAAGCGAACCCGATCGGACTTGCAGATCCAGCAAAGAGCGGAATGAAAAGAACAAAATAAACTTAATAAAAATGTAAAAACAAAAATTGGAAGTGGCTAAGAGGAAGAAGAATTTTTTCAGAATTTTTCCACTATTTTTCTCAAATTTTTTGTGCTACCAAAGAGATGAAATCAAGGGGTTTAAATAGGAGTTTTTACAGGGGCAATTTGGTCTTTTGCGGACGTGTTTTCAAACGCGTCCGTTTTCAAATGCGTAACGCCCGCTGGGCGTTACCTTTTTCTCAAATGCGCACGTGGCCCGAGATTTTGGCCGTGTGCGCATTTAAGTTTTTTTTATTTTCAACACTGCGTGCATGCTTTGATGGTGTTGGCCAACACCAAATGGCTGATTGGAGATGAGCGATGTGTGGACATGATGGGTGACTCTTGGATGGATGACCTCCCTCTGAGGCTCCAGCCAACTACGATCAATGTTGAGGCTATGGACAGCATGCAGGTCTGTGATCAATTTCTACCCGGAGGAAGGAGGTGGGATATCAGCCAGTTCAACTATTTCTTCGAGGAGCACCTAGCAAAGAGAGTGTGGCATGTTGCAGTTCTAGGGTGCAATGCTCTAGATTTGAGGATCCGGTGCTCTACTTGCAACTCGAGGGTCAGAGCGAGGGATCTCTATGGCCTCTTCAGGGGAAAGTAGACTCAGAGATGGGACTATGCCTGGATTTGGAGGTTTGGTCCTCATCCGAGAAATGTTGTATTTCTTTGAAAGATGATCTAGGGAAGCCTTCCGATTGGAGCCGTCTTGAGCAAACATGGATTTAGCATTCCTCCGGCTTGCCTCAAGTGCGAGGTGGAGGAGTCCTTCGATCGTGTCCTCTTTTGGTGTGGCAGAGCAGAGTGCGTGTGGAGATCATGGCGATGTCCCACCGAAGGTGTATCGCACGATGACCTCAGCTAACTCCTTTCTTTAGAATTTGAGAAGGTGGTCAGCTATGCCACACTTCCGACCTAGGGCGGTTATGGCCGCATATGTTGCTTACCATATTTGGATAGCTAGCAATGCCTGAATTTTAGGAGAGAGCAGTTCACCGCCAGGGCTAGTCCTGGAGAAGGCTCGGTTGCAGGCAGCAGAGATCATCCATGTTGGTCCTATTAGAGAGCCTTTGATAGCTCGGGGCATTTGGGACTCTGCCATTGCTCTTGTAGCATCTCAGATAGTGTTTAGCATTCAGGAGTCTCCACTCCCGAGCTTCCTCAAGATTAATTTTGATGAATGCGTGATAAATGGCGGTAGGAGGGGCGGAGCAGGCTTTGTGATCAAAGGCACGGACTCTAGAGTGGCGGCAGCAAGGGGGAGCCCGATATATGACATCTCGGAACCTGGGGTAGAATTGAAGGTTGCTTGGGCCAGCCTTTGTCATGCTCGACGTGTGCTGAGAGTCAACGCCATTTTGCTGGAAAGTGACTCAACCATAATGGATAGCTAAATTTAGGAGCGTGCCAGGGAGGTACGATGCCACCCCCTACTTTAAAACATATGGAGCTTAGCTAGTGCGACTAGCTTCTTGGGGGTGAGGCATATATGTAGAAAGGTGAATAGGGTTGCGGGTTGGGTGGCTTCTTTCGTGGCCGACCATTTGGGTGTGGTCCTCTGGACTGGAGAGGTGGAGTTACTTAGAAGACTTGTTGTTTTATAACTTTCTTGGATATATTTATGCCAGATGAATGTAACTTGTCCGTTGTAAAAAAAAAGAAACAAGTATATATATTTTTTCATCTCATTAAAATTCCAAGCATGCCCTTCGAATGGGGGCCTTGTAGCCGCAAGCAACAGTTCCAGCTAATTTCAATGGCCACCCTTCCAATCAATAATCGAATAATCAAATTAGTAATAGTATTAAATCCGTCACCATGACAACCGGGAGATCGATGTCCAGCCTATCAATTATGGCAACCAGTGTATTGTACAATAGTTGCGATTGAGAGAGCCCTGCATGATCTAATACAACTCGTTGTTCTACGTACAACGTCGGACCATCGTAATCACAACCCCAGCGTAATCTGTAGCTAGTCATGATTGAGAGACTGAATCCCTCTATTTCAAACTCAAATTCAAGGAGGACATGAATTTGATAACTTCTATGATCGTTAGGACGCTTGGAGAACATTTGCCAATTCAAACTATATCATTTAAAACTCCTTTATCTGAAATATCATTGGAAACTTATTTTATTGGATTCAAACTCAATTCTAATGTGGTACTTAAATTTTGTGGCTAGTTTTGATAATCATAATGAAATGGAAAGAGTCTATTGCATCAGGTCTCCATTATGTAGAAGTTCAACAATACATTAAAAAATGGATCATGATGCAAACAGGCATCTCAATGCACACATTCTAGGTCTCCATTATGTAGCCATAAACAGATAGATTTGTGGTTTTTGGGCAAAAAGAATGATGGCAACTGCAATAGATGAACTTACTTATGGGTCCACGTTTCAATGGATTTATGCAATTTCTAGTTGGTGATCTATGCCATTGCATTACCAATCTGTACATAATTGCCAGTTTATAAGATAGGTCATTAGTGCAATATGCACAAACAATATTTTGGTAACCAACTTGCTCATATTCCAAAAAATCTATGAATTTCTTGGTATTTACAGGTATCGACTTAGTACACCTCTCCCTTATTTGTGCATGCATGCATGGATATTGTTAATTAAAAATTATTGGAATCTATGTATGTCGCCATAATGGTAAAAAAAAGAAAATAAAAAATATATGTACTGCTAGTTGAGGATCACTCATGCACGTTGCTAAAATAGTAAAAGAAGAAAAATCACTGAAATGTATATGCATGTTGCCATAATGGTAAAAAAAAGATCAAAATGTGTGTGCGCGCACTTTGCCATAATAGTCAAAAAAAAAAAAATGTTTGCGTGGGTGCTTGCGTGCAAATTTTGTTCATTAAGAATCACCAGAACTTATGCACGCTACCAAAAAAAGAAAAAATAATTTTTTTTTGCTATACCGAGTGATCTATACAACACGTATACCACTACCAGAAAACACGCGTATAGTGACGGAAAATTAGTGACGGACCGTTATCAGTTACTATTTGTGACGGATTAGTGACCGACAGAAATTTGGTCACCGTGGTGTAAACTTAGTGACCGTTTAGTGACAGACCGGTCACAGAATGCGCGGGTAGGATGGGCGCCAAACCTTAGTGACCATCATAGTGACGGGGTATCTGTCAGCAATATGATAACCAAAATTGCAACCAGACAGTGACAAATGCAGCCGTCACAAATATAGTAACTCTAGTATTTATAAATTTTTAAAAGATTATTTTTGGCAGTAACAGATTATTGACAAAAATTTCTGTCACCAAATTTAATTTTTAATTCCAAAAATATTAAAAATATTATTTTTGAGTAAACCTAAATTAAAAGAAAAAATAAAAGGAGGAATATCCAAAATGAAACTAAGTGTGCCCGCCGTTCCGCCCAAATTTCTTCGATAATCCAAATTCCAATTGCTCTCTATAAAACTCAAATTTCTTCTTCTCATTTTAAAATCTCATGGTGTCGGCCATGACCCATTTGCACCCCTATTGCAAGTTTCCTGCTTTATAGAATTTTTTTACCATACTTTATAGTTCAAAAATATTTTTGCCTTGCAAGTCCCATCCAATCAGCCTTATAAATAAAAAAAAAATTTGATATGAAATTTGGCTTGCAAACCGATTTAGCCCAAATCAGCCTATATACAATTTGGCTTGCAAACCGACTTAAATACCAAAACCCTAACCTTTCCCTTCCCTTCCCTTCCCGTCCCTCGCTGAGAGCAGCCGCCGCCCCCCCCCCCCCACTCCCTCGCCCCCCCTCCCTCGCTGAGAGCCGTCGCCGCCCTCCCTCGCTGAGAGCCGTCGCCGCACCCCCTCGCTGAGAGCCGCCGCCGCACCCCCCCCTCCCTCGCTGAGAGCCGCCGCTGCCTCCCCTCCCTCGCTGAGAGCCGCCGCCGCCGGCCCCCCTCCCTCGCTGAGAGCCGTCGCCGCCCTCCCTCGCTGAGAGCCGTCGCCGCACCCCCTCGCTGAGAGCCGCCGCCGCACCCCCCCCTCCCTCGCTGAGAGCCGCCGCTGCCTCCCCTCCCTCGCTGAGAGCCGCCGCCGCCGGCCCCCCTCCCTCGCTGAGAGCCGCCGCCGCCGCCGCCCCCGCCCCCCCTTTTCCCTCGCTGAGAGCCTGATAGCCGCCTCCTCTCGGTGTCGTCGCCTCTTCAACGACCGGCCGGTGGCTCTTCGCGTCCTTCTCCCCCGGACGGCAACCTCCGCGGCTCCGGTCACCGACTCACAGTCACCGGTAAGAGTTTTCTCCTCCTCCTCCTCCTCTTCAAGCTCGATCCCGGTAGATTTTGCCCAAGCCCGGAGAGAGAAAGAGAGAGAGAGAGAGGTGGTGGGGCAGCGAGACAGCTCGGAACAGTGGGAGAGTGGGGAGTGGGGACAGTGGTTTTGTTTTGGGTGGAGACGGGAGACAGAGAAAGAGAGGAGGAATTTTTTTTTTTTGCTAAAATAGACGAAAGAAACTTTGATATATCTGAGTAGCTGCTTTTATTATGATACTTGGACACATCACTTGGTTGGGTAAATCATGATACGGGCACTGTGTCGAATTTACTGTTGCTAAAATAGACAAAAATAATGTTGTACTTGAGGAGCTCCTTAATATTATGCATTTTTATTCTGACACATTTGTTAGTCCTACCAATGGTTTGCATATATTTAGACTGCTTCACTGATTATTGTTGTAATTTTGAGGGTTGATGGGTTGGGATTATGTAAAGTTCATGGATTTTAATTTTTTCGTCATGTTATTCATTTTTACAATCATTGTTCATCTGCAAGGAATAATGGAAAGTGGTGGAAAGTGGTGTTGCTTCATGGTTGTGAGTTATTTCCAGTGTGCAATCAAGAAGCTGGTCAAAAAGCTTGCTAAGAAGTACCATGCTTTCCTAGCATCAGAGGCGATCATGTATATTCACATTTGTTCTATGTGAAGCAGATAGTATTCCATATGTAAATTTGGATGATTTGACTTGTATTCCTTGTCTTTGTAAAGATTAAATGCTTTTTGAATATTGCTGGTATTAGATGAATGAACAGATAACTTGTAAAGGTTAATTCCTTATGTTCAGCTTTTTGTAAAGATTGAATGCCTTCTTAATGTCAATGATGCTGGGACAAGATTGAATGACTTATTTTTGTCATGCTTATGATAACTTCTCATCTTCATAAATATCATACCAGTTTTTGTTTCTTTTACATTTTTTACGATCTTGCCTTTCGTGTTTTTAATGGTTCGGTTTTTCTTATGTTGTTTTCTTTTTTTATCATCTCTCTAATATTTTCTAGGCTTTCTTATGTTGTTTTATTTTTTTGATTTTTAGAGGAACTATGTCAGTTGATCGTAATTGGATGTACCACCGACTTAGTGAAAATGGTTATATAAGAGCTGAGTTCTGTGATGGAGTTAAAGGGTTCCTTGAGTTTGCATTTACTCAGTTAGAGTATTGTAGTGGTGATAAGATTAGATGCCCTTGTATAAGATGTGACAACCAGAAATTTCTTAACCGTGATACGGTCAATGTTCATCTGTTGAGAAAGGGGTTTACACCGAGATATTCAACATGGTTTGCACATGGGGAGTTACTTGGTGCAGTTGCTCCTGTAAGGACAAGTGCAGTAGAAGCATCCACATCAATGGATGTTGGTTGTGAACATGGTCAGCAATATAGAACCATGGTGATGGAAGCTATGGGTCCAGAAGAGGAACTTCATTTGAGAAGTGCATTTGAAGTTAATCATGAGGAAGAGCCAAACAAGGATGCTGCAGATTTTTATTCTTTGTTGAAAGATGCAGAAGTACCTTTGTGGGAAGGGTGTAAAAAACACTCTAAGTTATCTGCTATTAGTCAATTATTAAATTGCAAGTCTGAATTTAATATGAGTATATCTTGCTATGATCGAATCATGAAAATAGTGAAGAATATGTTGCCGGAAAGTGAGAAGCTACCCTCTGATTTCTATCAATCAAAGAAGATGCTTCGGAAGTTGGGGTTGGAGTATACAAGTATTGATGTTTGTGAGAATAATTGTATGCTATTCTATAAGAAAACAGAGAATTTGATTGAGTGTACTATTTGTGGTCATCCTCGTTATAAACTCAGAAGAAATGATGGTGGTGGTAGAAGAAAAGATGTTCCTTATAGAAGGTTGCGATATCTTCCAATAACACCAAGACTTCAGAGGCTTTTTATGTCAAGCAGTATGGCTGAACTCATGTCATGGCATGTGAAGGGAGGTGATTCAGATGAGATGGTGCATCCTGCTTGTGGGGAGGCTTGGAAGCACTTTGACCGCATTCATCCATCCTTTTCTACCGAGCCTCGTAATGTTAGACTTGGGTTATGTACGGATGGATTTAACCCCTTTAGCCAATCAGCTCGTCCTTATTCTTGTTGGCCAGTTTTCGTAACAGTTTACAATCTTCCACCATCAATATGTATGAAACGACCCTACATTTTTCTAAGTTTAGTCATTTCTGGACCTAAGAGCCCTGGCAAAAGTATTGATGTCTTGCTTAGGCCTTTGATTGATGAACTTAAAATATTATGGGAAGTAGGGGTCACCACTTATGACATCTTTAGAAAAGAGAATTTTCAAATGAAGGCAGTTTTATTATGGACTATCAATGATTTTCCTGCATATGGCATGCTTTCAGGATGGAGTACGCATGGAAAGTTAGCCTGCCCGTATTGTATGGAGAACTCAAAAATATTTACACTACAACATGGTGGGAAGACTTCTTTTTTTGACTGCCATCGTCAATTCTTGCCCATGGACCATGCATACAGATACCAAGTTGATAGTTTCTTCAATGGTAGAATAGAGACAGACCCCCCACCTCGTCGACTGTCTGGTGAGGAGTTGAAAAATAGGATCTCTGCTTTGCCTAATATAACTTTTGGTTTGAAAGCTCCTAAGCACACCATTCCTGGATTCGGTAAAGATCATAATTGGGTGAAAAGGAGCATATTTTGGGAGTTGCCCTATTGGCATACACTACTTATTCGACATAATTTAGATGTCATGCATATTGTTCGGAATGTGTTTCTCAATATATTTTACACTTGTATGGATGTAAAAGGGAAGACTAAAGATAATGTGAAAGCAAGGCAAGATTTGGAGTTGTATTGCAAGCGTCCTAAGTTGAGGATTCAATTTGTTAATGGAAAGCTAGTTAAGCCTCCAGCTTCCTATGTATTGTCCAAAGACCAAGCAATGGAGGTCTGCGAGTGGGTGAAAGGGTTAAGACTGCCTGATGGATATGCTTCAAACATATCGAAGTGTGTTAACCTGGATGATTATAAGTTTTACGGGTTAAAAAGTCACGATTGTCATGTTTTCATGCTGAGATTGCTTCCAATTGCATTCCGTGAAGTATTGCCAGCACCAGTGTGGGATGCATTGACAGAATTAAGCTGTTACTTTAGAGATTTATGCAGCACAACTTTGCGTGTCCAAGATATGGAGGTTCTTGAGAAAAATATTGTGGTAACTCTCTGCAAACTTGAGAAGATATTCCCTCCTGCATTTTTTGACTCAATGGAGCACTTACCTGTTCATCTAGCTTATGAAGCTAAGGTTGGGGGGCCCGTGCAGTACAGATGGATGTACCCCTTTGAAAGGTAACAATTTCTGTAAATCCATTAATATAGTTTCTTTGTATCCATTAAATTTGAGAAATTAACATATTAATCTTATTTATAGGCTTATGCATGATATAAAGCAGAAGGTAAAGAATCGAGCATCGATTGAAGGTTCTATTGTCGAGGCTTACATCATAGAAGAAATATCAACTTTCTGTTCGCATTATTTTGAGCCTTCTATACAAACGAGGTTAAATCAAGTTTCCCGTAATGAAGATGAAGGGGAGTTTGATCTCGTGGATCGTCTATCCATTTTTACTCATCAAGGTCGACCTTTTGGAAAACCTTCTGCAAGGCATTTGACTACTCAGGAGTTTAATGCTGCTGAGTTATATGTTCTTCTTAATTGTGTGGAGGTTCAACCTTTTGGAAAGTAAGTTACACAAGTACTTAATTATAATCATGCTTAAAAATGCATATGGAGTACAATATATGTGATTATAGCTTTTGTCTTGTAGGTATTTTGATGATTATATCCGGCAATCTTGTCCAAATATAAGCCAAATTGATTTGGAAAGACGACGCGAAATGGAGTTTCCGGCTTGGTTTAGATCATATGTGAGCTGTAAATTCATAAATATAATAATAAATTAGACTTTCACTTGATTTATTCTTACGATATTATTTTTATCATGCTAGGTTAATGACAGTAAAAATCATGTTGATGGGCGCTTAAAGGACCTATCATATGGCCCTGGGAATAAAGTTAAATGTTATAAAGGCTACTTTGTGAATGGGTACAGATTTCACACCAAAGAATATGGAAAGGATAAAAGAACCTTCAACAGTGGTGTGTGCATTAAGGGAAGCAGTTACAATAACTTTGAGAGTGACTATTATGGGATGTTGGTTGACATTATCGAGTTAGACTATTTTGGGATTGGTAATAAAGTAGTGTTATTCAAATGTGACTGGTATGACAGAGATAAGGGTATGAAAGTGCATCCTCAACATGGCCTCGTTGAGATCAATTACAAACTAAGACTTCCAACCAATGATCCGTTTGTATTAGCTCAACAAGCACATCAGGTGTTCTATACTGGTTACCCAGGTAAGAAGAAGAATCGAAGATTGTGGTGGGCAGTAATTAAGACAAAAGCTAGAGGTAGGTTCCTTCCTAGTGGGACAGAAGAAAATTTTTCTGATTTTTATCAAGAAGAAAACTACAGGATTCCTACCCCAATCTCGATGACAGATGAGCTTGATGACCCAGACATTTTGGTTGGTGTTAATAGAGATGCAGAAGATATTGATGCAGCAGAAATTGAGTTGACAACTAACCAAATGGAAGAGGATCTTGAGGATGAAGAAGAAGATTTTGAAGATGAACAAACTGAGGAAGAGGAGCATGAGGCTGAGGAAGATTAAAATACAACATGTATATTTATGAATGCTAATATAACTAATTTTAGACTTATAAATTATAGTTGTGCAGACATGAGAAAGAGCAAAGGGAAAGCAACAGGTCCACTGATTGTTCTTTACTTTGATTGAATTTGTTGACATTTACATTGTGAAATAACTATAACTTTTTATTGTTGTGCAGTTATGGCCAAGAAAAAAGGGAAAGCAATAGGTAATGGAAAAGCAGCTTTAATACTGGCT
The DNA here is from genome assembly GCF_009389715.1 of Phoenix dactylifera. Taxonomy (NCBI): domain Eukaryota; kingdom Viridiplantae; phylum Streptophyta; class Magnoliopsida; order Arecales; family Arecaceae; genus Phoenix; species Phoenix dactylifera. The sequence continues at coordinate 234,772 of NW_024067750.1, forward strand.
GCTACTCAAGTTCCTCCTCAACCTCCTAGGTTGCCTGAGCGTGTCGAGGAATGTCATGATGATGATGATTACATTCCTGATGGGGACATGATTGAAGAGTTGGATGCAAATGAAGAAATAAATGATGAAGAAATGAATGGTGCAGTGCAAAATCATGAGGATACAATGAATGAGGATCAGATGAATGATGAACTTGGAATTGATCCAAGACAGAGCAATGGCCCAGAACCAACCCTTAAAGCCCCTGTTGATGCAAATGGAAAAGTGATTGTTAGGTGCAAAAGAGGAATGTATGAAAATATCACTTTCTTATATCACTAATTTGAATTTATGTGTTTGTTGCATTTAAAGTATTTAATTTATTTTCTAATGAATATTTTTTAAATTGCAGGTTTCTTGATTATGAGGTCAGTCACAAAGCTGTTGCTATCATGCGCCAATTTTTTAATGGTCCGTGGTTGTCATGGAGGGAGGTCCCTACACATGCTAAAGTTGGAATGTGGAACAAATTTGAGGTGATGTAATTAATTTATATTTCTTATCATTAACTTTTGCCCTTAACAAATAGTAAGTCTGATTACTTGCGATCTATATATTGTTAGGAGATACACACAATTCTTCCAGGACAATTGCATCATGTGCATGAAGTTTGGAACAAGCATTGTCAGCGACGATTGACAACCTCATTAGGGAAGGTCAGAAGCCAAAAGCTTCTGGAAGCAAAAGGAGATTTAAACAAAGCCCGTGATAAACCCCCTAATTGGATCTCTAGAGAAAATTGGAATAAGCTAATTGATATTTGGATCTCCCCAAAATGGAAGAAGAAATCAGAAGCCAACAAAAATAATAGAAACACCATGAAGAACGGTAGCATCTCTAAACACTGTGGAGGATCAATCACATTTGTCAATCATGACGAACGATTGGTACATATCTTTATTCAATTAGATTTCTATAATAATTTTTATATTATTGTTCAGTCATCTTAAATTAGCCCATTATATGTTAATGAATTTTTTCTTTTCTCTTTTATAGAAATTAAAGTTAGGCAGGGAGCCAACAATAGTTGAATCTTTTAATCGGACGCATAAGACAAAGCAAGGCATGGGAGGATATGTAGATAAGAGAAGTGAAGCTGTCATGGTAAGTATAATTTTTTTATGATTCATAAATATTATTGAGCTTGCTCATGTTTATCTCTTGTTTGATCCACCATAATGTTTTTCTCTTCTTTTAAATCAACTGGCAGGCAAAGTATTCAGCTGAATACTCCAAAAAATATGGTGATGCCTCCACCTCAGATGCTCCTCCACGTGATTATGACTTGTGGTTTGAGGCAACTGGTGTCCCAACTCATGGCCATGTCTATGGCTTTAGTCCCCTAGAGGATCTCACTGGAATTATTGGGCAATCATCATCTGCTTCCACCTCTACAAGTCAAGCTCCAGAGCTGTACACTCATGAAGACCTTCTACGTATTCTTGAGCAGGAAAAGAAAAAATGGCAAGAGGAGGTTCTTCAAAAGATGAGAGAAGAGATTGGCTTTGGACCAAGGCATGCAGATCGGGGGAGTAATGGTGATTCTGGTTCTGCTGATCATGCTTCATTATAATTGTTTTTGCCTTAGATGATAGGTCTTTGCATTCCTAGGAGGAATGAAATCTCTGTTGATCTTTATGACATATTTTTAGACTTTGATTTTGATGGATTCAGGACATGTTGATGCCAATTTTGAATGACATTTAAAATGACTTTTGCGTAATGTTGAATGCCTTTGCTATTAATGATATTATTGTTATTATTATTATGTGCCAATCAATGTACCAAATGTACCAGGTTATTAGATTGTGATCGGTGACCAAATTTTGGTTACTAAATTGTTTACCAACTATTGTGACGAGCAGTCATAAACTTAGTGACAGGATTTTGGTCAATAAAAATTGATTTTGCTCAGCGCGTTTGTAACCAATTAGTGACCGTAAACTTATCACTAGGTCAGTGACGGGATTAATGACAAATGTAGTGACAAAATGTGTGACCATGTCTGTGACGACTAAATCTGTCACTAAAGGTCGTGACAGATTAGTGACCAAACTTGTGACCGCATTCTGTGACAAAATCAGTGACCAAGTTGCCTTCGTCACTAACTCCGCAACTGGATAGTGACGGGAAATACATAATTTCTTAAATATTTAATTCTTGAATTTGTAACGGCTTAGTGACGGCGGTTCTGTCACGGAGGTTAGTGACGGGAATCGCCGCCGTCACGGAGAATTTAGCGACGCGTGTTTTTGTAACGAAGTCAGTGACGGAAGCTCCGGTCACAAATTCCATATTAGTAACCGGAAACACGGTATAGTGACGGGAATCTCCGTCACTATACGCGTGTTTTCTGGTAGTGTACGGATGCACCCAATAAAGTCGGAAAATAAAATATCACGGAGCTCTCGAGGCAGCTCTCCATCCCCTGCCCATAGGATACTACTAGCATGGTTAGCCACATACGTGGCCACCCAATTTGTAGCTCCATTGGCTTCTCTAAACACATGCTTCGCCTGGACCACCCCTCCGTCCCTCAGCATTATTCAGATATCGCGTATCAAGGGATGGTCGGCAGCACTGACTCTCTGACCCCCCTGATCCAACTAATAATCATAGCCGAGTCACCCCCCAAAATGACTGAACTAGCTGAGAGCACATGCTGAGCATATCGAAGACCCACCCAGGTAGCTCTCAGCTCCGCTCCAGGAACCGTGCAGTCAAATAACTGACAACCTCCCGCCGCCACGACCTTAGAGCTCGGGTCCCTAATGACAAAACCCGCTCTACCTTTTATGCCACCATCCAGCACCGACCCATCAAAATTGACCTTGAGGAAGCTTGGGGGTGGGGGCTTTCAGATGAAAAACACCGTACAAGAAGCTGCCGAGATAGAATGGGAACCCCAGATATCCTGAGCTATCAAAAGTCCTTCTAAGGAGGAAACACAACTAATCTCTACCGCTTGCGCCCGGGCGTTCTCCGCCACGAGCCTTGGCGGCATGTTCTGCTCGCCAAAAATTCGAGCATTTCTTGCCAGCCATATCTGCTATGCTGTGCAGGTCGCTCTAGCTGCCTCTTGGCGTGTCAGTGGGTTGTCCGACCACCAACGGATGGTCCATAAGAACTGGTCCCTCTGAAACCAACCCTCCCATGGCAGCCCCGCCGCACGCCACGCCGCCTTTGCCCATGGGCACTGAAACAGTGCATGGCCCATCGACTCAACGGCTCTGCATGCCACGCACTCGGGGGCACCCTCAAACCCCGTCCGCTAAGCACTGCTCTCGTCGGAAGCCAATCTCATACGACCTTCTATAATAACAGTGCGACCCTCGGATGGAGGCCTAGGCGCCAGACCCAGACACACTCTGAACCTGGCTCATGCTCCAGCCGGAGCACTCGGGAGAGCTCCTTCACCCTCACTTCGGTTCTACACGATGTGCTCCACATTCGGGTATCTGGACCCGCATACCCCGAAATCGGAAGGGATCGGACCCTCTCAGCTAGGTGTGATATGACCTCATCCTAGCCTCAGTTGAAGGGTTAGAATGTCAAATGGCCTGCAAGGTGGGCCCCGCACATTACGTCAAATCATGAGCTTATTTGGCTGTTTTGCTTTATAGCACGAAACAACTATGGGGGTACATGGTGGAGGCATTCATCCAACTATGCGGCAACTTGGTTGCAACCTTTAGTTCCACCTAAAAAAAAAAAACTTGGTTGCAACTTCTTATCCCAGCCGTACACGCGCCAATTTCCACTCTTTCTGACAATCTGAGGCACAGAAATATACGAAAAAGTTAAATACCACAAAACTACCAAACGGCCCGTCTTTTTCCTTTCAGTTTCTGAAACTGTTCTCGTTTTCTTCACGTCACCAAATAATCAATTCGCACCATTCGAAAGTTTCACTTTCTAGAGAAATTGCGAAGGCCTATGTTACTCAATACTTCTTCAAGTAAGAAATCATTGCTTATTTGCAGGGAAGTAGGCAAAGGTAGTATGGGCCGGGGGGTGCAAAGAGTGAAATGGAGAAACAGAAAGGTATGGGGAGTCCATCATCTTACCTTTAGCCTGTTACGTTGGGTGCAGAGAGGGAGTTTAAAGAGTCGAACTTTTTTGTTCTGTGATCACTATATATACATGTTTCCTTAAGACTAAAATCACAGCAAGAGATACAGCTACAGTATCTATCAACCAGAAGCAATGGCTTGGAAGAAGGAGAACAGTTTGGTCATTGTGGTGTGCCTATGGGCAATGGTATTTGGCCTGGCTAATGGTGAGGCAGTAGATCAGTGTGGTGATGTCAGGGGCCTCTCGAATGGGTCTTACAACTACACTGATGCTCTGGCGAAGGCCATTTTGTTCTTCGAAGGGCAGCGCTCTGGAAAGCTGCCGGCTGACCAGCGAGTCGAGTGGAGAGGGGACTCAGCTCTGACAGATGGCCAGATAGACAATGTAATCCTAGTAGCATATTATGTATATTTTAGCAAACAATCCGACATTAATTAGATCATGTTGCATTGAGTTTCTATCTCTTTCTCTTGTTTTGCGTTTTGGTGCACTGCGACTTCTAGTTCTTAGATGCATGATCGCACCCAGGACCAACAGAATAGAACATAAGAAAAGTGTTAACCATTTGGTCAACTTAATAATTATATGCTCGAAAATGATTTGAATTAACATGAAACACGTAAATGAGTTTAGGGAATACTTTTTTTTGACAAAGAAAAAAAAATCTTCAACAGTTATTTTTCTCTTCAGGTTGATCTGACTGGTGGTTACTATGATGCTGGAGACAACATCAAGTTTGGATGGCCAATGTCCTTCAGCGTCGCACTGTTGAGCTGGGCAGCAACCGAGTACGAGGCACAGATTGCCGCTGCTGGCCAGCTCGACTACCTGCACTCAGCTATTAGATGGGGGGCGGACTTCATATTGAAAGCTCACACTTCGCCAACCACACTCTATACTCAGGTCAATATTTTTGCTTGTGTGACATCTAAATTAACCTATCGATGCATCCATTGCAACCATATGAGATGCGTCCTTTGGCAATTGGCAGGTAGGTGATGGATCAGACCACTCCTGCTGGGAGCGCCCAGAGGACATGGACACACCCCGGAATCTATTCGAGATCACTGCTGCTACACCAGGCACAGAGGTGGCTGCAGATGCTGCCGCTGCCCTTGCCTCTGCTTACATGGTGTTCGAGAGTGTCGACTCCGACTATGCAGCGAAGCTGTTAGAGGAAGCAAAAGCAGTAAGTGAAGCAAATATCAATAGCTACACTCTCTTCCTTGATCCATTTGGTCTGGATCTAACTTGATTGTTTCTTTGGGAACAAGATTTCCCTCTCTGTGTTATGCTTATTATTGATGTTTTGATGATCAGCTTTTCGAATTTGCCGATAAGTATAGAGGATCATACCAAGCTTCTTGTCCATTCTACTGCTCCTTCTCTGGCTATGAGGCAAGATTTCTGCTCTCATGAATCAGCTCTAAATCTCTCCAAACGACTTATCTTGCACATCATAATCATCTAAATAATAATCCTATCTTTTCTATAGGATGAGCTTCTATGGGGTGCTACTTGGCTCTTCAAAGCAACTAAAGACGTCCAATATCTGACATTCGTATCGAATAATCAGAACTGGAGTGATGTTGTTCCAGAATTCAGCTGGGACAACAAATTCGTTGGAGCACAGGCATTGCTTGCAAAGGTATATATATCCTTTCCTTGATACATACTCTCCGTTGCAAACGACACAAACCACCATATAACACCCTCGATGTGATTCTTCTTTCAGGAATATTTGGCAGGGAAGAATGATCTAGCTATATACAAGACCCATGCTGATGGATTTGTATGCTCGTTGATGCCGGGAAGTGGCACCGTCAAGATCCAAACAACACCGGGTACTGCATCCTTCTTTCTTGAGCAAGAACAGAATTTAAACTCCACCTATGCTTTCTCTTCGTAGGCTAACGTATTATCAACTTATTGTCATGCACGTCCAGGAGGACTTTTGTTCACGCGCGACACTGTCAACTTGCAATACGTGACCAGTGCTGCCATGGTGCTCTTTTACTACTCCAATCGTTTAGAGTCTGCTGGAATTGGTGGAGTCCAGTGCAGCTCCGCTAATTATTCTACTGCTCAAATCAGAGCATTTGCGAAATCGCAGGCAAACAAATACAGCTTCGGTTAAATAAATGCACAACCTGGTTATTGAATCAGTTCCTGCTCGCAGAAATTTTTAATGCGATTCTTCTTTCAGGTGGATTACATACTAGGAGACAACCCACTGGGCTACTCATACATGGTGGGGTACGGCACCAAATACCCCCAGCGTATACACCACCGAGGTGCATCCGTAGCATCCATCAAAGTTCATCCAGAAAAGGTGGGATGCGGGGAAGGCTTTGCAGATTATTTCAACACCGATAAACCCAACGCCAACATTCACATTGGAGCGATTGTGGGTGGCCCCAATGCCGATGACGAGTTTGGTGATGTTAGATCGGAATCTATACACTCAGAGCCCACCACCTACATGAATGCGGCCTTCGTCGGTGCCTCGGCCCCTCTGCTCGACGAACAATGCCGCTTGCAGCTGCCGCTGGATGAGGGAACACCCATGGCATCAACTTCCAAGTTCAACAGATGATTACGATAGTTCATGGTGCAATGAGATATTAGTAAAAGCACAGATAGTGTTACAAATAAACCCCTTCAACTATTCTTGTAACTCAGAAAGCGGTCTGGTTTTATTTTCCAGGGCCCCTTGTCCTAAATTATCGTTTTATGGCTTTTGGCTTCAATTTTTCTTTTGAAAAAAATAAAGATCTAGTTATGATTGCGAATAAACATTTGTGTCTTCGTTCATACATCATTTACTCAAACTCATTCAATTGAAAGAGTTAATCTAATTAAAAAAAAAAATGCTTTCCTCAGCTCAGACCCGTGTCGCCACCTCTACCCGGACCAAAATGATTATCTTTGCCCAACAAGTCTACATTCATCTCCGAATGCCATCGGGTACCCTTTACTTCTCCACCATTATTATAACTATCATTTATAATCTACGCAGGGTGTTTGTACCTCTTGGAAAGGATAAGAAAAAAAGAATTTTTTGAAGCAACTACTATGATTCCAGACCTAGGAGTTCTTTTTCCTATATGAGCATTGTGTACATGTAAGAATTGTTATGGTTAATATGTTGTCAAATTAAATTCTATTTAATTTTTATCATAGTTATTTTTGTTAATTAGAGTCAAAGTATGATTAGAATGAGCGGCTAAGATTGTAAAATTTGGAAAGTAAGCTGTTTTTGGGAACATGAAAAGATTTTGGAGATGTATGAATTTGCTGGTGAAAAAAAATAGAAAAAAAATACAGAAAAAAAAATAGATGAATGGTGGCTCTCCCTCTTTCCCAGTTTTTTTCCATGGTGGATGCTGAATATTCAGATATATGGTCAAAATGCAATTGAATTTGATCATAATGCTCAGATTCTCCGTATGAGCATTCGGTACAGTTGGAATAATTGATCATAGTGACTCATGAGTTATTCCTGTTGGATCCCGTTTAATTAAACCCTAATCTCGTTTAATTAGAACCCACATCTTGACAATTGTCACTTGTAAATCCTGATAATCACGAGAGCATTGAGGTAATTGCACGGCCGGAAAAGGTTGCCTTGATGGAGGGTGACTCTTCACGGGTGTAACTAACCACGGCGTTTGGTCCCTGGAGAGGGCTATAAATAGCCTGTTAGACCACTTCTCTAATACATGCATTAAGAGCTCTCTCTCCAGAAGATCTCTCGCTAATCTCTATCCAAATCAGAGCAATCTTGATTGATCGAAGCTGCGCACGTATCTCAGAGTTCAATTCAAGATGGATATAGCGACTCAAGGTATGATTTATGATTCATTAAAGTTAATCATTCCATCAATGGTATCAGAGTGGGTAGATTGGATTCCAAAATAAATCATACCCGTTTGATCTGTTTGTTGAGAAAATTGGAGACCCCGATGTTATTTAAACATATGAAAGATTTTTCTCTGGCCGATGTGGGACTAAACTCCTATCTCGAAATCAGAACTTTTGCCCATATTACTTAAAGCAAGGAATTATGTTTGTCTGGGCGATATGGGACTAAACCCCTTCAACCTTTCCACCCCTTCCACCCATGTTCAAGAACAGAAGAAGGGAGAGAAGGCAGCCATGGCCGCCGCCTCCCCGGCTGCCGTTGCGACCCACCCCCGGCGAGCCTACAGCGGTTGCGAACCGCCGTGGCCAACATGGCCGAGGCGGGTGGAAAGGAAAAAGGAAGAAGGGCGGCGGCGCTCAGGCTTCCGCCGCCGTACCCTCCTCCCATGGGTGGCCGAAAAGGCCACCGGTGGCGAGCGAACCGGCTAGCGGCCGCGCCACCGTGCAAAGGGGAAGTGTTCTTCTCGTCGGCATAATTAAAAAAAAAGGGAAAGGGGGACTTGGCCGTCATGGCCTGCGGCCCGCCGCTAAGCGGCCATGGCTGCTGCTACGGCGCCAGCCGCGCCTCCCACGGCACCCGCAGCAAGGCCTGCGGCCGACGCCCCTGTGGCCCGCGACCGCGGGCTGCGCCGCACCCTGCGACCGAACTCCGCGGTCGACCGGCCTCCAGCCCCACCCTGCGGCCGTCCCCGCGGCCTGTGGCCGTGTTACCAGCCTCCGTGCGGCCGGCGGCAGTGGTTGCACCACCGAAAGGATGGGAGGAGATCACTGATTTTGGCTGCCTCCTCCTCTTCTTTCGATCAGCCTCGTTTGGGGAAGATGAAGTAAGTGGATCGGATTTCGGGTTTTGGGTTCCAACCCGAAATCCGAATCCATTTAAATATAGATATATATATAATAATAATAAAAAGGGTGAAGAGATTAACAGGTTTCGGGTTATTGGGTCTCGGCCCACAACCCGAAACCCGAATCCTTTTGACTAAACTGTGTATTTTGCTGTTAAACCCCTGACAATATGTTATTCTGAAAAAGGAGCTTTTGAAATTCATATATGGTCCCCAGCCGAAAGTTGAATTATCAAAAGGGTCCTAAAATATTTTTATGTGGTCCCTTTGCTAAAGTTTCATTACAGAACAGTACTTTGACAATTATGTATTACTCCATGTAATAAATTTATTGCATAAATGATCAATTTATATGCTTTCTTATGATGATACATGATTGTTTATATTATTCATATTTTCATGAGTCAAGGGTGATGTATGCATGAGATGAGCCAAAGCATCTTATATAAGAAAAGACATAAAAAATGATTAAATTTTGCATATTTGTGGTGACGAGCCAAAGTATCCCATAAATTTTAGAATGCTTTAATTTAATTTAATAAATAAAAAGTCTTTTATCACCATCTCATGAAATTGAATAGTTGCATCATATAAAATGAACCGGCCCCAAAGGAAAGTCATTATACATGGTTAATGATGGGATGAAATAATGTTATTAGTATGATATTTATGATGAAATCTTGTTGCCCAAAGGCCTTGAATTCTTTATTAATATTGAACAATATCTAGAAAAATTTTATCCATTGAATAACGGTGTCTAAGAAAAACTTGTCAAAAAGGCATACGTGCCTAAGAAAGGCTGGTACTTAAGTGAGCCTAGTGCTCCACCACCGATCTGGAGCTGATCTGGCTGTTATTCTTTGGATTTTTCTAACTAGATATATAAAGTTCATTAAATGTCACACTTAATGCATTAGTTTTATCATAAAGGGGTAAATCATATAAAGTTAATTTTGATTTATTCACTAAATTGCTAATATAGGTTAGTGATTTAGATAAGGTTTTAGTGTAATTATAGCATGCATATTGATAGTAAGCATATGTTTTGCAGCTCTGTTTCCGACAGTTTTTTCACAATCCACATCATGCATTCCAATACTTAATGGTTCAAATTTCTCGAAATGGAAAAAAAGACTGACATTTACTTTAGGATGCATGGATATTGATCTGGCACTTCGTGAGGACATGCTACCTGTCCCCATGGAGGAAACTACGCTAGAGGAGAAAAAGTTGCATGAGAGGTGGGAGCGGTCAAACCGCTTAAGTCTTTTACTCATACAAAATCATATCTCCAGAAAGATAAGGGGCTCAATTCCTGATTGCAAAACTGCAAAAGAATTCTTAACAACAGTAGAAGAGCAATTTATGAGTTCAAAGAAAGCCCTAGCCAGCATCTTAATATCAAGGTTTGCTTCCTTAAAGTATTATGATAATGGTGGCATACGCGAGCACATTATGGAGTTACGTGACATCGCTGCCCAATTAAAATCATTGGAAGTAGACATGTCAGAGACTTTTCTTGTACACTTTGTTCTTAATTCTCTGCCTATAGAGTATGCACCATTTAAGATCTCATACAACACACATACAGAAAAATGGACTATAAATCAACTTCTAGCCATGTGTGTTGATGAGGAGCAGAGAATAAAACAAGAGAGGCAAGAGAGTGTTTATCTCACCTATTATAGGGGAAAAGGACATAAAGAGATTGGCTGTACCAGTCATCATATTCCTGTCAAGAAGAAGAAAAATGAAAGTGTCAGCTAAAATGATTGATAAAAAGCAAATAAAGTGCTTCTTCTATAGAAAACAGAAACATTTGAAAAAGGACTGTACCAAGTACAAGAAATAGCTCGAAAAGAAAGGTACTTTTTTTTCTTAGTGTGTTATGAATCAAATTTTATTGATGTACCTCATAACATATGGTGGATTGACTCCGGTGCTACTATCCATATATGTAAAACTTTGCAGGGATTGTTGAACAAAAGAATTCCAACGGAAAGTGAACAAAGCATCATAATGGGAAATAAGATGCGTTCACATGTGGAAGCTGTTGGAACGTTCAAATTGACCTTAAAGACTGGCCATATTTTGTATCTAGAAAATACCTTCTATGTACCTGAATTTTCAAGAAACTTGATATCTGTTTCTAAACTTACTTCCTTTTGTCTTAGTGTATATAAATCATTGAAGGAATGGAGCAATACCCAATATCTTCTTTTAGTTGGGTATTGCTCCATTGTTACCATTTCATTTGGACGGTCATTTGTAAACCTTTCCTTGAATAATATTATTGGTGGTAATTGCTTGTTAGAGGATGGTTTATTCAAATTAGACCTTGATACATCCTTTGAGCTATCCCTTTTATCCTTGCAAAATAAAGAACATTATGGATTAAAACGTAACATGATAAATAAAAATTCCTCTATGTTATGGCACCGAAGATTAGGCCATATCTCCATAAAAAGAATCAAGAAATTAGTAAATGATAAAATTTTACCAACTCTTGACTATGATGATTTTGAAACTTGTTTAGACTGCATCAAGAAAAAATAGACTAACAAATTTAAGAAAGATGCCATAAGAAGCACAAATTTATTGGATCTCATACATACAGATATATGTGGGCCCTTTTCGACCCCATATTTTACTGGTCATAAATATTTTATCACCTTTATTGATGATTACTCACGCTATGGGTATCTCTACTTGTTGTATGATAAGGCTGAGGCAATAAATGCCTTTAAGCTTTTCAAAACAGAGATAGAGTTACAACTTAATAAAAAGATTAAAGTTGTGAGATCAGATAGAGGTAGTGAATACAACAGTAGGTGTACTGAAACTGGACAACATTTAGGTCCATTTGCTCGATTTCTTCAAGAGCAAGGTATAGTTGCACAATACACTATGCCTGGTACTCCTGATCAAAATGGAGTTGTGGAAAGAAGAAACTGAACATTAATAGAGATGGTAAGAAGTATGATTATTCACTCATCTCTTCCAATTTCTTTGTGGGGTGATGCCTTAAAAATCGCTGCGTATATCCTAAACAGGGTTCCTACTAAAGCTGTCCCAAAAACACCCTATGAAGTTTGGACAGGTAGGAAACCTAGTTAAGACATATACATATTTGGGGGTGTCAAGCTGAGGCAAGGGTGTACAACCCACAAGAGAAAAAGTTGGACTTTAGAACCATTAGTTGTTATTTTATTGGTTATCCAGAAAAGTCCAAGGGATACAGATTTTACTGTTCTAATTATACTTTGAGGATTGTAGAGACAAGAAATGCTAGATTTTTTTGAAAATGACCAAATCAGTAGGAGTATAAAATCTCAAAAAATTAATTTTGAGGAAAAGCAAACTCCGTATGGTGTTCAAGATTCAAATAAGCAGCCAATGATTCCTCCATCTATCATTGATAATGATTTGGAGTTGGAGGAGGATGAGCTACTATTAATGTTCCACTTGAATCTGTGCCAGTTATCACTGAGAATGTTGCGCCTCCACCTATAGAACCAATGGATCAAATTCCACCAGATTATATAGTATACCTTTAAGAAGGTCATCAAGGGTAAGGAGATCTCCAATTCCACCAGCTTATATAGTATACCTTCAAGAAAGCGATTATGACATCGGAAATATAGATGATCTAATAAATTTCTCACAAATCATAAATTCAGTAAATTCCTCCAAATGGCTAGATACTATGAAAGATGAGATAGATTCTATGGCTAAAAATAATGTTTGGAATCTAGTTGAACTACCTCCTGGAGCTACTGCAGTACGCTGCAAATGGATTTTTAAAACTAAAAGAGACTCCAAGGACAAGGTAGAGCGACATAAGGCCAGACTTGTTGCCAAAGAATTTACTCAAAAGGAGGGTATTGATTATCATGAGACCTTCTCTCCAGTTTCAAAGAATGACTCTTTAAGGATAATTATGGCTTTGGTGGCTCATTTTGACTTAGAGCTGCACTAAATGGATGTGAGAACTACATTTCTTAATGGAGATTTAGAGGAAGAAGTTTACATGAAACAACCTGAAGGTTTTGTTTCAGAAGGTCAGAGTCAAAAAGTTTGCAAGCTAAATAAGTCTATATATGGACTCAAGCAACCATCCCGACAGTGGTATCTTAAATTCAATAACATCATTTCTATATTTGGTTTTGTAGAAAACGTTGTTGATAGATGTATTTATCTTAAAATCGTGGGAGTCGATTTATTTTTTTAGTCCTATATGTAGATAACATTTTGCTTGCTAGTAGTGATTTGGCATTGCTTAGAGAGACTAAGCAATTTCTCTCCAGTAATTTTGATATGAAGGATATAGGTGAAGCCTCATATGTCATCGGCATTGAGGTTCATAGAGATAGATCTAAGAAAAAAGTTTGTCTATCTCAAAAAGCCTACATTAAGAAAATGTTGGAGAGATTTGGTATGAAAAATTTCAAACCAAGCCTAGTGCCTATTACTAAAGGTGAAAAGTTGAGCCAATCACAATCTTCGAAGAATGAAATTGAAAGGGAGCACATGAAAGCATTTCTATATGCTTTACTAATTGGGACTTTAATGTATGCTCAAGTCTGTACCAAACCTGATATAGCATATGTTGTGGAATTACTGGGGAGATTTCAAGCTAATCCAGGAATGAAACATTGGAGAGCTGCAAAGAAAGTATTGAGATATCTTCAAGGAACTCAAGATCATATGCTCACATACAACAAATCCTATCTCTTGAAGATAGTTAGATACTTAGACTCAAACTTTGCAGGATGTCCAGATAGTAGAAAGTCAACATCAGGTTATATCTTTCTACTAGCTGGTGGTGCAGTCTCGTGGAAGAGTTCGAAGCAAAAGATGACAGCTGCTTCAACAATGGAAGCTAAGTTATTAGCATGCTATGATGCAGTTACACAGGCTATTTGGTTGAGGAACTTTATCACGGGCCTACAGATTGTGGACACTATTTCAAGGCCCATAAAGTTATATTGTGATAATTTAGCAGCAGTTTCCTCAATAAAAAATAACAAGATATCTGATGGAAATAAGCACATGGAGGTGAAATATCTTGTTATAAAGAAAAATTGTGATGACCATAAAGTTTCAGTTCAATACATCAATACTGTGCTTATGTTGGCAGATCCTTTGACCAAAGCAATAGCCCCGGGATTGCATAAGGAGCATGTCGGTCAAATGGGCCTTTTTTGTATAAATTAATTGATGTATTATTGTGCACATTTCAGATGGTTGTAAATCACATTTATTATATTTTCTGTTTTAATAAATTCATATGGTTTATGCATACTATGGTAGCAAAAATTATGACCAAAGAATGGATTTTATAAGAAGTTCATTCATAAGGGTTTGGTTATGATGGTTTAGTAATATAGTGATCATGGAAGGTTATACGCCAATCAAATAGGTGTTATTTCCATGATGGTTCGTATTATTATTTTCAAAGTAGTCAAATATAAAGTTTGCCCAAATTGATATCAGAATAGAAAGAACACGCGTACAAAGATTATAAAATTCAAGTGCTAAGGATATTTCACTTGTCAATATGGTCCAAGTGGAAGAATGTTGGGATCCCATCAAGTTGTGGCCCACATTGACAAATGGCGTCAATATGGTCCAAGTGGGAGAATGTTGGGATCCCATCAAGTTGTGGCCCACATTGACAAATGGCGTCAATATGGTCCTGTTTAATAAAACCCTAATCCCGTTTAATTAGAACCCACATCTTGACAAGTGTCACTTGTAAATCCTAATAATCACAAGGGCATTGAGGTAATTGCATGGCAGTGAAAGATTGCCTTGATGGGGGCTGACTCTTCACGGGTGTAACTAACCACGGCGTTTGGTCCCTGAAGAGGGCTATAAATAGCCTGTTAGACCTCTTCTCTAATACACGCATTAAGAGCTCTCTCTCTAGAAGATCTCTCGCTAATCTCTGTCCAAATCAGAGCAATCTCGATTGATCGAAGCTGTGCACGCATCTCAGAGTTCAATTCAAGATGGATATAGTGACTCAAGGTTTGATTTATGATTCATTAAAGTTAATCATTCCATCAATTCCAACTAGAAAATTGTAATAAACAAGAATAATTAAAAATTCTGCATGATTGAATAGGTGTTAATAAAGGAATACTATTTTTAAAATCTTTGGAAGAAAACTTTTTTCAATTATATGAAAAATTTTATTTTGGCCTCCGCAACAAATAACTTTATCAAAATAAAACTGTTGTACCCGTTGAAAAAAATAAAAATTGCACAGATTAAATAAAAGATGAAAGTGAATTACTTTTTATCATCCGGCTAAATGAAATCCTCTTTGGCCATTTATCTGGATTTCATTCACCACTTAAGCTAGGGTCTTTTCAAGTTGATCCAATAGCACTCTTCAACTCGATCCACGCATTTGCCTCAAATCTTCGTCATCACCTTCAGCCTTGATGGACATCCGGAATTTGACTTATGGGATCCTTATCAGCCAACTCTGCAAGTCGTCTCATGGATGAGGCACCAGTCCAAATACTGATGAAAACAGCATGCTCTGGCTGATGTTACCGGAAGTGCAGCCGCTCAGGATTCATTTAATGCACAAAAGAGAAAAAAAATGGTTAACAAAAAATAAAAAAATACTCCATGTTTAATTGAAATTAAAAAAAATAAAAAATAGTTTTCTCATAAAAATAAAATTTTGATTTTTTATAGAAAAAAAATCATGTAGAATGTGGCAAAGTCCAATTTACATCGGCTGAGGATTGAAATAATTTTTTTTCAAAAATATTCTTAAGCATTTAATAAAATGAAATAAAATCTTTTCTTTTATTAAGAGCGTAACATATATTTTACATAATATTTCCAAACAAAGTAGATGCTCAACCAAATATAAGTCAGTTTTTATTATGATTAATCAAATATGCAAAATTCAATTTTTCAAGCATCATATATCTAAGCATCAGCATTCCAGAAAAATATTCTATTGAGGAAAAATTCTTCCTGCGAACAAATGATCAGGGAGGGACATTCTCTGGACTTGGTCATATATGTAGTTTGCACTGTATCTGAATTGAGTCAGGTTGGCAGGTTGGAGGATGCATGCCCCTACGGTGTCATCTGTGGAAAAGAATGGCTTCCGACTTGATACTTTGCAAGAAGAAGCTGGATAAGGCGTGAGTTGCTCTGCGCAATGGAGGCGGCTGGACTTAATCAGCCTTACTAAACTTCATCTTAATTGATTTGTGATTGATTGTGCCAAATTTAGTCGGCCTTACTAAACTTCGTCGGCCTTACTAAACTTCGTCAGCCTCCTAGTCTATAAAAAGGTTGCTCCTGTATATTATAACAGAGAGGCAGAAATACAATTCTCTTCTCTCTTTCTTCTTTTTCAACATGGTATTAGAGCCACCAATCATGTAACCTACTGTCGTCCTCTCTTCTTCTTTTCTATGGTCGTCGTCGTCGCTCGCAGATCCTCTGTTTCTCCTGCCTCATTTGGGGGGGTAGCCGGGGCTTCGGTCTCGACGACTGTCAAAGCCTTCTTTTTCTTATCGAGATTCTGTTAAAATTTTAACTTTCTTTCTTTTTTCTTTTTTCTCTTTAATTATTTTTTTGTTATTTTTCTTCCTTTCTTCTTTACGCTGCACATGGTGCCTATTCCACCGGAGATGAGGAAATTAAGCTCCTTGAGCACCCATTTCTAGTGCTCCTGTTGAGGGAGTTAAGCTCCCTAAGCACCCATTTTCAGTGCTCCTATTGAGGGAGTTAAGCTCCCTAAGCACCCGCTTCTAGTGCTCCTGTTGAGGGAGTTAAGCTCCCTGAGTACTCGTTTTCAATGCTCCTATTGAGGGAGTTAAGCTTCCTGAGTATCTACTTCCAGTGTTCTTGTTGAGAGAGTTAAGCTCCCTGAGCACCCGTTTCCAGTGCTCCTTTTGAGGGAGTTAAGCTCCCTAAGCACATGCTTCTGTTCCTCCGTGTCGGTGACCTTCTCTTCCACCGCATCATTGAGCATGGAGCAGCATGTCAAACCGTACCGTCAAAAACTTAGCGGAAAAACTTGGTAGGTGCGGTCCTGCTCCAAACTCCGGCAGCAGCGCGTCAAACCGTACCGTCAGCAGCGTTAAACTTGGCAGGCGTGGTCCCTCTCTCGATCATGGAGGCGTACATCTGCATGGCACCATCCTAGTCCTCAATTTTCGGTTATATTTGCTACCTCGACTTGTTTATCATCCAGTTCAAGATCTCTTGCTCTTCTTCTATGGTGTTTTTCTCTACAAGCATCATTGAACTTTGGTTGTCTTCTCTTTGCCTCATTGCGAACGTCTTCACCAAAGCTCATCCTCCTAGCATCTTGCGATCTCTTGTTTTCAAACTCAAGTTGGTGTCTACTTTACCACCTTGAGTTTGAGGAAGAATATTAAAATCATATAATTGATTAGGATCATGATTAATTTATAACTGATTGTGCCAAACTTAGTCGGCCTTACTAAACTTCATCTTGATTAATTTGTGATTGATTGTGCTAAACTTAGTCGGTCTTACTAAACTTCATCAGCCTCCTAGTCTATATAAAGGCTGCTCCTGTATATTATAACAGACAGGCAGAAATACAATTCTCTTTTCTCTTTCTTCTTTTTCAACAACTTTAATCGCTATTTCATGCAAAGCTGGGAATTTTCCAACTGTGGTCAGTGAACAAGATAGTCGATGATTGTTGCAAGCCTTCTGTAGTTACTTATGGTGCTCTGATCCATGCATGGTTACTGCAAAGTTAGTAATCTTGACGATGCCTCGAAGATTTTTTCGGAATATGGATGCATCTATAATACGATCCAACACTGTGATGTTGCAATTTCCCTTATGGATAAGTTGCAGAAGAAGGGTGTACCTCCGGATGTTGCAACATACAATGCCAGGTTCAAGGTGCATAGGTTTGTGTCTCGATGAAAAGATAAAAGACTCTTGAAGTAAGGAAGAAAATAATATTTTCATAATATGCTAGGATTTGATTAGGTGCATTTGCGGAAAGTGGTTGCAGAAATAATCTTTTCTCTGCCTTTGTTGTGTTGGGTTCTGAAATGGTGAGGATCTTACGAACTTTTTGCTGCTGTCGCTTTAGTTTATTGAATTATGTATTCATAGGTTAGAGACCTAAATTTTGTAATCTGCCAGCTTAGACGTCTATTCATAAAGTCTTTAGATGGCCGTATCTGAAATCTAGGTTCGAAGATGGTGGACATATAAAAAAAATAATTCAGGCTTGTTGGGAGAGGGCTACCTTTATTCCGTGGCTCATTTGTCCCTGCCGTCAAAATCCGATCCGAAGGTCTGTAGAGCACTAATGAATTTGCATGGAAGGAAGAAGCACTAATCTGCACACAAGAAGCAGAACAGAGAGGAGATCGTCGGAGCTTTCATGGACCGTGTTGGGGGGAAAACCCAAGTCGTGCCAGTTCGAAGGCGCTCGACCAGGGAGCGCCGACCAGAAAGGCGCTCGGCCAGGGAGCGCCGACCAGAAAGGCGCTCGACCAAAAGGGCGCCCGACCTCAACACTCAAACTGGAGGCACCCCGCCGAGCAACTAGCTCGGCTCGGCGCCCGACCAGGTGCCGAGCCCATGCCTTGTCCAAATATTCAACCTCAGCCTAATCTCTTAGAGAATCTGACAACTAAATATCCGACCCCATCGTACTCTGTTTCTGTCCTCAAGTCATTAAGGCACGTGATCTCCGCAGGCCTTCGGCACGTCCTACCATTAATGCGTGTGACCCCTGCGGACCTCTAATGCACTCAACCATTAAATGAACACGGCTCAAGATGATCTCCGGATCACTGGACCATCAAAGCGTATGGCTCTCCCTGATCACCGGTTCACTCAGCAATCAATGCACTTGCCATCTACGAACCCCAGGCCCACCACGGCCGGCGGTTCAACCACTCCAACAGGTCCGATCAACCATGACAGTTCGCTGACTCCGGTCTGATCCGGTCTTATTCTCCACAACGCCATTTAATGAGCATGATCGTGCTTAATTATCACAAAGAGACAATTCACCCTGTCACCTCTCAGGTAACATAATATCCTTCTATAAAAGAAAACCTGAGGGGAAAAAAAATACGGACAGGAACAAACATTCTCCTCTTTTACTCCACTCATATACTAGCCCCCCTCTGACTTAAGCATCGGAGGGCCGGCGCCGGAGATCCCGGCCACCGGCTTTCTTGCAGGATCCTCCAGGAGGACGCCACCAGCCGACGCGCCGCCACCTACTGTTCCACCACCTACTAGCCTCCTCCCCTCTCGGCTCACGGTCGCCCCCGGGTCCAATTTCCAGCAACAGTTGGCGCTAGAGGAAGGGCCCGAGTTGCGGCCATGAAACTGAGAAGTAAGGGGGCTTCCAATGCCTCTCGACGTCCTCCACCCAGTCCTGGACACTCTGTCCAGAACTCGCCGCCTCCGGCCGAGTCAACTCAAGTTCGGCCGGAGCAGTTCGATGCCCTGGTGCAACAAGTGCAGGCCTTGGCCACCGCTGTCCAAAGCTTGCAACCCAGGGGCATCCCGACGGCACCGCTCCCTCCGGCCCCAGTTCAGCCGGTGCCTCCTGCAAGCGGACTCCCCCTTCGAGGTCAGGACTCTCAAGTCCAGGCCTCCCTCTGGAGAGAACATCCAGTTAGAGGTCCTGGTGGCTGGCCACAACCATCAGAGGCTGAGTCGGTCCCAGGGCAACCTGCTCCGAAGCAGGCCGCCGCGGTGATCCCCCAGAATGATGAACTCGACAAGAAGGTCGAGAAGCTGGAGCGCCAGATTCAGGCGCTCCATGGAAGGAAGTCGGGACGTGATGGTGACTTCGAGTTCACCACGAAGTCCCCCTTCTTCCAACAAATTGAGGATGAGCCGGTCCCGCCACGATTCAAGATGCCTCAGGTGGAGCCTTACAACGGCAGGACCGACCCTCTTGTCCACCTGGAAAGTTATCGGGCCTTAATGGCTCTACAGGGAGCCTCGGAGGCCATGCTGTGCAAAGCTTTCCCAGCAACGCTCCGAGGACCAGCCCGGTTTTGGTTTACCGGGTTGAAGCTGAGTACCGTTTCCTCCTTCGAGCAGCTCGGCAGGCAGTTTGCCAGCAACTTTGCTGCCAGCCAGCCCCAACGGCGAACATCGGACTCCCTCCTTGATATAAAACAAAAGGAGGAAGAGTCCCTTAGAGAGTATCTGGACCGATTCACCGCCGCGACATGGGAAGTCCGGGAGCTTGACCAGTCAATTGCCATGTCGGCACTAAAGACAAGAGCCCGGTCTTATAGGTTCCTCTTCTCCATCGAGAAGAATTTCCCTGCGGACCTTACTGAAATGCTGGTTCGGGCGCGGAAGTACGCAAAGGCCGAGGAAGCCGTGGCCATTAGGCGGAGCGGGACCAAGCAGACTTCCAAGAAACAGAAAAGACGCCGCGAGGAGCGTGGCCAGCCCAGAAGCCCGTCCCCGCGCCGAGCCAAGAATCCGCCCCGTCTGAAGAGTCCACCCCGATTACGGGGACCGCCTCAGCAGAGGTTACCACTCCGCCCGAGGTTTCCACCACGGGCTCGAGCACCCGAAGGGAGGTATGAAAACTACACTCCCCTTACTGCTCCTCCGGCCGAAATTCTCATGGAGATTGAGGGTCGGGATTATTTCTGGCCCCCGCCTCCAAGACGAGATCCTGGAGTCCGGCGTGATCCCCGGAAGTACTGCCGTTTCCATCGGGATCATGGCCATGATATGGAGGACTGCTTCCAGCTCCGGAATGAGATCGAAGCGCTCATCCGCCGAGGGGTGCTATCGATTTGTGCGAGGCCGGCGTGAAGAAAAGAGGCCGGCGGAGAGAGCTGCACAGCCTGAAGATTCAAACGCCAACAGGCCCATCGTCGGCACCATCAACACCATCCGAGGCGAAGCCTCGGTCGGAGAAGTTTCAGGGGAAGGTACCTCCCCGAAGCGCCTACGCGCCTCGGAAACTATCTCATTCTCAAATGATGACTTGGAGAGAGTCGAAACTTCCCACGATGATGCTGTGGTCATCTCTATGGTTATGAATAGATTCGATGTAAAACGCATCTTAATCGATAATGGAAGCTCGGCGAACATTTTGTATTTTGATGCCTATTATAAAATAGGGATGACAGAAAAGCAACTACGGAGGATGAATGCTCCGTTGGTCAGATTTACTGGGGATTCGGTCCCAGTAGAGGGCGAGGTCGATCTCCTGGTCACGGTCGGGCTCGCCCCCCCGGGAAAGTACCGTGAGAATGACCTTCCTTGTGATATGCCTGCCCTCGGCTTATAACGCCATCCTTGGAAGACCAGGTCTCAACGTTCTTTGAGCCGTGGTCTCAACTCGCCACCTGCTCATGCGATTCCCCACCAGCCAAGGAGTTGGCGAAGTTTGTGGGGACCAGGCGGTAGCAAGACGATGCTACATGGCGACCCATGAGGCGAAGCAATCGGCCGAAGTGTCGATTCCAGCAACAGACCAACCTTCAGCTAAAACCCTGGAGGCACGGGTCGGCCCTCAGAAGAATCGGGTAGAGCCCGGGATCGCCTCGTCAACTTCTTGCGGAACAACATAGATGTCTTCGCATGGTCGCCCGCGGATATGCCGGGGATAGATCCAGAGATCATGGTCCACCGGCTCCAAGTAAAACCAACCTGCAAGCCTGTGCGACAAAAGAAGTGAGGTGCCGCTCCTGAACGACAACGAGCAGCAGCCGAGGAGGTTGATAAACTTCTCAAGGCTGGCTTCATTCGGGAGATATCCTACCCAGAGTGGCTCGCCAATGTGGTCCTCATCAAAAAAGCTAGTGGGAAATGGCGCATGTGCGTGGACTACACCGACTTGAATAAAGCCTGCCCAAAGGACAGCTTCCCACTCCCCAGCATCGAGCAGCTCGTGGACTCCACCTTGGGACATGAGCTATTGGCATTTATGGACGCCTTCTCCGGATACAACCAGATCCATATGGCGCCAGAAGATGAAGAAAAGACGGCCTTCATCACCGACGGGGGTACCTACTGCTACAAAGTAATGCCATTCGGCTTAAAGAATGCCGGAGCAACTTATCAGAGGTTGGTCAGCCGGATCTTCAAAGACCAAATAGGCCGAAACATGGAGGTCTATGTTGACGACATGTTGGTGAAAAGCAAGGTGGCGCAAGACCATGTGACCGACCTTGATGAAGCATTCTCCACACTCCGAAGGTACCAAATGAAGCTCAACCCAGTCAAATGTGCGTTCGGAGTCACCTCGGGCAAATTTCTTGGCTTCATCATTACGCAGCGGGGTATCGAGGCCAATCCTGAAAAGATCCGAGCACTCCAAGAGATGACGCCTCCGAGGACAGTCAAAGAGGTACAACGGCTTACGGGCCGAGTCGCAGCTCTCAGGAGATTCATCTCCCGATCGGCCGAGCGCTGCCTCCCATTTTTTGCGACTCTTAAGAAGCCAAAAACTTCCTATGGTCGGCCGAGTGCCAGCAATCTTTTGAAGAGCTCAAGCACCTTCTTGCTTCCCCTCCCCTCCTCACAAAGCCTCGGCAGGGTGAACTCCTCTACCTGTACTTAGCTGTTTCCCCTGTAGCAGTAAGCTCGGTCCTAGTTCAGGAGGAGGGCAAGCTCCAAAAGCCAGTATATTACACCAGCCGGGTCTTGAGGGATGCTGAGACCCGATACTCCAAGCTGGAGAAGACTGTCTATGCCTTGGTCATCTCAGCTCGGGGCCTCCGACCCTATTTTCAAGCCCACATGATGGCCGTGCTGACCGACCAGCCAGTAAAGCAGATCCTGCAAAGATCAGACCGCGCAGGCCGGATTACCAAGTGGGCCGTCGAGCTCGGAGAATTTGACCTCGAGTACCGACCCAGACCGGCGATCAAAGCGCAGGCACTCGCTGACTTTATAGTCGAGTGCACCATACCGGACGAGGCCGAGCCCGAACCTGAGCCTACGCCCACAGAGCAGACCCCGAGTTTGGCATGGACTTTGCACGTCGATGGCTCTTCAAACTCGGGGGGTAGCGGAGCGGGTCTCATCCTCACCAGCCCGGAGGGGGTGGTTGCCGAACAAGCCTTACGCCTCGAGTTTTCTGCTTCCAACAATATGGCGGAATATGAAGCACTCGTTGCCGGGCTCAAGTTGGCCAGAGAGCTAGGAGTGAAGGACCTGAGGGCCTTTAGCGATTCTCAGCTCGTCGTCAACCAAATCCTGGGTGACTTCGAAGCCAGAGACCCCACAATGCAGGAGTATCTTCGGAAGGTACGAGACCTCACCTCGACCTTGAATTCTTTCCACATCCAACATGTTGCCAGGTCAGAGAACCTTAGAGCCGACCAGCTGTCAAAGCTGGCGTCCTCTTGCATGAGCGAGCTTCCCAGAACAGCGGCACTGGAGTATCTCCAAAAACCCAGCACGGAGGAGCTCGAGCAGGCCCTTTGCATTGAGTTCGAGCCAAGCTGGATGGACGAGCTCATCAGCTATCTGCAAGACGAAGTCCTCCCCAGTGATGAACGTGAGGCTCGCCGAGTGAAGCGTTCCATCGCCTGGTACATATTGCACGAGGAAAAGCTTTATCGAAGATCTTTCACCTCTCCCCTCCTCAGATGTCTCCGCCCGGCAGAGGCTGATTATGCAATGCGTGAAGTCCATGAAGGAATTTGTGGAAATCATCTGGGGGGACGAGCATTGGCCTATAAGATTTTGCGCCAAGGGTATTACTGGCCGACACTCCAAAAGGATGCTTTGGACCTCGTCCGAAGGTGCGGCCGATGCCAAAGAAACGTCAATGTCCAACGCCGACCCTCGGCTCCATTAACCTCCATCAGCTCCCCTTGGCCTTTTGCCCAGTGGAAAATCGACATCCTGGGACCATTCTCTCTGGCGACCGGGCAAATAAAATTCCTAGTCGTCTCCATCGACTATTTTACCAAGTGGGTGGAAGCCGAGCCACTCGCCCGGATCACCGAGCAGAAGATGCGGAATTTTGTCTGGAAGTCAATAATCTGCAGATTTGGACTCCCCCGCATCCTCATATCGGACAACGGCCGCCAGTTCGACAACCTCCGCTTTAGAGAATTCTGCTCCGAGCTTGGCATCGACCACCGCTTCACCTCGGTCGCGCACCCTCAGACAAACGGAGAAGCCGAGGTAACAAATCGTACTATTTTGCAGGGACTCAAAGTCAGGCTCGACAAATCTAAAGGACAGTGGGTCGAAGACCTATACAATGTCCTGTGGGCTTACCGGACCACATTCCGTGTCCCCACCGGCGAGACTCCCTTCAATTTAACATATGGAACGGAAGCTGTCATCCCGTTGGAGATCGGACTCCCTTCTCCGAAGGTAGAACACTATGATGCCAGCTCCAACTCCTCACAGCTCAAAAACAACCTGGACCTAATCGAGGAGACAATGGAGGCCGCCCAAGTTCGCATGGCAAGGTACCAGCAAAAGATAGCGCAGTACTACAACGCCAGAGTCAAAGTTAAATCCTTCAAAACAGGGGACCTCGTCCTTAGAAGAGCCGAGGCCTCCCGACCGACCGAGCAAGGAAAACTGGCTCCAAATTGGGAGGGACCTTACCGAATCACACGCGTCCGGCGGCCCGGAACTTACAAGCTGGAGTCTCTCGATGGGACTCCCATTCCACGAAGCTGGAGTTCTGAAA
Source organism: Phoenix dactylifera (assembly GCF_009389715.1). Lineage (NCBI taxonomy): Eukaryota > Viridiplantae > Streptophyta > Magnoliopsida > Arecales > Arecaceae > Phoenix > Phoenix dactylifera. The sequence goes on from NW_024067750.1 coordinate 259,348, forward strand.
ATCTCTGCGTGTACTACCAGTAGAACCCCGAGGGGTTTCCCATTTTTTAATCATAAATCTCATTTTACAACAGTTTATGTGCGCTTGTTCAAATTCGCCAATTCTCCTAATGATTGTCTCATGGTGCCAGACCTGGCCCGGCTCGTCAATCAGCATAAAGCGGAGCCGGACGCCTTGACGAAATCTTGGAGCGTCAAACATCGAGCTCGGCTCGATCTCCATCAAACATCGAGCTCGGCTCGATCTCCATCAAACATCGAGCTCGGCTCGATCTCCATCAAACATCAAGCTCGGCTCGATCTCCATCAAATACCTCGACCACGGTCGGGATGCCCCGATACTTCGGGATGACGGAGCACCTACGTGGTCTCCCTGAAGATGATCGTGAGTTCGTGGGTTCGTGAGTTCGTGGGTTCGTGAGTTCGTGAGTTCGAGATGCGATCTCCATCAAACATCGAGCTCGGCTCGATCTCCATCGAACATCGAGCTCGGCTCGATCTCCATCGAACATCGAGCTCGGCTCGATCTCCATCGAACATCGAGCTCGGCTCGATCTCCTGTTCGTGATCAGTGAAATATTTGTGATTGGCGACAATCTCTGATGGCGATTGGCTTCTATTATGCCGGCATCCCTAAAGAACGGACTCCGAGCAAGAAGAGCATCCTCAAAATCGTCGAGCAAAGTTCACAGCCTCGGCGTAAGACGCCCATGGTACCAGGTACCCATTCGATTAATGTCTTCACATTATTTCATTTACTTCATTCCTGATTAATTAATTACCTGAATGAAACCCCGACCAGCGTCGAGGTACCTGGTCGGGCTAATCATTGCTCGGCCTCACCCGTCCCACATGCACTGTTCGACCGCGAGCCATAGCCTAGTTTATACCGGCAGCTCGATGAATCCTCATCCCGAGCTTCGGGACATCCAACTCGGTTGTCGAAAGAAGTCCGACAATCCGCCTCGGCAACCTAAAGTCTGAGTTTTAAGTCCGAATAAAATTCGAGTTTAGTGACCTTTGGTCCTAGGGCTCGGCCGAATCCTGAGCTAAGCTCGAGAAGGCTTGCCGAGCCCAAGCATATCCTCTTAGACATAAGCATTGCGATATTGCTGGTCGAAGGTCCGAGCAGCGAAAACTCGGACCTGAGCTCGGACTGGATAAATACGCCGAGCCTAAACGCAGGTCTAACTATGTAGCGGACAAAGTTGGGGCTGCAGAGCCCAAGTCCTTGGAACCTAAAGCGGACCCAAGTGAAGAAACTTAGGTCTACCAAAAATCGAAAACACAAACCAATTATAAGTTACGAAAAAATATTTATTTAAAGGTATTCATTTAAAGAAGCCCGTAGGCTAAGTACAAAGTTTGGGCTCGGCCTTAACAATATGGAGGCCATCCTAATTTACAAAAGTAAAGAGAACAGAAAAACTTTTAAGGCTCAGCTCTACTGTCCTCGGCGACTTCAGGAACGGCCGGTTCCTCTGCGATCGAGGTTCCTACCTCAGCCTCGGCAATCTCGGGAGCAACCTCGGCGGCCTCGGGAGCAGCCTCGGGCGCCTCGGCCGGGCCCTGGGCAGCCCCGTCAGCTGCTGGAGCTTCCGTCTTTGCCTCCGACTCCTCGACCCCCGCTCCTAGTTGAAGTAGGTTAAGGTCAAAGTTTGGAAGAAGTCGCCGCAGTTGGTTGCGGAAGTCCTTGAAGCCCTGGATGAGCCCGTTTACGCCTTCCTCTTCCAGTAAGTCGCGAAACTCTTCCGATTCATGGAAGAGTTTAACGGTGTCCCGGGCCTGCTCCCGAGCCTCCTTCTCCCGAGCCTCATGGTAGGCGGCCTTCCACTCCAAATTTTTTATTTTCCGATCGCGATCAACGAGCAAAGATTGCGCGTCGAGCAAATGGGCCTCGAGCTCTTGGGCCTTGAGGTGAGCTTCCCCCACCTCCTGCTCGCGTATAGCGAGTGATGACTCGGCCTCCACCAGACGAGCCTCCGCGGCGCGCACTTCAGATCTGACAAGTGCGTGCGCGCCCTTCTCCTCTTCGAGCTCGGCGGTCAGAGCCCGAATCTCATCCTCGGCCGCCCCCATTCTCGCCTGGAGCTCCTGGCGCTCGGCCTCGGACGCGAGACGCCTTGCCTCGGCCTCCTCGTGCCCCCGCTGATGCCTTCGGGCTCGCTCTCGATAATCCTGGATTATATGCATCAGCATCTCCGTCTCGTGCAGATGCTGTAAAAAAGGGGCGTGAGAAACAAATTTAAAATAAAACTTGCACAAATATAGTTGCACGAACGAAGAGATGAACTTACCCGGACGGCAGAGCAAAGGGCAGAATCCATGAAGGCGCCATAATTCATGGACCGGATCTTGGCCTGGTCGGCCGAGAGCAGCGCGACCCGAAGAACCTCGCACGCTACCTGAGGGTTATCGAGGGCCGAGTCGCCCTCGAAAACTGCCCACCCGGGAGCGTAAGGCACCCGCTCTCGGGGGCCCGACGAGCCCGGAAGGCCGGCCTCGGCTGGCCTGGGCGGAGCCGACCCCGCAGCTCCTTGACTATTCCCCGGCTCGGGACTGGGGAATTGGGGTCGGACAGGCGGCCGATCTGACTGCCGCAAAGTTGGGGCGGGGCGTGCAAGCGCCAAACCCGCCAAAGAACTCCTCCCCCGCTGGTCGGCGCTCGGGGCTTCCTGCCGACCAGGAATTTGCGAAATTGGCGCCGGGCACGGGAGCGCTATCGTAGCCCCACCGGAGCTCGCGCTCCTAGAACCTGGGCCCTCCCTCCGACCAGCTTCAGAATGTGCGGTGCTGGGAGTGCCCGTCTCGGCCGCCGCGGTCGCCGAGACCTTCGCCTTCTTCTTCGGCTCGGTCGGCTCCCCCGCGAGCTCGGCCTCCCTCTTCTGAAATCGGGCGTACAGGACCTCGCTCTTGGTCACCATTTTCGCGATATCTGCAAGGGCGAGCAGGATTAGAACACAGACTAATAGCAGAATAAAGAAGTGACTTTCTATTATTACCCTTACCCTGAGGATGCGCCGAGCTCAGGCCAATATTCACTAAAGCGTCCTCGCTTATGAGGCCACTCAGCAGAATACCGTCCCCGAGGCTGCGAACGGTGTCAAGGATCCCCTGCTCGCGCATAGAAAGCTTGGAGACTTTGTTGACGGTCCTAAGTCGGCTCGGCCTCCACCTAGGGTCAAACCTCCATGTCCGCTCGGAGCCCAGGAAGAAGAATTTCTTCTTCCACTCATGAATGAATGATGGGGCACCCTGGAAGAGTGGCCGACCCACCCGAAGGGCGACGTAGAGCCACTCTCCGTCTTCCGGGTTCGACTTCAACACAAAAAGTTGTCGAAAAATATTTAAAGAGGTCGGAATCCCAAACGCCAAACACAGCGACAGGAAACCGACGATTGTCCTCCAGGCATTCGGAGCGAGTTGCGTCGGGACCAACTGGTACTCCGTAAGCAACTCGTTCACGAACCCGTGAAAGAAAAAACGTAGGCCGGCCCAGAGTGCTTCCACGTACACTCCGATCCGGCCTACCGGGGGATTCGTTACTCGATCCCCCAATCTCGCGGGCTCCAAACGGAACCCTCGTCGAGGAAAGAACCATTCCTCGACCATTTCGACCTCTAGCTCACTCATAGTGGACTCGATATCACTCAGACCGGGACCCATTAGGAAGAAGAAGGGTTCTGAGAAGATAGAAAAGGAAAAAAAGGGGGGGACCTGTGGAGGATGCCGGAGATAAGAAGCTTCGGACGGAGAAAAGCTGGAGGAAGAAGACAATAGGAAAGTAGCTGGAGGCCAGGTGAGGATTTATATAGATCCCTCCAACGGCCCAGATCAGCGAGAAAAAACGCTGCTCTCCGTTCAGATCACGACGCGTGTTGGCCCGAAAGACGGAGCGCCACATTCAATTCGGGCTGATGCTTCGAATACAGAAGCGCCTCGTCGGATCGTGCAGCCCTATCATGAGCCCACGACGCGAGGACGCTTCGGAGAAGGCACCCTAATAATGAGACGTTTCAGAAAATAAGAGATGCCACCTATTAAAAGCACCTCGAAGCGCGCGATTATTCGAAATGCGCGATAATTCAAAATTTCCTTAATTTATAATGGCCCGACTAAAACTACTTCCCGCGCTCAAGCTGATGGCCAGCTGGAACTCGGAGGTCGGGGGTAGTGTTGGGGGGAAAACCCAAGTCGTGCCAGTTCGAAGGCGCTCGACCAGGAAGCGCCGACCAGAAAGGCGCTCGACCAGGGAACACCGACCAGAAAGGCGCTCGACCACGGAGCGCCTACCAGAAAGGCGCTCGGCCAGGGAGCCGCGACCAGAAAGGCGCTCGACCAAAAGGGCGCCCGACCTCAACACTCAAATTGGAGGCACCCCGCCGAGCAACTAGCTCGGCTCGGCGCCCGACCAGGTGCCGAGCCCATGCCTTGTCCAAATATTCAACCTCAGCCTAATCCCCTAGAGAATCTGACAACTAAATACCCGACCCCATCGTACTCTATTTCTGTCCTCAAGCCATTAAGGCACGTGATCTCCGCAGGCCTTCGGCACGTCCTACCATTAATGCGTGTGACCCCTGCGGACCTCCAATATACTCAACCATTAAATGAACATGGCTCAAGATGATCTCCGGATCACTGGACCATCAAAGCGTATGGCTCTCCCTGATCACCGGTTCACTCAGCAATCAATGCACTTGCCATTTACGAACCCCAGGCCCACCACGGCCGGCGGTTCAACCACTCCAACAGATCCGATCAACCATGACAGTTTGCTGACTCCGGTCTGATCCGGTCTTATTCTCCACAACGCCATTTAATGAGCATGATCGTGCCCAATTATCACAAAAAAACAATTCACCCTGTCACCTCTCAGGTAATATAATATCCTTCTATAAAAGGGAACCTGGGGAAAAAAAAAAACACGGACAGGAACAAACATTCTCCTCTTTTACTCCACTCATATACTAGCCCCCCTCTGACTTAAGCATCGGAGGGCCGGCGCCGGAGATTCCGGCCACCGGCTTTCTTGCAGGATCCTCCAGGAGGACGCCACCAGCCGACGCGCCGCCACCTACTGTTCCACCACCTACTAGCCTCCTCCCCTCTCGGCTCACGATCGCCCCCGGGTCCAATTTCCAGCAACAGACCGATGCCTTTTGATGCTTCAATCAGAGAGAAAACTTTGGGGAACAACAGAGAAGAGTAAAACTTAGAAAAGAAAGTAGAGTACTGTATTTTATGTGGTGTATTTCTTTTTTTTTCTTCGCATAGTTGGTACATCAAATCCTTTTTTATAAATGAGAAGTTCTAATCCCATCGATGTTGGACTCTTGAGCTTCCATCCGAGGAAGACTTGTTCACCTAACGAAAGTTTTCGTTTTTTTCTTAATAGCATGTGTGAGCTCATGGTTGGAGGTCGGAGTTAGGCTGCTTCAGCCTCCACCTCAAGAGAAAGAGAGCTATTAAATTTTAAGATTAAATACTAATTTTTAAACCAGATATGTCTTAAGGGTGTTCGGAGAGAGCTATCACTTGGTGTATGGCTTGATGTTTATGAGACTTTTTCATATCAAGAAGAAGAAGAAGAAAGACTATCAAATTCTTAGAACACGAAATGGAGAGTGAAATGAGCATACAGAGTTTCTAAAAGAAAAATAAGTCTTTACGAAAAGAAGGAAGACACGTGGCTAGGAGCTGCACCTTGCTCCACTGTGCCGTGGTGAAAGAACGAACATCCATATTGCCATCTAGAGGAATGAACCAATTCTAAGGAGCAAGCTGGGAATCCGCGCACCGACAGGCGCGTTTCGCCGAACATTTGTCCGACGCCATCGCGGACAAAACCGCCCACAAGTACGCATTGCGAGTGTGGAAAGGGATTAGACCTGGAATTTGTGAGGAGCGGGGGGCGAGCGGGCGGCTGCTTTGAGATCCGTGCTAAGGGGGGTGATCTTTGGGGAATTTAGTCAAACAGTGCTGGTGGGGTGAAATGGCCGAGGCTGGGGGAGGAACGCCGGCGCCGGCGGTGTCGGCGAAGGCTGGGGAGCAGAGTAAAACCACTCCTAGGAATGCGGCTAAGCGTCCTTCGTGGGCGGAGGTGGCGAAAGGCGCGCCGAGGCAGCCGGCGTGGATCTGCCATCGGACTCCCTCCCGTGACCTGGAAGAGTTGTAGAAGAGATTCACTGAGGTAGTCGAAGTATCGGAAGAGAAACTGGAAGACGTGCGGTCGGAGTGGAGGAGCACTACAGTCCTTGTGAGAAGCTTGGGGAGGAACATTCCGGCAGATTGGGTGGCGAAGGAAATCCGGCGAGTCGGAAAGTTGAAGTATGATGTCGAATGTTTCTCTCTGGTGGACGGCATCATCGCCATTAGATTTGCTAACGAAGAGGACCGGGAGGCTGCTATGCGGAATGGTCTGTGGACAGTGGCGGGACAGCTCCTCGCTATGGATCGGTGGCGCCCCAACTTCGCCCCGGGGACCGGCGGCGTAAGGCGGGTGGTTGTTTGGCTCCGCCTCCCCGGACTGCCGTTGGATTTCTGAAAGAAGGAAACGATATTCAAGGTTGCGGCGAGGGCTGGCATTCCCCTGGCTTTGGATGGTTACACGGAGGATAGACGGAGGTACGGGTTTGCGAGGGTGAAGGTGGAACTGAACGTCTCCGCTCCACTTGTGCTGGGAACATGGGTGTTGGGGAGATCGGCGGGTGGAGACACAAAGTTCTGGCAGGGTTTCGTCTATGAAAACCTGCCAGCCCCATGTTCCAAGTGTGGGCGGGTTGGTCATTCGGCGGCAGTTTGTGAGTTTGTGTCTCCGGTGGCGGAGGGGATGAAACTGGCGGAGTCTGAAACTGGATCTGAGAAGGCTGGCAATGGGGATGCTGCGACGGAGGTTCCTACGCAAGCCGAGAGAGGGGGAGATCGGCCCCGGGAGGAAGGTGTCTTTGGCCCATGGCTTGTGACTAATCGGATTGGGTCAACCTCGTCGGCATCCTGGAAGAAGGAGAAATCCGGCCCCGGTGCAAGGAAGGGGATGGGGCCCTCGTCGCCCGGTCCCGGTCCGAGCCGGACGGAGGAAGGGTCGGCATCAACGGTCTCACCGATCGATCTTGAAGGGTGGCAGAAGCCGACTAAGGTGGCCCGCTGGAGGACGCCAGAGAAGGATGTATCAGAGGCGGGAGCGAGTCTGCTGACGGGTGAAACGAGTAAACTCGGAGCGGGCTCCGGGTCAGGTGCCGAGGCAACTCAGTGCTTGGGCCGGGCTCTGCCGAGTCTGAGCCGGATAGAGGTGCGGCCCAGTTCCAGTGGGGGCATTCGACCGAGTGGACCGGGCCTGAGCCTGCTGAAGCGTTTCAGGAGTCCGCCCAGGGCTGAACCGGTCGTGGACCCTTTCGTGGGAGCTTCAGCGACTCCAGATGGGGGGAAGGTGCCAGTCCGTGCGAAGGTGTGGCGGCCGGCGGCTGGCGTCCGTTGGAGGAGCCGGAGCTCACCTTCGCCTCTTGCACCAGTGCGAGGTTGTCCTCCCCGGACGGATCAGCAGCTCACGGGGGCTGATGCCGATCATCGGACCGAGCCAGCCGTGAGCACGGGAAGCCGGTTGCTCCGTTTGCTCTCGATGGAGGTGGGTCTGCCGGAGCTAGGCCGGGCGATGTCGCCGGAGAAGCACTCGGGGGAGGCGCTGGCGGGGCAGGCTAGTGGAGAGGATGGCATCGGCGGAGGCTCAAAACAGGGAGACGGTTCAGCTTCGAAGGAGTCTCTGTCGTGCCAAATGGCACAGGTGAACACTGAGTCTGAAATAGCCCCAGGGAAATGGAAGTCGGGTGTCAAAGGGAATGGGGAGGAGCTCTCTAGTTGTGGAGGGAAGCAGGGTGAGTATGGCACGTGCACAACGGATAGTGCGTGCCATATGGCACAAATCAATAGTGGAGGACAGCACCTTCAATTTTTGCTTCAATTAATGGCCTCGGCAAAGGGAGTGAGCCGTGATTCTCTTGGAGGTACAGGATGCATGGAAGTGGATGCAGGGGAAAGTAACAGCTCCGGAGGTGTGGGCTGTGCGGGATCGATGGGTAATTTATGAAGATCTTATTGTGGAATTGCCGCGGCGCGGGGAAACCCTCATTTGCCCCGGCTCTTCGCAGGTTGGTGCAACAACACAACCCGGATGTTTGCATTCTTCTTGAGACCCGGCTTTGTGGTGGCAGAGTACAGAAGGCTAGAAGGGCGATACCGAGATCGTGGGGGTTCTATGTTGTGGACTCTCAAGGATTGTCGGGAGGTATAATAGTTATGTGGGGTTTGGGGTGCTGTGCTTTGGATTGTTTCAATGTTAGTAATCAAAAGGTGATCATGGTGATTTCGGAGGGTGATAGGAGACCTTGGGTTCTTTCAGCTGTATATGCTAGCACTGACTACAGAGTTAGGAGGGCCCTGTGGGAGGAGGCCTCTCAGATGATTAGTCATGGTCATCCCATGTTGGTAGCTGGTGACTTCAACTGCATTGTTGACTCTCAGGAGAAGATGGGGGGGAATCCATTCTCCCTCAATAGGAAGATCAAAGAATTCCAGGATTTATCTCAATCAATGGACTGATTGACTTGGGTTTCTCGGGACCTAGGTATACATGGTGCAATAATCAGTAGGGGCGGGCCCGTGTCTGGGAGAGATTAGATAGAGCTTGTGCCACAGCTGGGTGGGTTCAGTGCTTTCCAGATTATCATGTCAGACATTTGCCGAGGATCGCATCGGACCATTGTCAACTGTTGGTGAGTACTGAGGCACACATTCCAGTTTGTTCCCCTTTCAGGTTTGAGAAGATTTGGCTCAGCTACCCTCGGTCCTGGGAGATGGTGAGGGAGGCATGGAGATCCCCGGTTAGGGGTGACGCCATGTACCGGGTGTCTCGCAGGTTAGAGTTGACCAGGAGGAGGCTGAGAAGGTGGAATCGGGAAGAAGTGGGGAACATCTTCAGGAGGACAGAGGAGGAGGAGGAGGCCATTTCTAGTTTACAGGCCCAGGAAGCACAGACGGGGGGGCTATCAGAGGAGGAGGTGGGGGAACTGAGATCACACCTGGCTTTACATGATTCCCTTCTAAGACAGCAGGAGACACTATGGAGACAGAAGTCCAAGGTACAGTGAATTTTAGAGGAGGATTGAAACACCAAATTCTTTCATCAGGCAACGCTGATCAGGAGAAACCAGAACATGATTAGAGCTATTAGGAGCGAGGACAGCCAGATGTCAGATGACCCTGCTATGATCCGGAGGATTGTGGAGTGTTTTTTCAGAGCGAGGTGGACAGAGCAGTCAGGAGAGGGGGGCCATGTGGAGATGGCGATGCCGGCGACGAGGGTGTCGGAGGAGGAGACTGCAGCATTGATCAGGCCGGTTTCGGTGGAGGAGATTCGGGAGGCGATCTGGTCCCTTGAGGGGGACAAGGTGCCAGGGCTGGATGGATTTCCACCATTGTTCTTTCGGAGGTACTGGTTGATAGTGGGACAGGACGTGACGACGGCCATACAGCAGTTTTTCACTACAGCAGTGATGTCATCGGACTGGCAGCGCACTTTCATTACCCTTATACCGAAACGGCGGGATGCTTCTGAGCCGGGTCACTTTCGATCGATTAGCCTGTGCACCACTATGTACAAGGCTACGGGGAAGATCCTTGCCGTTAGGGTGCGGGACATTCTACCGAGGTTGATTAGTCCGGAGCAGGGAGCTTTCATAGGAGGCCGGAGCATATCCGACAATGTCATGATTGCCCAGGAGTTCATGTTTGACTTGGAGAGGGCCCCGATGAGGAGAAGCTTGATGGGAGTTGTTGCCCAGATAGACAACCCAAGAGGGGGGGGGGGGGTGAATTGGGTTTTAAAATAATTTGAATAATTAAAACGATGTGGTTGACTAATTAAAAACTATTGCAAGTTATTTAATTAATGCTAAGTGCTGTGAGTGATGTGAGGGGAAGAAGAAGAGAGACAATCCAACACAAACACAAGGTTTTATAGTGGTTCGGAGCTAACCCTTGCTCCTACGTCCACTCTCCAAGTCTCACTTGGGAATTCACTATAACCCCCTTGGATTACAGCCGGTTGTTTTCCAAGCTCACAACCAAACTTGTTGTTTTACGAGCTCACAACGAACTCGGTCGGTTTTTCCAGGCTCACCGACTAGAACCGCCCCGATTGTTTTCCCGGGATCACAATCAAACCCTTACACACGTTGGTTTTAACTCGGCTCACCAACCAACCTCAATCCCCTTGATTCAATCCCCGATTGAACCAAGTAAATACAAGTTGTAGAAAGAAAACAGAAAATGAGCTTCTCAAAAAGCAGATGAAAACAATATGAACAATAAATGAAGTTAAGAAGCCTCAAACGCTTTTAGATTGGAGATGAGGAATGGCTTCTTAAACTTCTGGTCTCCTCTAGAAAGAGTAGTCGACTTGAATGCAGGAGAAGGAGGCTTTAATTGCTGGGAAGATGTAGTTGGAAGCAGTAAATGCAGATCTTCCTCTTTTTCGTTGAAGAGCACGTTGCAGAGCTTGAATGCTTGATTAGTTGGAGTGGAATGGTTGTTCTCTGCCTTGCTACAGTCCTCTGTGGCTATTTAAGCCAACCCCCACGGAAACTAGCCGTTAGAGTGCTTTTTCTGCCCGTTCTGAACACTCTGCGCAGCCTGACAATATGACCGTTGGTGGGTTGGAGTCGACTCGCGCGATCAGGAGTCGACTCGGCTGTAGCGGGAGTCGACTCAAGCTTTTCCGGAGTCGACTCGGCAACTGTTCCAAATTTGAATTAAAGTTGCCTTCACGACTGGGAGTCGACTCGTCTTGACCTGGAGTCGACTCGTCAACTTCTGGAGCTGACTTGGCAATTTTGGAGTCAGCTCATCCACTGAAATCCGTGGATCCAATTTTGAATTTTGTCCACTCGAGTCGACTCGACTGTCCTGGGAGTCGACTCGAATCTCAGAGCCCGAACTCCCGATCCTCTGTCTTTTGGCTCGTCCAGTCTTGGAGTCGACTCGAACTTCCTTGGAGTCGACTCGGCTCTCAGTTTCCAAAAGATGGTCTTCTGCCTTTTGACGTGAAGCTGTCTTGGAGTCGACTCGAGCTGTCTGGGAGTCGACTCGAATCTCAGAGGCAGTAACTTGGTTTTCTGTCTGTCTTGGGGTCGCGGTGTCTTGGAGTCGACTCGCGTATTGCGGGAGTCGACTCGAATCTCAGAGTCCATAAAATGCTCTCTGACTTTTTCTTTGTGTACCGCTGAGAGTCGACTCTTGCTTTCTCTGGAGTCGACTTGCCACCTATCGGAGTCGACTCGCGTTCCACTGGAGTCGACTCGAATCTCAGACCCGAAAACTGTTCTCTGACTTTTCTGCCTGTGACTGCTTGGAGTCGACTCTTACTTCCTTGGAGTCGACTCGGTGAACATCGGAGTCGACTCGCGCACTTCGGGAGTCGACTCGCTGACAGGTTTTGAGTTGAAGCTTTCTGTCCTTCTGTCTGTTCTCAGTCGGAGTCGACTCGTACTTATCTGGAGTCGACTCGAGCTCGTGCCAGTGAACTTGATATGCTTGGAGTCGACTCGTGATACTCGGGAGTCGACTCGAGTCTCAGACATTGGTTCAAACAGACTCCTTAACTTATCCAAAAATTATGAACCAAGTCTTGGGACACTTAGACAGGATTTTCACTGAAACACTCAATTGAATTCATTAGTAATCAAAAGATATACTCAAATGCTTTGAGCTCATCAAAATCAAATGGGGTTTTAATCAATCACTCCACAATCTCCCCCTTTTTGATGATGACAAAACTTTGAGTATATGTAAAATGAATTGCTCAATAAATAATGAAATAAAATCCATAAATGAATTCAAATGTCTGGTAATTCAATTTATCCAAGCTTGAAAGGAGTGAAACAATATATTTCGGAGTTAAAGCTCTCCCTTTCATTTGGAATTATATAAGCCTTCATATTATGCAATCAATTGTTTGGCTTATTTGTCATTAATGATTTAGTTTGATTAAAATTCAAATTCTCCCCCTCAACATATGCATTCAACTATGTTTTGATTCTCTGAATTTCCTTTTAATGCTTTGAAGTTTTTGAACTGAATTTTTTGTATTTAGAGGAAAAATCTGTCAATTTGTTCTTGTGTAGGATTCAGCTAATCTCCGAATATCCCTTGAATAGATTCTGGAGATTACTCCATTAGGAGCCCCAAAAGAGAGATAATGAGCCTCGAGGTACCGAATCCACTTAGAACAAATTTGTGTGTTTTTAAGAGTTTTATGTTTTTATTGATTTCCATTGATTTCTTTTACATATTTCGCCCCTTTTACATACTTTATACATATTTCTCCCCTTTTTTTTACATATTTTATTTCTCCCCCTTTTTGTCATCATATCAAAAAGGAGGCAATCACACACAATCAATGGCACAACCAATCATCAAATGGCACATAATTGAAGATAAAATGTCTACTCATTGTATTGATATGAATGTGAATACATGTGAGAATACAATAAGTAAAGTAAAACAAGACAAAACACAAAAACATCTATGGCCTCCTCGAGGATGAGGCACCTCCTCTCGAGGATGTGGGTCCTCCTCTCGTGGATGTGGCTCCTCCTCTCAATCGGCTCTGCTCCATGAGGAGGGTGACTGCATCTGTAACATGGCCAAGCTGCGTGATAATAGACGTAGTGGCTCTGCTATGTGTAGTGGAGAGCTCAGTCACCGACGTCTGAAGTGCGTCCAGCTTGTCGATGAGTACATTCGATAAGCGCTCGGCCCCCTCGGTGGTGGTGTGCATGTCACGACCTATGTCCTCTCGCATCTGTCGAGTGGTGCTCGTGACCTCACTCATGCTGTGGAACTGGGCCTGGACCAAACTCCGGACATTGTAGATCTCTTCCCATACATGAGCCGTCATGTCAGTCACGGCTGTCAAGGAAGGGACCAACTGAGAAGATACGGGTGCAGGAGTGGGAGCAGGCACCGCACCTCGGAGCTCCCGAAGCAGCTCATCCCTCACATCTCTGACTATCTCCTGTCGCAGCTCCCGGAGCTGCTCAGGATCAATCCGGACCTCCATGGATGGTGGAGCCGAGGAGGAAGGTCCGGCGGAGGTGGTAGTAGCAGGAGGAGTGGATGGAAGGTCTGGATGGTCTGGAAGGTCTGGGTAGTCTGAATCGGGCTCAGGACTGGGTGAAGGTCTGGTGGTCTGAGCGGTGAGGGTAGACTTCCTAACCCATACCCCCTCTCTCTTCCGAAACCCCATCCTGTGTAGGGTCCCCGCACGCGTGCGATCAGTCCATCGCAAAGCGCGAAAGGGCTCCCCCTCAGGAATGGGAACCTCGTACTCCCTAAAAAGAAGGGTGAAAATCATGCCGTATGGGAGGGTGAGCCTAGGTCTATCTAGGGGCTCACACATATACCTATAGATGAGCTTAGGAAAGTTGATTGGGGTGTCCTGAAGGATATAGAACATAAGAGCTAGGTCTCTCTCATTTACAAAATCAAATCTCCCTGTCTTAGGGAAGATGGATCTAGACAAAATACTCAAGAGGATCCGCACCTCAATCGGTAGTGAGCTCGCGGATACCTCGTCTAGAGGTGACTGGGGTGGATGTCCTAGAACGGCCATAAGGGCCTCAACCCTATCCTCAGGGTGTGCGGGAGCCACCCCTGCTAATGGAAGGTGGAGGATGTGGGCAATAAGATCCTCCGTGACACGCAAAGGGACACCGGCTACTGTGCCCTCGATACCTCCATCTCCCCGATGGACGGTACCATAGAACTCTCTAATAAGGCCCGGGTATGTGGGGAGGTCCAGTGTAAGGAAGTACTCTAGGCCCTGGGCCCTAAGTCTATCACCTATGGTGAACCCTTTTCGGGAGAGGAAGTCGAAATCGACATACCTCCCGGTGGAGACGACCTTCCCGGCCAATGGCCTCACGGGAACCGCCCTAGGCGGGGAACGAGCCGGAGGTGGTTGCCTCGCGGGATCGTGCCGCGCCTTGGAGCGCCGCTCGGGACCGGCCTCGGGTCGGGACCTCTTCCTAACTACGGTCTTACGCAGCATTTTGACCTAAACTGAGAGGAAAAACCTAGAGGACGGTGAAGGACCGACGGAAAAGACTCGGAACCGACCGGGAATGACCTAGGAAGGGAGGAGAACTCAATGTCCGGCGAAGAATCGATGGAAAAATGGCTTGGAGACGATCGGGGACGACCTAGGAGTCGGCTCTAGGGCTTTTTGAACAGTGGCGGCTTGAAAGAAAAGTGTTTTCGAAACGACAAATCTAGGGTTAAAAAGTCGGATCCCGACTGCGAGTCGACTCCACTGAGTCGCGAGTCGACTCGACCTCGAGTCGACTCCAGAATATGCGCGAGTCGACTCTCCTTATGCGCCTGTGGACCTCGAGTCGACTCCCGACAGTATGCGAGTCGACTCCCCCTCTGCTGCCATCTTTGCGAGTCGACTCCCGCCAATGCGCGAGTCGACTCCCCCTTAGGAGCCGGCTCTGAAACTTACTCGAGTCGTCTCTAACTTTGGCACGCACCTAAAACTCATGCTATAATCGTGCCGAATGACGGAAAATCACTTAATTAAGATCTGATTTGATGATCATTGGAAAGAAACTCTATTTTTAACCACATTGTAATCATCAAAATCAATGTATCTAGTGGAACCACTAGGATGGATCAATCACTCCTAATCCCCTCCTAAGCACACTAAACCTCTCTTCACTTAGGAGTTTTGTAAAAATATCTGCTAATTGATTATCAGTACAAACAAATTGGAGTGTCACATCACCATTCAATACATGATCTCTTATGAAGTGATGTCTTATCTCAATGTGTTTAGTTCTTGAATGTTGAATTGGATTTTTAGTTAGGTTTATGGCACTTGTATTATCACAATTAATGGGAATTTTATCTTGTTTAATGCCATAATCTTCTAATTGTTGTTTAATCCATAAGATTTGAGCACAACAACTCCCGGCTGCAACATATTCAGCTTCTGCAGTGGATAATGCAACCGAGTTTTGTTTCTTGCTAAACCATGAGATAAGGTTTTCTCCTAGAAATTGACACGACCCGCTGGTACTTTTTCTATCAAGCTTACATCCAGCGAAGTCTGAATCTGTGTACCCTATTAAGTTTAGGCTAGATTCTTTAGAGTACCATAGCCCTATGTTCTTAGTTCCTATTAAGTATTTAAAAATTCTCTTAACTGCAACTAGATGTGATTCTTTAGGATTAGCCTGATATCTAGCACACATGCACACACTAAACATAATATCAGGTCTACTTGCAGTAAGATACAGTAAAGATCCTATCATACCTCTATAAAGTTTTTGATCTACAGATTTACCTGATTCATCTTGGTCTAACTTGCATGATGAGCTCATGGGGGTGCTGATTGACTTGTTTCCCTCCATGTCAAACTTCTTGAGCATCTCCTTGATATATTTGGCTTGATTGATGAAGATGCCTCCTTCAGACTGTTTGATTTGAAGCCCGAGAAAGTAGTTCAGCTCTCCCATCATGCTCATCTCAAACTCACTCTGCATCAAATCAGCAAATTCCTCGCAGAGGCGATTGTTAGTAGCACCGAAAATGATATCATCAACATAAATCTGTACTAATAACATATCCTTATTTTACATTTTCAGAAATAGTGTTGTATCTACATTTCTCCTAGAGAATTCATGTTCTAATAGGAATTTGCTAAGCCTCTCATACCATGCTCTAGGTGCTTGTTTTAAACCATAAAGTGCTTTATTTAGCTTATATACATGCTTGGGGTATTGATGATTTTCAAAACCAGGAGGTTGTTCTACATATACCTCCTCATTAATATACCCATTTAAAAATGCACTTTTTACATCCATTTGAAATAGTTTGAAGTTCTTAGAGCATGCATATGCTAATAGTAGTCTAATCGCCTCAAGTCTAGCTACGGGAGCAAAGGTTTCATCAAAATCTATACCTTCTTCTTGATTATACCCCTTTGCTACTAGTCTAGCCTTATTCCTTATAACAATTCCATTTTCATCAAGTTTATTTTTATAAATCCATTTAGTACCAATAATTGGATATTCAGAAGGTCTCTCTACTAGATTCCACACTTTGTTTCTAGTAAATTGGTTTAGTTCTTCTTGCATTGCATTTATCCAATTTACATCATTTTCGGCTTCTTCTATATGTTTGGGCTCAAAGTGTGAAACAAAAGCTAGATGGTTATTCAAATTCCTAAGGAATGCTCTAGTCCTAACGGGTTGAGATGGATCATCTAGAATTAGTTCCTTAGGATGCCCATGAGCATACCTCCAAGCTTTAGTTAGCCCATGATCCATAATAGCCTCTTGGCTTGATGATTCTCCTTCAATCAACTTTTGATTATCATCTTGTAATCCCATCTCATCTATCTTTTCTTCAAGTATTTCCATATCATCATCAAAATTAACCTTCTTACTAGACGAGATGTCACTAGAGTCATCAAAAACAACATGTATAGATTCTTCTATAACTAAGGTTCTTTTATTAAAGACTCTATAGGCTTTACTAGTTGTAGAATAACCTAAGAATATTCCTTCATCAGATTTAGGGTCAAATTTTCCTAGATTATCTTTTCCATTATTATGCACAAAACACCTACATCCAAACACATGAAAATAATTAACCTTTGGTTTTCTGTTTTTCCACAGTTCATAAGGTGTTTTCTTTATAATGGGTCTCAATAGAACTCTATTTAGTATGTGACAAGAGGTATTAATGGCTTCTCCCCAAAAGTACTTAGGGAGGTTACTTTCACATAACATAGTTCTAGCCATTTCCTCTAGTGTTCTATTCTTCCTTTCCACCACTCCATTTTGTTGTGGTGTCCTAGGTGCTGAGAAATTATGGGTTATCCCCTTCTTACTACAAAATTCATTAAATGACTGATTTTCGAATTCGGTACCATGGTCACTTCTAATGGCTATGACTGAAGACTCTCTAGCATTTGTTACTTCCTTATGGAACTTCTTAAACATAGAAAATGCTTGATCCTTATGCACTAGGAACATGACCCATGTGTACCTAGAGTAATCATCTACTATAACTAGACCATATTTATTTCCACCTAGGTTTGTTGTTCTAGTTGGACCAAATAGGTCCATGTGTAATAATTCTAGAGGCCTAGAGGTAGAGACACATTTTATGGATTTAAAAGAGTTCCTAGATTGTTTGCCAAATTGACATGCTTCACATATTTTGTTCTTTTCAAATTTTAATTTTGGCAAACCTATCACGGAGTCTCTTTTAACTAGTTTAGTTATTGTGTCCATGCTTGCATGACCTAACTTACGGTGCCATAACCAACTAGCATCATTATCTTTAGTTTCATTTACAACTAAACATTGGTTATGTTTTGCAAGATCTTCTAGGTCTACAACATATACATTTCCACGTCTAATCCCTTTAAAAACTAAACTATTATCATTAGGGTTTGTTATAATGCATAGTGATGGCTTAAACATAACATCATACCCTTTATCACATAATTGACTAATGCTTAATAAGTTATGCTTAAGACCATCAACATATCTAACATTATCAATAAAAGTAGAAGGGGTGATTTGAACTTTACCAATACCAATGATGTGACCTTGGTTGTTGTCTCCAAAAGTCACAGCACCTCCCTTCTTAGCTTCAAGGGTGAAAAATTGATCTTTGTCACCCGTCATATGCCTTGAGCAGCCACTATCCAAGTACCAGCAGTTTTTGTTGACCTTGGCTGCAAGACACTCCTACACAAGTAAATCATGTCATCTTAGGTACCCAAGTTTTCTTGGGTCCTTCATGGTTAGTCAAGTTGGTTCCTTTTGGAACCCATACCCTTTTAATTTTCCTTTTTGTTTTATTTTTCCTAAAATTACACACATTCGCTTTATGACCTATAGTACCACAGCAAAAGCAAGTTATTTTCTTAGTTTTAGTTTCTCCAGCTTTAACAAAGAAGTTACTAAGAAGTTTTTGTTTATTTCTTGGTTTATACCCTAAACCCGCTTTATTAAATACGGCTCGTTGACTATTAAGTATCATGTTTAATTTTTCAGAACTATATGTAAATTTTTCAACTAAGGGTTTGTATTTGTTAAGTTCTTTAGTTAGAGTTTGATTTTCTGCTTTTAGGTCATTAAGTTCTTTTGTGAGATCCTTATTTAAGATTTGTTTATGATTTTTAAGTTCTGAAAGTTCCTTAGTTAGTTTTTCATTATCTTTAGTTAAGGTACTAGTCTTTTGAGTTAAAAGTTGGTTGCTTGTCTTAAGTTCTATATTTTCTTTGATGATTAAATCCTTATCCTTAACTAATTTATCGTATTTATGTAGGTATGATTGATTAGCTATTTTTAGTTCTTTATTCTTAAGATTTATGGCCTTATATTCTACCATTAATTCATTAAATGCATCATAAAGTTCATCAAAAGAAAAATCAGGATGCGTATCGGAAGTTACCTCGTTTTCATTGGCCATGAAGCAGAAATTGGCCTTCTCTTCTTGTTCATCATCTGATGAGGAGGATGATGAGTCGGAGTCGGATAGTGTTGTGACAAGAGCCTTCTTCTTCTTGTACTTACTCCCCTTCTTCAGTAAGGGGCACTCAGCTCTTATGTGACCCGGCTTCTTGCACTCGTAACACCCAATCCCCTCATTTTCCCTTTCCTTACCTTTGTCCTTGCGGTAGGAATTTGAGGGGTCTCTCCTTTGATGATAGGACTTCTTGTGGTTGATGAATTTCTTGAACTTGCGCACAAGAAGAGCCTCACCATCATCTTCCTCATTCTCTTCTTCGTCACTGCTGCTACTGCAAGACAAGTCCTTATTAGATGAAGTAGACTTAAGAGCTATTACCTTTTTCTTGTGGGAGGACTCCTCTTCGCTGTGTTGCTTCATGGTTAGCTCGTGAGTCATTAGGGATCCAAGGAGCTCTTCAAGTGGAAGCTTGTTCAAGTCTTTAGCTTCTTGGATTGCCGTCACCTTGGCTTCCCATGACCTTGGTAGGCAGCGAAGTATTTTCCTGACAAGATCACTGTTAGTATAGCTCTTGCCAAGGCTTTTTAGGCCATTTGACAATGTCAGTAAACCTAGTGAACATGCTAGTGATTGTCTCATTAGAATCCATTTTAAATAGTTCATACTTATGAACCAATATATTAATTTTGGATTCTTTAACTTGATTCGTGCCCTCATGGGTCACTTCAAGTCTATCCCAAATCTCTTTTGCAGAGTTGCAAGTAGAGACCCTATTGAATTCATTTCTATCCAAGGCACAATAAAACACATTCATAGCTTTAGAGTTTAGTTGTGCCTTTCTCATGTCATGTTCATCCCAATCCTTTTCTAGTTTGGGTACCTTGATACCCTCTACATATATGGATGGGATGTATGGGCCATTTACTACAATGGTCCACATCTCATAGTCTTGGGCTTGGATGAATATTCTCATCCTAGCCTTCCAGTATGAGTAGTCGGATCCATTAAAGAAAGGGGGTCTTTGGGTGGACTGACCCTCAATGTGGAAAGATCCAAATGGGGTTGTCATTTTGATCTTTTAACTCTTGGGTGGAAGAGTTTAGGCTCTGATACCACTTGTTGCCCAGATAGACAACCCAAGAGGGGGGGGGGGGGTGAATTGGGTTTTAAAATAATTTGAATAATTAAAACGATGTGGTTGACTAATTAAAAACTATTGCAAGTTATTTAATTAATGCTAAGTGCTGTGAGTGATGTGAGGGGAAGAAGAAGAGAGACAATCCAACACAAACACAAGGTTTTATAGTGGTTCGGAGCTAACCCTTGCTCCTACGTCCACTCCCCAAGTCTCACTTGGAAATTCACTATAACCCCCTTGGATTACAGCCGGTTGTTTTCCAAGCTCACAACCAAACTTGTTGTTTTACGAGCTCACAACGAACTCGGTCGGTTTTTCCAGGCTCACCGACTAGAACCGCCCCGATTGTTTTCCCGGGATCACAATCAAACCCTTACACACGTTGGTTTTAACTCGGCTCACCAACCAACCTCAATCCCCTTGATTCAATCCCCGATTGAACCAAGTAAATACAAGTTGTAGAAAGAAAACAGAAAATGAGCTTCTCAAAAAGCAGATGAAAACAATATGAACAATAAATGAAGTTAAGAAGCCTCAAACGCTTTTAGATTGGAGATGAGGAATGGCTTCTTAAACTTCTGGTCTCCTCTAGAAAGAGTAGTCGACTTGAATGCAGGAGAAGGAGGCTTTAATTGCTGGGAAGATGTAGTTGGAAGCAGTAAATGCAGATCTTCCTCTTTTTCGTTGAAGAGCACGTTGCAGAGCTTGAATGCTTGATTAGTTGGAGTGGAATGGTTGTTCTCTGCCTTGCTACAGTCCTCTGTGGCTATTTAAGCCAACCCCCACGGAAACTAGCCGTTAGAGTGCTTTTTCTGCCCGTTCTGAACACTCTGCGCAGCCTGACAATATGACCGTTGGTGGGTTGGAGTCGACTCGCGCGATCAGGAGTCGACTCGGCTGTAGCGGGAGTCGACTCAAGCTTTTCCGGAGTCGACTCGGCAACTGTTCCAAATTTGAATTAAAGTTGCCTTCACGACTGGGAGTCGACTCGTCTTGACCTGGAGTCGACTCGTCAACTTCTGGAGCTGACTTGGCAATTTTGGAGTCAGCTCATCCACTGAAGTCCGTGGATCCAATTTTGAATTTTGTCCACTCGAGTCGACTCGACTGTCCTGGGAGTCGACTCGAATCTCAGAGCCCGAACTCCCGATCCTCTGTCTTTTGGCTCGTCCAGTCTTGGAGTCGACTCGAACTTCCTTGGAGTCGACTCGGCTCTCAGTTTCCGAAAGATGGTCTTCTGCCTTTTGACGTGAAGCTGTCTTGGAGTCGACTCGAGCTGTCTGGGAGTCGACTCGAATCTCAGAGGCAGTAACTTGGTTTTCTGTCTGTCTTGGGGTCGCGGTGTCTTGGAGTCGACTCGCGTATTGCGGGAGTCGACTCGAATCTCAGAGTCCATAAAATGCTCTCTGACTTTTTCTTTGTGTACCGCTGAGAGTCGACTCTTGCTTTCTCTGGAGTCGACTTGCCACCTATCGGAGTCGACTCGCGTTCCACTGGAGTCGACTCGAATCTCAGACCCGAAAACTGTTCTCTGACTTTTCTGCCTGTGACTGCTTGGAGTCGACTCTTACTTCCTTGGAGTCGACTCGGTGAACATCGGAGTCGACTCGCGCACTTCGGGAGTCGACTCGCTGACAGGTTTTGAGTTGAAGCTTTCTGTCCTTCTGTCTGTTCTCAGTCGGAGTCGACTCGTACTTATCTGGAGTCGACTCGAGCTCGTGCCAGTGAACTTGATATGCTTGGAGTCGACTCGTGATACTCGGGAGTCGACTCGAGTCTCAGACATTGGTTCAAACAGACTCCTTAACTTATCCAAAAATTATGAACCAAGTCTTGGGACACTTAGACAGGATTTTCACTGAAACACTCAATTGAATTCATTAGTAATCAAAAGATATACTCAAATGCTTTGAGCTCATCAAAATCAAATGGGGTTTTAATCAATCACTCCACAGGAGTCAAGCTTGATATGGAGCGGGCCTACAACAGGATGCGATGGGAGACCATTCGGCATGTGCTTCTTCATCTGGAAGGTGGCTTGGGGCTGCCTTCCTACCAGGAGTGTGCTAGTCAGGCGGGGCATGAGGGTCCCTCAGGGGTGTGAAGTGTGTCCGGATACCGAGGAGACCATTCGGCATGTGCTTCTGCAGTGCCCTAGGGCTAGAGAGATATGGAGGTCGTCTCCTGCTCCTATCCCCCACTCCGTAGAGACGACACAGGATCTGATACACTTACTGCGGGCCACGGTGCGGAGCCCTAGGCTTGCGGAGGAGGGGATTCTTAGGGCATACCTGGCTTACCACATCTGGTTGGACCGGAATACTCGACTGATCGAGGGCAGGAGACTCTCGGCGAGGATGGTGGTAGAGAGAGCTGTGCTTCAGGCCGAGGAGGTCTTTTCTTGTACTGTCGTGTCTTCACTTGGGATGACTAGGGACATCTGGGGTACCCGCAGTGCTGTTTTAGCGCCCAGGTTTGCCGTTGTTTCTTGGATACCCCCACCCCTTGGTTATCTTAAAGTGAATTTTGATGGTAGTGTGGTGACGGACAGGAGGTCGGGAGGGGTTGGATTTGTTATCCGAGACCATTTTGGGAGTTTGGTGGCAGCGGGAGGCCGGGGCTCGACTGGCCTCACGGTTGCTGGGGCAGAGCTGTGGGCAGCTTGGGCGGGCATATCCTATGCGAGGCGGGTGCTCGGGGCCGGCCGGGTGTACCTTGAGGGGGATTCCTCCATAGTCATAGACTGGATCCGGGGTGCTGATAGGTATGGAGATGGGCATCCGCTCATTCGGGAGACTCGCAGATTGGCGATGGAGATGGACGAGTTTCAGGCCGTACACATTTTCCGGGAGGCGAACAGGGCTGCAGACTAGGTCGCCTCCTATGTTGCACGACACTCCGGGGAGTTTCACTGGACATCCACAGTGGAGCTACCGCCACATTTGCATCTTTTGCTTTTTTCTGATTTGGCAGGATGTACTCACGTTAGAGCTATATGAATTGCCGTTTTAACCCAAAAAAAAAAAAATTTCTAAGAAGCTTTTTGTGATGCACTTTGATAGCATCAGCGGCCGTCAATTTTTCTCCTGAAAAAAAGGAAGGCTGCTTCTCCTAAAGCAAGCCCGGGGAGGAGCAACAAGCGTAATGCTAAGCATTAAAAATTATGCATCACATTCATAAGGTTTCGATGTGCCGTGTCATGTCAATGTTTATGTTTAATTATGTGGCAAAATAAAATTAAAAAAAAAAATCAGATCCAGCATGATTCGAACAAACCAATATTGCACACAATCATCACGAACACATTGCTAATATATGTACCGCGATAAACCCATACTCCTCCCAGGCTTGAATCAACTAAATACTAGGTAGATCACCAAGCTCAGCTGGTAATCTTTCATAATTTGCTACGATCGTAATATATCCACTTGCTGTCCAATCACTGCTATGAAGTCCCATTCAATCTATAGTTCGGTAGAATAAAATAACTCTACCAAGTACCAAACGATGCTCCACTTTTTTGAATAAAAAAAAAAGAGAGAGATATGCATGCACTATGATTGCTTAAACTACAATATTGGAAACACTTCATTCAAGATTGAACTCGGAATCTTGGATTGTTTAGCAAATTGTATGACCACTTGAAGAAGCACGAATTTATCAATATCAAACACTCATCACCACAATCACTAATATATAAAACTTATCTTTTAATAAAAAAAGGACAAATACTACAAGGAATAAAATTGGGATCTGGAGGTAAAGATTATTTGGCAGGTCATCATCATGTTTTGATTCATACCAGTTTTGCTATAGCTAGACTTTTTAGATATTAAATAAAAAGAGAGCATCACGATATATTGGCCGCCGCCCCCGCGTTAGATATTTTTGTCTCTTTCCCTCTAAACAGCAAAAGATCAAAAATATCTTAACGGTGATGACGCTGTAATTCTGGCAAACTTATGATGCTTCCAAGCCTCTCTCTTAGCATGTCTAACTCCCCCAAGCTGCCGCCGCTGCGTCGCCGTTTGCCATCCAAGTGGAAGCAAAGAAATGCTCCGCGAAGCCACCTTCGTCAGCGTAGAAGCCCGAGATGGCCGGCAACTTGGCGGCGCCCCTCCTCCCACCACCCTGTTCAAACTCCAAGAAGACAACGTCCTCCTCCCCCACCATCTGTATGTCTGCCACGGTCAACACCTCATCTTCCTCCTCGTCTTCCTCCTCCTCGCCCTTCCGCTGCCGGAGGTGCTCTTCCTCCACGTACGATGACGGTGGGCTGGAGGGCGGCATCCGATCGCCGTTTAGACCGCCGACTGAGGTGGAGGGGAGGGTGGTGGCGGGCGCTGGGGGAGGGGGGAGCTTCTGGCGGGTGCTTCCGGCGAGGGAGTTGCGGTGGGTGGGAAGGGGGTGGTTGTGCTCGGCGGTGTAGGTGACGACGAGCATCGCTGGGTCGATCTGGCTCCTTTCCACCTGCTTCCTCGCCAAGCACCCTCTTGAGCTGCTGCACCTGTAATATCCCCTGTTTTCCCTCCAAGTTAGAATGCTTAAGCATAACGAGACAGAGTTTGAAGAGAAGGAGGAGAGTTTTTATAGTCCATACCGTGGATATGGGGAGCCTTTGATGGGTTTCTGGCCGTATTTGCGCCAAGCCCACATGTCGGAAGAGAGGCCGTCGGCGGGGACATGGCAGACCACCCTTTTTTGCTGGTCCTTCCTGTTTTTTATCCCTCAAACACGTTAAATATAGACGGATGTTGCTCCTTTTCCGTTTGCTTAAAGGGAAGATTGAGTGTTGAGAACTAAATTAAAGATCTACCTTCTTTTGGAACGAGGGGTGTTAGCTAATGGCCGTTGACGCGGACTTGGCTGTTGTTGTTGGGTTTGATAAGGATCGGCCACGTCAGGGGAGGAGGATGGTCTACTCTGCTGTGGGAAGAGCAGGGATTGCTGCTGCAAGGGCTGCTGATGGGGTTTGTGGAAGAAGGGCTTGCACAGATCTTCCAGCCCACGGAGAGCTGTTTCCGTGTCCGTGATGTCAGGCAAGCCGAAAAGGAGGTCTTTTTCTCCGTCTACTTGCTCCTCCTTTAGGACCAGAGGAGGGAAGGAAGAGAAGGGACCTGTCATGGCCGCCGTCGATGGGGTCGTCGTTGATGGTCTTTTGAAGCGGCAGCCCCTCACGACTGCCTCCAGATCCCAGTTGTCGACGTCCATGAATTTGGGTTGCTGATGACTTCTTAGGACTTCAATGGAGCTTTATTCAGGCATTAGAAGGAGAGGTTTAGGACATAAGGCCTGGAACGAAGAGGGAGAGGAGACAAGAGGTTGGGGCGCTCAAATTTCTGCAAGGCCGTGAGGTGGGCAAGATTTTTAGATATAAAGAAAAAGAGCGAGGCGTGGGAATTTATCCAAATGGGTTCAGTGCTGCTTCCGGTTTTCCAAGATGTGAGTGGTGATAGATCTCCAAAATCCCCAAACCGCTTTTTTGGTACACCGCGTCGTTCGGTGCAACTTGACTTGCGTAAAGGTCAAAGAAGTGAGATTTTTTTTTTTTTTCAAAACGGCATTTCATTTCCAATAAAATAAGCCAAATTAAGAGAAAGTAAGTAATGCAATAAATAGGAACGCGTGGTAGACTAGTCCAAATGACGTCTTCAAAATGACGAGCTACATATGAGGCGATCAAGTATGTAGCTCTGTTCACCTCGCGATACACATGACCAATCTGGACAGCTAATATTTTCTGAACTAGTTTGCGAGTATCCCGAATCAAAGGGTGATCGTCACCATATCTATCCACTTTCCGTACCTAGTTAATCACCGTGGCGGAGTCTCCCTCAATGCACAATTTGTCGACCTCCAATATACATCTCGCATACCGGATGTCCTTCCAGGCAGCTCGTAGTTCTGTCCCAACAACCGTCACCCACCCCTCTTCAGTCTCTAGCCGGGTTAGTTTCATTTCCTTGGTTTGACTGCCATTAGATTAGGTTTCATCTTAGTGAACCAATCTAATCCTTAATTATAGTCGTCTGCATGTGGGCAACAGGGATACAACTTAGACAACCAAGGCCAATTTTAGATATTTCAACTAAATCTAACCGAATATTCAATTTACATTGTAACAGAGTTTAATCCAACGATTAACGCGGATATTTTTTTTAAAAAAAATAGAGGACTAATCTGCAATTTTGGAGAAATACATGGATGGAAATGTAAATAAGCCAATATCTAATTCCAGACAAAACATGAGACGTGGAAGCCGGGCAGCGCGACTTCATCCGCCGATGCGTCCGCAGGGGGAGAGAAGACTCGGGCGGGGGAGGAGGTGGTGGGGACGCGGATCCCGATTGGGTGTCCAAAAATCGTGCAAAGCTCAAGTAAACTCCCAAGTCAAGGTCTGTCAGGCGCGGAAGGATATATAAATTGGATACTGGATAGGATCAAATATTAGTCCTAATATCGCACCAAATCGCAACCTAATTAAAGTGGATTTGCCTCAACGTATTCGTTAGCCAAAAGCGTAGACGGCTCTTCTCCAATCTCGCCCGAGTCTGCTGACGCTGCTATCACGGGTAATGAGTAGGACCAAAGACGAAGCCTGCCGCGAGGGTGACGGCGAGAGCCAGCACGAGAACTGATGCGACCAGCAGCGGCACCTCGGGCGTGTGCACGTCACGAGGTGGCCCCGGAAAAGATCAGGAGCTTACGTCCTCTTGCTTACGTATTATTTTAGAGAGGACTGTCCGATGACTGCCACCGGAGTTGCCACTTATTTGATACGTTAGTGCCAACAGCATAGTTGAGAGCGGTTTGGTCAGACTTATACTGTGTTTGGCGTGCTTTGCGGAGGAAAAATGTTCTTCTAGACGGTGACTCTACGATGACTATTGGATGAATTTGGCAGACTTCTCGAGGGTTCAGTGACTACCATCCGCGGGTGAGAGACATCCGAGCCATGGTTTCCGACAGGCTGGTGTTTCAAGCAAAGTATGTGTTTAGAGAGGTCAATGGGACGGCTGATTGGGTAGTTTTTTTTGTTGCTAACCATTCGTTAGACCACTTATAGGAGGGTGAGACGGAATTGCTTACAACTCTCTGTGATGTACTGGTCTTTTATTCTCTTGATTGTATTCGTACACGTTTTGTATGAAACTTTCATTTTCAGCAAATATATATATATATATATATATATATATATATATATATATATATATATATATATATATATATATATATATATATATATATATTTTGTAACGTCAGTATCACTATTTGATGACGGTGTTAGTGTTTATTGGAACTGGCATTCTTCCATACGAGCTATTCCATTGTAGCTGTTACAGAGAGGCCTTGGTTCTTTAAATAGGTCCAAACTCGAGAGGATGATTACCCGGGTCAGCTGCTTTTTTTCTATCTATGTTATTCTAAATGGAAATCAAAGGCAAAATTGGTGAGCGGCTACGAAACACCCTAGTACAATGCGAAGACAAGATGGATTTAATTAAGGAACTGTATTTTTTTTTTAGTAACGAAAGGAACTGCATTTAAAACATGGGAGCCGACGAGTACAACTTCTTAAGAGCATCAAACAGTTGGTTCTTAAATGGCATCCAACATCAGATTGCAGCCAATGGTTAGGGCTATCAACGGGCCGAGCTGCTCGGGCTCGGCTCGGGCCCGGCTCGGTAAAAGCCCGGCTCGGGCTCGGCTCGTTAGTCAAACGAGCCCGAGCCCGAGCTCAAAATAAGGCCCGTTTAAATCCGAGCCTGAGCCCGAGCTCGAGCCCGAGCAGCTCACGAGCCCAAACGAGCCCAACCAATAACCCATTTCCTCTCTCCACCGACCACCTCCTCTCTCTTTTTATTTTTTTTCTTCTTCTTCCTTCTGGGTTTTTCCAGAAACTTCCCGGCTCCCACTGTCTCGCACCCGTGTCAGTGTGGCGGTGTCCCTCCCCTGAGTCCCCTCTCGCCTTCCTCCTCCGCCGACTGCCGCCGATGCCTCGCTGCCTCCTTCCGCCGCCTGGGAAAGAAGCACGCGAGGCGCCTCCCCCTCTTTCTTCTCCCGTTCTCCGTTTCTCCCCCTCCCTTTTCCTCTCTTTGCCGAATCAGGGAAGGAGAAGCCCTCCTCCACCGGCGTCGGGCGAATCAGGGAAGGAGCCGAGGAGGGGATGAGAAGCCCTCCTCCACCGGCGAATCAGGGAAGGAGCCGAGGAGTCCCTCGCACGGGAGGGTCGGGCCACGGCCGGCGGCGCCCGCGGCCGAGCCCGCGGCTTCCTCGGCCGTGCCTGCGGCCGACGCCCGTGCCGGCGGTGCAGGTGCTCGCGGCCGAAGCCGGCGGCCGCCGCACGCGATGAGGTGAGTCTATTCTTCTCTCTTTTTTTTTTCTTTTTTTCTTTCTTTCCTTCTTTCTTCTCTTCTTCTTCTTCTTTTCTCTCTCCTTCGTTCTTCTCTCCGACGACGAACCGTCGGGACTCGGAACCGAGCTCGGCTGCTCGTTGTTCTCTCCGACGGGCGACGGAGATGGGGGCAGGGATGGGGATGGGGATGGGGATGGCTGGCTTGAGGCTTCTGGGTTCTTCTCTCCGACAGGCGACGGAGATGGGGCGCCGGCCGCCGGGGCAGGCTCGGGCTCGGGCAAACGAGCCTCACGAGCTCGAGCCCGAGCCGGGGCTGTGCTAGGCGAGCCCGAGCCCGAGCCCAGTACAGGGCTCGGTACCGAGCCCGAGCCCGAGCCCGAGCCTAGATTTTGTTGGAACGAGCCGAGCCGAGCCTGCTGTGGCTCGGGCTCGGCTCGGCTCGTTGACAGCCCTACCAATGGTTTACCTTTTGTTTTCTTTGTTCGTGAAGAAAGAAATAATAAAGTATGAAATAAGACCATGTTTTACGTGGAAAAACCTCGGAGGAAGAAAAACCACAGGCATAGAAGGACATTCTCATTCATGATTTGCTCAAGAAAAGAGCATAGCAATATATAGAATACAATAATCTTGCTAGCCCAGAATAACACCCACAATTAATTAAGCCCTAATTAGCTCTGTCTTACTGGCCAAGAATATTACCCACAATTAAGCCCCAATTAGCTCCCCAATCAATTCTACATAAATAAAAATATATCTTCTTGCCTTCTTAACAATACTGTCCCTCAAGTTGGTGTGTAGATATCAATTGAGCCCAACTTGGACAAAATTTCATGAAACTTAGCTGGGGGAAGATCTTTGGTAAAAATGTCTGCAAGTTGATTCTGACTATGAAGATAAGGAGTTTGAATGATATTGGCTTCAACCTTTTCCCGAACAAAATGGCAGTCCACTTCGATGTGTTTTGTTCTCTCATGAAACACAGGATTGGAAGCAATGTGAATTGCAGATTGATTGTCACAGAATAAATCCATTGGTAGTAAAGTCTTAAATCCCAAATCACATAAAAGAGCATGAAACCAGATTAACTCACTCATAGTGGATGCCATTGCTCTGTATTCCGCCTCTACACTCGACCTAGCAACAATATTTTGTTTTTTACTTTTCCAAGTAACTAAATTTCCACCAACAAATGTACAATATCCAGTACTAGAGCGCCTGTCGGTCAGACTTCCAGCCCAATCAGCATCTATATACCCTGTGATTCTTGTATGACCATTCTTCTGCATCCAAATTCCTCTCCCAGGAGATGACTTCAAGTACTGAAGGATCCTATTAACAATATTCATATGAATGTCCTTTGGGTCATGCATGAATTGACTAACCAAACTAACTGCATAAGCAATGTCTGGACGAGTAATGGTTAGGTAAGTCAACTTTCCAACCAACCTTTGAAATTGACCAATATTCTCCAAGGGTTTACCATCTGATGTAGTTTTGCTACTTTCAATAGGAGTTGAGGTAGGTTTCACACCCAATTTTCCCATTTCCTTTAGAAGGTCTAAAACATACTTTCTTTGGCTAAGAAATAATCCTTTTTTTGAGT
Source organism: Phoenix dactylifera (assembly GCF_009389715.1). Lineage (NCBI taxonomy): Eukaryota > Viridiplantae > Streptophyta > Magnoliopsida > Arecales > Arecaceae > Phoenix > Phoenix dactylifera. Next base: position 288,993 of record NW_024067750.1, read on the forward strand.
GAGCAATCTCTATCCCCAAGAAGTACTTCAAGAAACCTAAATCTTTAATGTCGAATTTTGAGTGAAGGTACGATTTCAGCTTGGTGATTTCTTCACTGTCATCCCCTGTAACAATAATATCGTCAACATAAACCAAAACAACTGTAGTGTGCAAACCATCCCTTTTGACGAACAAGGAGGAATCAGCTGAACTTCGCTTAAACCCATTACTCATAAGAGCAGTACTTAGTTTTGCATCCTAGGCTCTAGGTGATTGTTTGAGACCGTACAACGCTTTCTTTAACTTGCATGCTAACTGTTGCTGAGATTCCTGAGGATGTCCTGGTGGAAGACTCATGTAAACCTCTTCTTCCAGATCACCATGTAAAAAAGCATTTTTAACATCCATTTGGAACAATGGCCAATCAGGATTAACTGCAACAGACAATAAAACTCGAACAGTATTCATCTTGGCAATAGGAGCAAATGTTTCCTTGTAGTCAACTCCATAAGTTTGTGTAAACCCCTTAGCAACTAATCAGGCTTTATCTCTGTTAACGATTCCATCACTGTTGTACTTTCTTTTATACACCCAACGGCATCCTACTTTCTCTTTACCTTCAGGTAGTGTCACAATTTCCCAAGTATGATTTTTATCAAGAGCCTCAAGCTCTTCTTGCATGGCTTTTTTCCAATTTGGTTGAGCATTGGCTTCTTGAAAGTTTTTGGGTTCATCTGATATGGAACTTAGAAAGGCAAAGTAGGATGGAGAGACATTGTCATAGGTTAGGAGACTTTGTATGGGAAAGGAAGTTGAATGGTAGGTATAAAAATCTTGCATCTTAGCAGGGGGATGAGTCGGCCTAGTTGAGCGACGAACTTCGGGTTGAGCCGCAACGGGACCTTCAAGTGAAACATTTTCTTCATATAGGGCATCATTTTCTCCTACATTAGATGAGGAATTTTCCAAAGGGACTGGTGGAGGAGACATTGAGCTGATAGTGGGAAGGGGGACCATGTCAGGTAGAAACTCCCCATGTGACTGAATCCTAGAGTCATCATCTGATGTAGGAAAGAATGACTCGGTCTCAACAAAGTGCACATCACGGGATACAACAAGTTTGTGGTTTTTTGGATAAACATTTGTATCCTTTTTGGGTGGAAGAGTATCCAAAAAACACATATTTAGTCGCACGAGCATCAAGTTTATGTTAGATGTATGCCCTAGAAGCCAATCTGGCTGACACATTGTTAATTCTAGGAACATAATTTTATACTTGACTATTCATTATTGAATAAATAAAAGGCATCTTTTTATTCATATTGTTTATGTGTCTATGAATCATCCAAGAATTAATAAGATGATGATGCGCATTCTTAAGAGTTAAGAATTTGAGCCATGCATCATTGGTGATTAATTTCTGAATGCTCCTGATCAATGGATCATCACAAGGACGGTGATCGATCCGATCAGTGCACACATTGCTTTCCTTATGGATGGACGAGACTCGAGTCCACAGTGTGGCGACACTGAAATAATAGTGCAGGTGCTTGTTAAGAACAAGAGTACTGAGCGTGACCAAGACAAGAAGTCACTTGGATGTCTATCCACTCATCAGTGACTTGCTTGATGTTGCAGTAGTGTGACTGGTCCTTTGACCTGCGATGCTTCGGCTACTCACAGTGAGGTTATTGTAGTTTGACTGCACATATACATGGTCTCTAGTCATATGGGTCCATGCAGTGTAGATTGGCTGCAGTAGGTTCACTGTAGGAGTAGGGTATGCACCTATAAGGAATCTATTGACCTTGATAGATAAGGAGAGATTCTATGTGATTTATAAGACTGAGTTCGTAAGACCTCGGCCGGGGCAGATTGCACAGTGGAGTTCTCCGCTTTCGAATTTAAGTCGAATAAATCTTGACATATGACAGACGAAGGGGTTTGACGAGTTATTCATGACCTCCGTCTTGTAGGGATCCATGATAGAAGGACTGTATCACATGATAACTGCACCTAGAGGTTCATCATTCTATTCTACTGGGTAGCCACTACATGCTGCTAGGTGTCACTGGTGGATGGTGGGACTCACAGGGATTATCTCGATGATCGATAAATCCTAATGAGTAGAGTTGGAATCGTTCCAATCCATTGAAAGGAGTTTTCAATGATATTGTGATAGAGATCACAATATATCTCACTACCAGTCAGAGTAGAACCTATGGGGTCACACACTAGAGGTATTGACCGATCCGATGGTTGAATCGTGATTAAGAATCACAAGTAATCAATTCGATTGATAATAAGTTGAAGAAGGAACAAAGGAAATTAATTAATTGGACTTAAAACAAGAATCCTACTTGGAGTAGGATTCCTAGAGTCCTAATTGGATTAGGACTAGGATTCCTACTTGGACTAGGAATCCTATTTGGAGTAGGACTAGGATTCCTACTTGGAGTAGGATTTCTATAATCCTAATTAGATTAGAAGTTTTGAATTAAATTTGGATTCCTACTTGGAGTAGGATTCCTAGAGTCCTAATCGGATTAGGACTTCGAATTCAAATTAGAGTCCTAATTGGATTAGGACTAGAATTAAACAAGTCCTAATTGGATTAGGATTTCTTAAGTCCTAATGAATTATTAATCTAATGTTGACCCCCTGATGGATTTTGATGAATACAAAACACTAGAGTATAATTTTCTTTATCTTAACAATTTATTTGAGAATTTCAGGTGTTTAATTAAGAATATTGTTAAGAAATGTCTAGGCAAGTTCTCATATTTTTCAAGGATTTATTGAAGAATTTTTGAGTTGAAGAAAACAGATCAGGGACAGTCGAGACATCTCCGGGTTGTCCCAGAGACGTCTCTGGCACGAACAGGAAGAATTGGCACGTCTGGAGACGTCCCCGGCACCTGGCGAGGCGTCTCGCAGGGTCGGAGTCGACTCCTGACTCTGCGGAGTCGACTCTCTCAGAGGCGGCAGAAAGGCCGATTTCAAGGGATGCGCGCGAGTCGTCTCCGAAGGATGCGGAGTCGTCCCCACGAGTAAAAAGCGGACTTCCCGAGACGTCCCCAGAGAGCGCGGAGTCGACTCTCTCAGGGGATTCCAGAGGACGTGTTTTTCGGTGATACAACTACGGAGTCGTCCCCGACGTCGCGGAGTCGTCCCCATGCAAAAAGCGCAAACATCCCGAGACGTCCCCGTAAAGTGCCGAGCCGACTCTCTCAGAAAAACAGAAGACAAGCATTCAAGTCGTTCTTCTTCAGAGTCGTCCCCGTAAAAGTGCCGAGTCGACTCCAAACAACGTCAAGAAAAATTTTATACAGCCGAGACGTCTCGCGTCGAAGCGGAGACGTCTCTGGAGCGCCTGGAACGCGACTGACACACTTTTGCAGGTAAATTTGAATTTCAAACGGTCATATTTTTGTGACTAACGGATCTATTGCTTTTTGGGCTATAAAAGGAAGCTTTTAAGTGCCTTCCAACAACTTCTCACCAACCCAACACAAGATCATTCAAGAGAGAAGAAAGAAAAAGAGGTTCAAGGGAGTTAGAGCTTTCAAGAGGAGAAATCAAGTGCATTCAAGCTTTCCCATCTGATTTCGTGCTCAACTACTCACTCCCACTCGGCATTCAAAGCTCACATTCAAGCCAACGCGATCCACATCGGAAGAACCACCATTACCCACGCTTCCAACGGCTAAAAGGGTTCTTCCGGGTTTTATTATTTCTCATTGTTATATTCACTTCATTAAGAGCTTTTAAATCTTTGTAAAACCTTTGTTTATTATGCTTGTTCCAGTCAAGGGACTTGGAACAAGGGATAGGCGTCCCAAGCCTAGGTTAAATTGGGGGGTTGTAGGGTTCGTTGTTAGCCCGGGGTAAAACAACGAGTTGGGTAGTGAACTCGCAAAACTACCGTACTGTAATTGCTGATTATAGTGAAAATTTCCAAAGGTGTTTGGGGAGTGGATGTAGGAGCAGTGGAAGCTCCGAACCACTATAAATCTTTGTGCGTTTGCATTTGACTGTGATTGCTACTTTAGTTTTACCTTTGCACATACACTTGTGTGTTTTGTTTTAATTAGTCAAAAAGTTTTAAAACACCCAATTCACCCCCCTCTTGGGTGACCATCTCTGGGCAACAAGTGGTATCAGAGCGGGTGCTCTGTGTATTTCTTGAAGACCTAACCGTCTTAGCCAAAGATCTAGATGGCAACACCCTTCAACAATGTTTCTGCTGAGGGGCAGGCAACCAATAGACCTCCACTCTTCAATGGGACAAATTATTCCTATTGGAAGACTAGAATGAGGATTTTTATTCAAGCACAAGATTATGCCTTGTGGAGGGTTATAATCAAGGGACCACACGAACCATCTCACATGGTTAATGGCATTCAAGTTCCCAAACCTGAGGAGGATTGGGATGAGAATGATAATAGGATGGTTCAACTCAATGCTAGAGCCATGAACTCATTATTTTGTGCTCTAGATGTGAATGAGTTTAATAGAGTCTCCACATGTAGTTCCGCCAAGAAAATATGGGATAGGCTTGAAGTTACCCATGAGGGTACCAATCAAGTCAAAGAATCTAAAGTGAACATTCTGGTTCACAAATATGAATTATTTAAGATGGAACCCAACGAAACCATTTCATGCCTGTTCACACGTTTCACTGATATAATAAATGGTCTAAAGAATTTGGGTAAATCTTACACTAACCCAGAACTTATGAGTAAAATTTTCAGGTCCTTGCCAAAAGCATGGGAAGCGAAGGTCACGGCGATCGTAGAAGCTAAAGACCTCAATACATTGGGACTTGAACAACTACTGGGCTCATTGATGACGCATGAGCTCACAATGAAGCAACATGAAGAAGATTTGCCAAAGAAGAAGACAATCGCACTCAAGGCTACTTCGAGTGTTTGTGAAGAAGAATGTAGTGAGAGTGAAGAAGAAAGCGAAGATGAGGACTTGGGCTTAATAGTAAGGAAGTTCAAGAAATTCATGAGAAGAAAGAAACCCTTCCCAAGAAAGAAGTTTGGAGGGAGAAATGATTGGAAAAAGGAAAAAGAAAAAGAAAGAGACCCAATCATATGTTATGATTGCAAGAGACCGGGACATATCCGTTCCGAATGCCCTCAACAGAAGAAGCACTTTGGAAAGAAGAAGAAGAAGGCGTTGAAAGCAACTTGGGATGATAGTGACACATCGTCCTCCGAGGAAGAGAAGGAAGAGACCGCCAACTTGTGCTTCATGGCATTCGAAGACGATGAGGTATGTCAAAGCTCAACCACAAATTTTACTTTAGAAGAATTATATGAAGCTTTCCAAGAGCTCATGAGTGATTGTAGTATGTTAGGAGCAAAGAATAAAGAATTAAAGGCCTCCAATCAAAAACTAAAGGATGACATTAAAAACCTATTGATTGAGAAGGAGAGCGTTGAAAATGTCAACACCATTGACCTAGAAAATAAAAATTCAAAGCTTAGCATTGAAAACGAAACGGCAAAAACACTAATTAAGGAATTAAATCTAAAAGTTAAATCCCTACTCAATAGTAATACCTCACTTACGCAAAATGTCGAATCCCTTAAAAATGATAAGGAAGAATTGGCTAAAGAAAATTTGGTTCTTAAAAATGAGGTACATAAGTACAAACCAATTGTGGAGAAATTTACACTTAGTTCTGAAAAATTAAATCTTATTCTATCCAATCAAAGAGCTGTTTTCAATAAAGCCGGATTAGGATACAAAACTAGCAAACAACAAAAATATCTAAAGAACTTTTTTGTGAAAGCAAAAGATACCAAAACTGAAAAACCTACATGCTTTCATTGTGGGAAAAGTGGACATAAAGCCTATTCTTGCATTCAAAGAAAGATTCAATCTAACAAGAATACATTTGTAAAAGGTAAAAACACAACTAAAGTGTGGGTGCCTAAGGGGACCAACTACACTAACCAAGAAGGACCAAAAAAACTTGGGTACCTAAGAGCTTCACATGATTATTTTGCAGGTATGCCTTGCAGCCGGGAGTAAAAAGAGAATGTGGTATCTTGATAGTGGTTGCTCAAGGCATATGACCGGTGACAAGAGCCTTTTCGTCACCTTGAAATCGAAAGAAGGAGGAGTAGTCACATTTGGAGACAATGCTAAAGGTCAAATCATTGGCGTTGGTAAAATCTCCATATCACCCTCCTCATTTATTGACAATGTATTGTTAGTTAATGGATTAAAACATAATTTATTAAGTATAAGTCAATTTTGTGACAAAGGCTTTAAAGTGTCTTTTGAATCTTCACTATGCATAATTAGTAGTCCAATTGACAATGAAATCATACTTACGGGACATAGGCGTGGAAATGTTTACATGGTAGATCTTGATGATCTCACCATGAAGGATGGCCAATGTCTTGTAGCCATGGATGCCAAAGTCAATGAGACTAGCTGGTTATGGCATCGTAGGTTAGGGCATGCTAGCATGGATTTAATTTCTAAATTGATTACAAAAGATCTAGTCAAAGGATTACCAAAAATAGACTTTGAAAAGAACAAAATCTGTGCTGCATGTCAACTAGGGAAACAAACAAGAAGTTCCTTTAAGTCTAAGAACATAGTCTCGACATCAAAACCCTTAGAACTAATTCACATGGATTTATTTGGACCTACTAGAACTGCTAGTCTAGGGGGTAAGAAATTTGGTCTTGTGATTGTTGATGATTTTTCACGTTTTACATGGGTTTCATTTCTTGCACATAAAGATGAGTCCTTTCCCGCTTTTATCAAGTTTCATAATAGGATTTCGAATGAACTTAATCTTAAACTAAAAGCAATTAGGAGTGATCATGGTACCGAGTTTGAAAATCAGCACTTTAAAAAATTTTGTGAAGAAAACGGTATAAATCACAATTTATCGGCCCCTAGGACACCCCAACAAAATGGGGTGGTAGAAAGGAAGAATCGCACACTAGCAGATATGGCTCGTACCATGTTGTGCGAATCGGATCTACCAAAATATTTTTGGGCTGAAGCAATAAATACTGCATGTCATATTTTAAACCGTGCATTAGTCAGATCTATTTTAAAGAAAACACCTTATGAGTTGCTGAAAAATAAGAAGCCAAATATATGTTATTTTCATGTTTTCGGTTGTCGTTGCTTTATTTTAAACAATGGAAAGGACAATCTAAGTAAATTTAGTGCTAAATCAGATGAGGGGATCTTCTTAGGTTATTCCTCATCTAGTAGAGCATACAGGGTCTTCAACAAGAGAACTCTCATTGTTGAAGAATCCATTCATGTTGTTTTTGATGAAGCTAATGGAGATTCTTCTAGAAAAGAAGAAGATAGTGATGCAGGTATACTTGAAGACAGAATGAAGGAGTTCTCCATACAAGACAAACAACTTGAGGATGAAGTCAAGGAAGATACAATTCAGCAAGATGAAAAAGATCAACCCCAAGCAAGAAATCAAGATATTCCGAGGGAATGGAGGTATGCACATGGTCATCCAAGGGATCTAATCCTTGGTGATCCTTCACAAGGGGTAAGGACAAGATCCTCTCTAAGAAATACTAGTAATTATCTTGCATTCGTTTCACAAATAGAGCCCAAATCACTAGAGGAAGCCGAAAAGGATGAAAATTGGATAAATGCTATGCAAGAGGAATTAAATCAATTTGAAAGAAATCAAGTTTGGACTCTAATGAAAAGACCCCCTAATGTTTCAATTGTAGGCACCAAGTGGGTATATAGAAATAAACTAGATGAAGATGGAATAGTAATAAGAAACAAAGCTAGACTAGTTGCCAAAGGCTATAATCAGGAGGAAGGAATAGATTTTGATGAAACTTTTGCTCCTGTTGCTAGGTTAGAGGCTATTAGACTACTTTTGGCATACGCATGCTTCATGGATTTCAAACTCTATCAAATGGATGTAAAAAGTGCCTTTTTAAATGGTTATATAATGGAGAAAGTTTATGTAGGACAACTCCAGGTTTTGAAAACCACTTACATCCAGATTATGTTTATAAATTGCATAAAGCATTGTATGGACTTAAGCAAGCCCCTAGGGCATGGTATGAAAGATTAAGTAATTTTCTAATTGAAAATAAGTTTAAGAGAGGAAATGTAGACAAAACCCTCTTCATTAAAAGAAAAGGGAATAACTTATTGCTTGTGCAAATTTATGTGGATGATATAATTTTTGGTGCTACTAATGATAGTCTTTGTCAAGAGTTTGCCAAGCTTATGCAGGGAGAATTTGAAATGAGCATGATGGGTGAGCTCAACTTCTTCCTTGGGCTACAAATAAAACAATCAGAGGAAGGCATCTTCATCAGTCAGTCCAAATATATCAAGGAAATGTTGGAAAAATTCAAGATGAAGGATGCAAAGGAAATCAGCACACCCATAGGCTCAAGTTGCAAGCTTGACAAAGATGAAAAAGGTAAAAGTATAGACTGTAAATTGTACAGAGGTATGATAGGCTCTTTACTTTACCTTACTGCTAGTAGACCAGACATATTATTCAGTGTTTGCATGTGTGCTAGATACCAAGCATGTCCGAAGGAATCACACTTGCAAGCTATTAAAAGAATTTTCAGATATCTAGTAGGGACATCTAATGTAGGCTTATGGTATTCTAAACAATCTGACATAAATTTAATTGCTTATTCCGATGCTGATTTTGCCGGGTGCAAACTCGACAGAAAAAGCACAAGTGGCACATGTCAATTCTTGGGTGCTAATTTGGTTTCTTGGTTTAGCAAGAAACAGAATTCAGTTGCCTTATCCACAGCTGAGGCTGAGTACATTGCAGCTGGAAGCTGTTGTGCCCAAGTTCTTTGGATTAAGCAACAACTTGAAGACTTCGGTATCAAAATGGACAACATACCAATTAGATATGATAATACAAGTGCAATTAATTTAACAAAAAATCCTGTCCAACACTCTAAATCAAAACATATAGAGATTAGGCATCACTTTATAAGGGATCATGTGCTGAAAAATGATGTGATGATTGAGTATGTATGTACTGAAAATCAATTGGCCGATATCTTTACAAAGCCCCTTAGTAAAGATAGGTTCAACTTTTTAAGGAATGCTATGTGCTTGTATGATCCTAGCAAATAAATTGAACTTGTAATGCAATGCCTTGCTACTCAAACTAATAATCCACTTCAAGGTGACAAATAGCAAACCTAGTATCTAATAAGTGAAAACATGAATCTATCAAAGTTAGATGATGAATTGTTTGACTTTCTGGAGGATGGTTACCCTCCCTTGGACTCTTCATGGAGATATTTTCAGAGCCTATTTCATAGGCATTCGAAACTTGGTCAAACATTCCTCATTTCAATATTGATGAATTCAAAAATTATTATAAAAACTTTTGTAGGATGTATTATTGAAGGAAAGGATCACAAGCAAACTCACTCTATATTCACCAAAAGAAATCACGTTGATTATTGTGGTTGAATAAAATAAATTGGAAAAAGATAAAAATCAGTCTGAAATTTTTCAGTGCCGGAAACGTCTCTGGCAAATCACAGAGACGTCCCCCCGGCGAGACGTCTCGCATTAGTCGCGGAGACGTCTCGGGGACCGAACGAAAGTTTTTAAATTAGGTCGAAACAGCTCGAGCCGACCCGAGCTATCCTCTTTCGTCCCCAACGAAAACACAAAACCCTAGCCTCCATTTTCTCTCCACCACAAACCGAACCAAAATCTTCCCATTTTCCTAAGATTTCCAATCCATGGGACCTAAGAGAGCTAGGCGAACGGGTGGGAGGCGTCCTAGGGTAGCAAACGACGACGAGGAACGGAGAGAAGAGCCCTCCGCGCCGTCTCCTCCGGTTGCTCCGCCAACCGTGACTCTTTCCTGTGCAAATCGCACAGTAACCACAGGTAGGTACATTGATTTCCAATTTTTAGCTAGTGAGGGGTTCTCTATTGGAGAGAGACTCCAAGCCCAAGGTTGGAAATACCTATGTACCCTAAATATTTCAACCTATCCCGGCCTAGTTAGAGAAATGTTTAGCAATATGGCCTTAGGGGACTCGGGGTACACTGGATATGTCCGAGGGACATTGATAGAAATCAATGAGGATATTCTATCTAGCCTATTACAAATCCCTAAATACGGTGAGGCTCCGACCTCACATCTCCAAAGGGAGATTGCCCTAAACCTACTTCTAGGAAGAGAGGACTGCGGCCCTCTTGACGTAGTTAACTCCCAAGACCTCAATGTCGAGATGAGATTGCTTTTGAGCATTGTTAACCGGGTCTTGTTTCCAAAAACCGGTCGCTTCGATTTCGTTTCAGAGCGAGATTTAGCCATCATGCACCACATCTTGCTAGGGATTCCCCTAAACCTCCCTAGACTTATGTTGAACTACATCTCCACATGTCATAGGTATTCTAGGTTTAGCATACCATATGGGATGATCTTTACCCTACTGTTCAAACATTTCAAGGTTCTAATTCCAGAAAATGAGTCGGCTAAACCTTTACGAAACACCGATTACTACAATGAGAGCACATTGCATAGAATGGAGTTTCACAAGAAAGATGGGTCTTGGGTTAAGGTCCCTAAAAGAAAATTCCAAACCTTAGAGCCCGAGATCCCACATCAGGAGCCTGACCACCACTCTCCTCCACATAGCCCTATAGCCTTCCCTGATGTACCTTCCAGCTCGGCTGGACCATCCACCTCTATGCCTCCTCCTCCTCCAGTCAGTGGATCTCTCTCCCTATTAGATGAACAGATGCACACTCTAGCATCTGTGATATGCCAGCAGATGAGGGAAGAGATGAGATCGATAGTCTCTGCTGAGTTGGCCCCCATCCGTACCTCACATGAAGCTCTCCTACAAGAATTGAAGGAAATCAAAGCTCAGGTAGAAGCTACAGCATCAGAATTGGTTCATGTGGGTACCATCCAAACTTTAAGATCAATTGAGCTACAGGAGAAATTGAAGATCATATCAGATGGTCTTCAAGAGTTGACGAGCCCTGGAGGCAATGTGGGCACCGTGGTTGCCCAACTTAGAGGAAAAATTGAAAGGGCAAGTCTTGAGTTTGAAGCACTAGTGGCAGCCTTCCATCAATCTCAGGGAGATCAGTTTAGAACTCTACTGGATTCAATAAATGGATTTATAGAGGCAGCGGCTAGGGCTATTGAGCAACGTCGCCGGTGAAGGACATTTTGTAAACATCTAGGGCTCATCTTTTTGTAAAACCCTAGGCTTATTTGAAACTTCTTTTGTATTAGGAATCAATACTTGTAATGATTTTCTTTTTAACCTTGTAATGACTTCAAATGATTGCAATGATATATGAATGTCATACAATTCCTTTTGAAACTTTGTATGTTTCTAATTCTGTGGAATCAAACTTTGTGTATGTAATTCTGTGATGTGCCATAAAAATCTCATAACATACCTTAAGTGTTCAAATTTGACACAACTTATCAACGCATATGAAACAGGGGGAGCACAACTTGTGATAACTACTTTTAAAAGGTCTGAAATGAATTCCAAAACAAAGGGGGAGTGAAATGAATGCTGAATTCATTAATAAAAATAACTTGGACAGAGGGAGCATAACTTGAATATCCTTGAGTGATTCATGGTAATATGCTGAATTCTACTAGAAATTGTGTTTTAGGTACCTAAGAAAAATTTGTCCCCTTCATTGTTGATGACAAAAAGGGGGAGTAGAATCAATATATGGAGTATATGGAGTAGAACCAATATATAGAGTATATGGAGTAGAACCTAGAACAAATATATGGAATGCAAAATACAAAATTTACATTCATACTTAAAAGTTGAATTAGAAAAGATAAAATTGAAGAATATTGGCTTTAAGACAATTGCCCTTCTGGAAAAGAAAGGGGGAGTCAAAAAGTACTTAGCTTTCAATTGTTTTCAGCATCAATATTTCATCAATTTACATCTTAACTTGATTCAAATTCAGTTGATATGCTAAAATTGCTCAAGAGCTACTAAGATCAATACTTATGCATAAGGATAGACCTGAAAGTTGACTATTTTGAATTATGCATACTGTATCTAGCTCTAACCAAAACACAATACTTGTACATCTGATCAAATACTGTGTATATGTTTAAATTTCGAATTTTGCATATACTCAGTGTTTTGTCATCATCAAAAAGGGGGAGATTATTGACCCCCTGATGGATTTTGATGAATACAAAACACTAGAGTATAATTCCCTTTATCTTAACAATTTATTTGAGGATTTCAGGTGTTTAATTAAGAATATTGTTAAGAAATGTCTAGGCAAGTTTCCATATTTTTCAAAGATTTATTGAAGAATTTTTGAGTTGAAGAAAACAGATCAGGGACAGTCGAGACGTCTCCGGGTTGTCCCAGAGACGTCTCTGGCACGAACAGGAAGAATTGGCACGTCTAGAGACGTCCCCGGCACCTGGCGAGGCGTCTCGCAGGGTCGGAGTCGACTCCTGACTCTGCGGAGTCGACTCTCTCAGAGGCAGCAGAAAGACCGATTTCAAGGGATGCGCGCGAGTCGTCTCCGAAGGACGCGGAGTCGTCCCCACGAGTAAAAAGCGGACTTTTCGAGACGTCCCCAGAGAGCGCGGAGTCGACTCTCTCAGGGGATTCCAAAGGACGTGTTTTTCGGTGATACAACTACGGAGTCGTCCCCGACGTCGCGGAGTCGTCCCCATGCAAAAAGCGCAAACATCCCGAGACGTCCCCGTAAAGTGCCGCGCCGACTCTCTCAGAAAAATAGAAGAACAAGCATTCAAGTCGTTCTTCTTCAGAGTCGTCCTCGTAAAAGTGCCGAGTCGACTCCAAACAACGTCAAGAGAAATTTTATACAGCCGAGACGTCTCGCGTCGAAGCGGAGACGTCTCCGGAGCGCCTGGAACGCGACTGACACACTTTTGCAGGTAAATTTGAATTTCAAACAGTCATATTTTTGTGTCTAACGGATCTATTGCTTTTTGAGCTATAAAAGGGAGCTTTTAAGTGCCTTCCAACAACTTCTCACCAACCCAACACAAGATCATTCAAGAGAGAAGAAAGAAAAAGAGGTTCAAGAGAGTTAGAGCTTTCAAGAGGAGAAATCAAGTGCATTCAAGCTTTCCCATCTGATTTTGTGCTCAACTACTCACTCCCACTCGGCATTCAAAGCTCACATTCAAGCTAACGCGATCCACATCGGAAGAACCACCATTACCCACGCTTCCAACGGCTAAAAGGGTTCTTCCGGGTTTTATTATTTCTCATTGTTATATTCGCTTCATTAAGAGCTTTTAAATCTTTGTAAAACCTTTGTTTATTGTGCTTGTTCCAGTCAAGGGACTTGGAACAAGGGATAGGCGTCCCAAGCCTAGGTTAAATTGGGGGATTGTAGGGTTCGTTGTTAGCCCGGGGTAAAACAACGAGTTGGGTAGTGAACTCGCAAAACTACCGTACTATAATTGCTGATTATAGTGGAAATTCTCAAAGGTGTTTGGGGAGTGGATGTAGGAGCAATGGAAGCTCCGAACCATTATAAATCTTTGTGCGTCTGCGTTTGACTGTGATTGCTATTTTAGTTTTACCTTTGCACATACACTTGTGTGTTTTGTTTTAATTAGTCAAAAAGTTTTAAAACACCCAATTCACCCCCCTCTTGGGTGACCATTTCTAGGCAACATCTAATGAATCAATATGACTTCTAATTGGATTAGGATTGAAGAGTTCAATTGAGTCATGGTTCATTCAAGTTCTAATTGGATTAGGACTAGCATATATTGAACCCAATTGATTCATGATTTGGTTAAGACCTAATTGGATTAGGACTAAGCCATAAGAGGGACTCTAAGGAGGATTAGGGCATCACAAGAAGGAGGGGATCACGCCCCTCCCCCTTCTCATCTTGGGTGCGGCATGAAGAGAGGGGCCGACGCCCCTCTTTGGAAGAAAATAAGGAGCTCCTAAAAGTTAGGAGCTCCACACCTTTAAAAGAGGGACCTCTTGGCGGAACCCTAAGGTAATAGAAGCCCTTCTTCCAGCCGTGGCCTCCCTCTCCTTCTCCTTGTTTTTCAGCCGCAAGCAAAGGAAGCAAAAAGTGTGGTGGCGGCCTTCCTCCTTCCTCCACCGTTTGGTTCCAACGCAAGGAAGAAAAGAAGGCTGCGTGGGGTTCGTTCCTCTTCCTCTTCTTCATCCTTCTTCTTCCTCCTCCCAAGCACAATCAAGGGTTGATTAAGAGGGAGGACATCAGCCATCAAAGTTATCTCTGCAAGGGAGCTAGTACCCCGGGGAGATAAAAAGCTTGGATCGGTTCCTGCTTCGTGTGGATACCCGTAGAGGCCGGGCACTTGAACGGCTTCAAGTGAACCTTCATCTAAAAACCACGATCATCAGTTTGCGGTGATCATCTATCCGCACAAGGTGAAGATCTGATCTTCTAATATTTTAAAAAAGTTTTTAATCCTTATCTATCTACGAACGGTTTTAAACAATGTTCATGCGATGAATGGTTGATCCCGCGCATGCCTCTTCCGTTGCATCTGAAATTTTTGAAATTTTTCTGCGGCATGGGCGGGTTCCCAACAGTTTATCCCGATGAGTTGCTGCAACATGAACATAGCATAGACATCCAAAAACATGAAGGTGAGAAATATCAATTTTTTTACCGCGCAGGACTTCAAGTGCAGACTTGTGTTTAAGAACACGACTAGGTAGTCTGTTAATTAAATAGGCTGAGGTAAGGACACCATGTGACCAATATGGTTTTGGAACATGCATCTGAAACATGAGACACCTGGCAGTTTCTAATAGGTGACGATTTTTTTTTTCGGCTATACCATTTTGTTGTGGGGTGCTAACACAATTAGTTTGATGAATAATGCCATGAGAACTTCAATAATCAAAAAAAATATTTTGCATATACTTTGTACCATTATCAGAGCGTAAGACTTTCACAAATGCACCAAACTGAGTAGCAATCATCTTATGAAAGTTTTGAAAAGCAGAAACAGCTTCACTTTTGTGTTTCAACAAGTAAAGCCATGTAACACGAGAGTAGTCATCAATAAATGTAATAAAATATTTGTAACCATCATAAGATTCAATAGGAGCTGGGCCCCAAACATCAGTATGAATTAATTCAAAAGGTGCAGCTGACACAGTGTGAGATGAACTAAAAGGTAATCGAGTTTATTTGGACAATTGACAAGTCTCACAAGTGTGAGGGATGCCAGACATGCTAGGAAATAAAAAAGATAGCATTTGATCAGATGGGTGTCCTAAACGCTTGTGCCAAATAATTGAAGTAGATCTGACCAAAAAGGCTTGAGTGGAAGTGGTCAACAAATATAGCCCATGAGAATACATGCCTTCACCAATCACTTTCTTTGTGGCTCGATCCTGAAATTTCACATTAGTGGGTGAGAAAACAACATCACAGTTTATTGTGCGAGTGAGCTTGCCAACAGAAAGTAATTTTGAAGGAAAAGAAGGAATATACAATGCTTGAGAGTTTGGACAGTTTGGAAAAATATTAAGGGTACCATGATCCTCAATTGGGGCAGAAGTTCCGTTAGCAACAGAGACAATATGTTTCTCTGTAGAAGGGCTAAAGTCAAGCAAATAACTATGATCATTGGTAATATTATCTGTACTACCAGAATCAATAATCCAAGCAGAGTCATCAAAGAGTGCTGAAAAAAAAGCTTTGATGTTACCTGAGTGTGTGGGAGAGGATATGTCAGCTTTAGATGTAGAGGATTCAAGCTTACGAAAGTGTTGGTGGAGTAGCCTTGCAAGATCTTCAATGGTAGTATCAGATGAGGAGAGATGAGCCACATTATCAGCCTTCACAGTATTAACAACCTTTGGCTTCAAATGGGGATGAAGAATCCAACCGCGATCTTTGTATGATTTAACTTATTACAACAATCACATCGACGTCCCTTTTCTGACCCTCGAGAAGAACAACTAGCATTGAACATTCTCTTATCATTTTGAGTTCTGGAAGTAACATGAGCACTAGACTAAAAATGCATACGAGCAGTTTGGGATTCAACATTCATGGTTTTTTTCCTAATTTCCTCTCTTTGAAGGGTAGCACAAACATTTGACAGAGATGGCACTTCAGCTCCTATCAACACCTGCCCTCTTAGATTCTCATATTCAGGCTTCAAACTAGCTAACAATTGAAAAACTTTATCTTCCTCAGCATGCTTTTGAAGGATGTTGATATCTGTGGTAGGTGGGCGATACATTGACAGTTCATCCCACATGCTCTTGAGTTTCCCAAGATGCTCAGTAAAGGAATGATTTCCTTGTTTACATTCAGAAATTTGCTGCTATAATTGGTAGATTCTAGCTACATTATTTTGGTGACCATATAAACCTTTAATAGAATTTCACAAATCTTTAGCTGACTCAGCGAACGTAAAGATTTCAGCAATCTTGGGTTCCATAGAATTAAAAATCCAAGACATAACAAGCTGATCATTTGCAACCCATTCATCATACTTTGAAGCATCAATTTTCGGAGCAAATTTCTTACCATCAATATGTCCCAATTTGTATTTACTACCAAGAGATAGATAAACAGCTCTAGACCATGGGACATAATTAAGCCCATTGAGTAAAATCAAAGAAAGACCGGGATTGCTATTTTCCTCAGTCATATTTAACAAAAAAAACCAGAAACGAAAAACACCAGATTTTTGCAATTATAGCAAGCAAATACAAGGTTGAAAAATATTCCTCTCCAACAAAGTGTAGACCGCCAAGCACCGCAGCCCTCAACTCCAACAACGATCAATTGGGCAAGTGGGTGATGAAGACCAAGAAGCAAATAAAAAAAAACTGTGTGTTTGCTTCCTAAGGTATCAGTTTTGAAACAAATCTGTGAGTGGGCCACAATAGACAAATCTCACAAGTTTGTCCTTTGCAAAGAGTGGCTTTCAATTGATTCTGAAGGTGAAGGGCAAGAGTTCCAAAGAATGAACGGTATGTTGCTAAACTGGCAGGACAACGACAAGGTTATGGAATTCAAACCCGCTCTGATACCATGAAGAAAGAAATAATAAAGAATAAAATCAACACAAGAAGACCATGTTTTACGTGGAAAACCCCGAAGGGAGAAAAACCACAGGCATAGAAGGACATTCTCATTCATGGTTTGCTCAAAGAAAGGGCATAGCAATATATAGAATACAATAGTCTTGCTAGCCCAGAATAACACCCACAATTAAGCCCTAATTAGCTCTGTCTTACTGGCCAAGAATAATACCCACAATTAAGCCCCAATTAGCTCCCCAATCAATTCTACATAAATGAAAAAATATCTTCTTGCCTTCTTAACAACAGTTTGTGTCTTTCCAGACTTGTTGCGTACCACAACTAAATTCTCATTCGATGCAGTTATATTCATTATGTAGCAGAAACAAAGATTCCGTTAGGCACAATGAGTTGCCCTCAACTCCAACAACGATCAATTGGGCAAGTGGGTGATGAAGACCAAGAAGCAAATAAAAAAAAACTGTGTGTTTGCTTCCTAAGGTATCAGTTTTGAAACAAATCTGTGAGTGGGCCACAATAGACAAATCTCACAAGTTTGTCCTTTGCAAAGAGTGGCTTTCAATTGATTCTGAAGGTGAAGGGCAAGAGTTCCAAAGAATGAACGGTATGTTGCTAAACTGGCAGGACAACGACAAGGTTATGGAATTCAAACCCGCTCTGATACCATGAAGAAAGAAATAATAAAGAATAAAATCAACACAAGAAGACCATGTTTTACGTGGAAAACCCCGAAGGGAGAAAAACCACAGGCATAGAAGGACATTCTCATTCATGGTTTGCTCAAAGAAAGGGCATAGCAATATATAGAATACAATAGTCTTGCTAGCCCAGAATAACACCCACAATTAAGCCCTAATTAGCTCTGTCTTACTGGCCAAGAATAATACCCACAATTAAGCCCCAATTAGCTCCCCAATCAATTCTACATAAATGAAAAAATATCTTCTTGCCTTCTTAACAACAGTTTGTGTCTTTCCAGACTTGTTGCGTACCACAACTAAATTCTCATTCGATGCAGTTATATTCATTATGTAGCAGAAACAAAGATTCCGTTAGGCACAATGAGTTGCCTGGTGATCTTTTGGATTCATGTTCAGCAACAATTGTTTGGCAAATATGATCATTTATTGAGCATGAATCTGAATGTCCATTGTGCATCGCATTGTGTTATCTCGTTGAAGAAGAAACCTAGAGTGCAGTCTTCATTTAATATGACCCATAATAAATTACTAAAAGGAAGGTGAAGATAAAAAATGAATAAATTATAATAAAAACAAAAGCTCTATTAAAATAATGCTTGTATAATCTAGATTTTTTTTTTGCTGAAACGGACATTTCATACATCACAAATACGGATACACCCAATGAAATTAGAAAACAAAAGGTCCTGAAGTATTCCGGGCATCTCACCCTCCCCAGTCCATAGGGTGCCTCCTGAGTGAATCGCTACATATGCTGCCACCCAGTCGGCCGCCCCATTAGCTTCACGATGTACATACATAGCCTGAAATGTAACACCCTTTCTCACTATCGTCCAAATATCGCGGAGCAGGGGATGAACTCCTCCGTCACTACTCGGACCCTGTCGGACTCGGCTGATCACTGTAGCCGAATCACCCTCTAGCAGAGCTGAAGTCGCCTGAAGCACCCTCATGCATAAGACATGCCCATCCAGGCCGCCCGCAGCTCTGCGCCAGGAATCGAGGTATCCAAAATCTAACAGCCCCCCGCTGCCACCTCTCTGGAGCTCGGGCCCCTGATGATGAAGCCGACCCCTCCCCTCCTACCTCCATCCGAAACTGAGCCATCAAAATTGATCTTGAAGAAACTCGGAGGTGGGAGCTTCCAAGTAAAGAATACCCTATGAGGAATTGCCGAAGTAATATGGGGGCTCCAGATATCCCGAGCTGTCAAAGGTCTATGGTCTAGATCAGCATGGATGATCTCTCTTGCTTGTGCACGAGCCCGCTCCATGACGAACCGTGGGGACGGACTGGGTTCACCAAATATCCGGGTGTTCCTGAACATTTTTGCTGTGTGCAAACAACCCAATGATCCCGAAGAGAGTAAGGAGGTTGATTGGGTTGAAACCATCGCAGAATAATATTGGTTAGCTAAAGCAATTAACGACCCATCCGATGATAGTTTAATTGATTGGTGTCCTAATGGAACCGATGATGATGATTTGTCAGTCACACCTATTGTGGATAATCTGGATATTAAGATGGTCAATGGGTGGAGACCAAAAGTAGAAAAATTTGAGAGGTTGTCGTCTCGAGAGGCGAAAATAGTACCATCCCATGAGCAAGCACCCAAGCTCGAATTGAAACCCTTACTAAAGGAACTTAAGTATGCTTTTCTTGGACTCGAAGACACTTTTTCTGTAATCATCTCATCTAGACTTGATCATACCCAAGAAAAAAAATTACTTGGTGTTCTAAAGAATCATAAAAGAGCCTTAGGATGGTCTATTGCCGACTTGAAGGGAATTAGCTCCTTAATTTGCACGCACCGGATATATTTGGAGGATAATGCCAAAACCACAAGGCAAATGCAACGAAGGTTGAATCCTACGATGAGAGATGTGGTTAAGGCAGAAGTCCTTAAGTTGCTTGACGTGGGTATTATTTATCCAATTTTTGACAGCAAGTGGGTAAGCCCTACTCAAGACGTTCCTAAGAAGTCGGGTTTGATGGTAGTAGAAAATGAACAAGGTGAACTAGTTCCAACTCGTGTCCCGACGAGTTGGCATATATGTATTGACTACCAAAAGCTGAATTTGGTCACAAGAAAGGATCACTTTCCTCTATCCTTCCTAGACCAAGTGTTGGAGAGAGTTGCAGGGCATGATTTCTATTGTTTTCTCGATGGCTATTCGAGATATTACCAAATTAAAATTTTACCAGAAGATCAAGAGAAGACTACCTTCACTTGTCCTTTTGGCACATTTGCTTTCCGAAACCTTGCTGGTTTCTGTTTTGAATTTTCTGTGTTTAATTTTTTTTAGAATCAGAATTTTATTGTTATTATATCTCATTAACCCTTGTTTCTAATTGAAAATTCAATAATAAAAAAAAGAGAAAAACCTAAAATTTCAAATTTTAAATTTTAGAATTCAAATTTCAAACTTTAACTAATAATTTTTTTTAAAAAAAAAGAAATAAATAATTTGCTTGATCAACTATTCAATGAAATTTAATGTCATGTCATAAAACATTAAAAAAAATCTCTTGATTGTTGCATATAGTATAAGGCATCAACATAAAATATTCTAAGGGCTGAACCAATTAAAAAAGATAAGATCGGAATTTCATCACTCGTTCTTAGCCCAAAAATCACCCCAGTGCATAAATATCCTAAGCTTAACTAAAATCAACTAGACGTTGGCACCAATTTCGCTCTATGGTCCAGTCGATGTCTAGGCAAGCTTGGTCCCTCTAAAGGAGACAGTCTCTGTTCGAGGAAAGTGGGTTTTAAGTGGGACCTTTGCTAAACGCATCGTGACCCCTCCACTTACCGGGAGCTTACCTGGTCGACTAGGTTACTAGACCGGATTGGAGGCTTAGGTGTCCTCTTCAAACCAGTTAGGAACTGTCTAGAAATTTAAGAAAAATATTAGAAATTGAGGTGTAATGTTTTGATGCATGCTTTTAATATTAGGGTATCTTTAGGTGATACTTATACTTAAAAAAAAAGAGAGAAAAATTTTGCATGCTAAAGTGGAATAGAGACGACACCGGTCGATTAAGTCGTACAACTTTAGATCATCCCTTAGGACACACTCCTGAAATTCCTTCGCAGTATCTCACACCTTGTGAGATAGCTGATTTAAATGAAGATGCGAGAAGTCACCACGATCGAGAACGTGAACCCCATGTTATGACCCTAAGACAATACCTACAACCGACTAGGACTAGTCAGCCTTCATGCATAATTTTTTCTGATAATGTAGGACATTTTGACATCAAACCAGGGGTAATCCAATTGCTGCCCAAGTTTCACGGGTTAGAGTCCGAGAGTCTGTATCTTCATTTAAAGAATTTTGAAGAATTGAGCATTACATTTAGAGTGCCAAACGTCACCGAGGATGTCCTCAAGCTGACATTGTTTCCTTTCTCTTTAAAAGATAAGGCCAAAACATGGCTAAACTCGTTGCGACCTAGATCAATAAGAACTTGGTAAGATATGCAGAGAGAATTTTTGAAGAAGTTCTTTCCCACACAAAGGACAAACTTTTTAAAAAGACATATCAGCAATTTCCAACAAAAAGATAATGAAACATTTTATGAATGTTAGAAAAGATTTAAAGACCTTCTTCTCTCATGCCCTCATCACGGGTTCGAAACTTGAAGAACTATTAGCTTCTTTTATGGAAGTCTATCTCCACAGTTGAAACAGTTTGTAGAGACCATGTGCAATGGTAGATTTTTAGAAAAACAATCTGATGAGGCATGGGAGTATTTGGATTCCCTTGCTGAGACTGCCCAACTTTGGGATAACGGGGATAGAAACAATAAGTCTTTGCCTAAGCCTACTAGCTCTGTATAGGGAGGCCTTTACAACCTCAGAACTGAGGATGATCTTCATGCTAAAATGGCAGCCCTCACTAGGAAGGTAGAAGAAATTGAGCTTAGGAAGGTTGAGCCTGTCAAGACTATAGAGCTTAGAAATGAGTGTTGTGGTATCTGCGATATGTCGGGTCATACAACTACAGATTGTCCCACTATACCAGCATTCAAAGAAGTCTTGCACGATCAAGCAAATGCTATGAACTCCTACCAAAAGCCTTATAATGATCCATACTCGAACACCTATAACCCTGGTTGGAAGAATCATCCAAATTTTAGGTGGAGAAACGATCATCCTCAACAGTCACACCATTCAGCTCCTCCACCTACACATCCGGCTTATGCACCACCACCTCCTCAAAAGTCGAGTATTGAGGGCGGCAGCATCCAGCCCTAGAGAAGAAATCAGCCTTCCATGAAGTTGTGGGCGGCAGCAGCAGCACAGCAGCGGGCTCCCATTTGCATCATGATCAGCTTCCTTTCTTCCTCCCTCAGCACTTCATTCTTATTTTTTATATACATGGGAAGTTATTCCCAAAATATCCGAACCTCTCTCCCTCCTCTGTTTTTTTTATTTCTATGGGTCTCGGCTCCGAGAGATGATCATCCGAAGAAGGGAGGCCTCCCCCTTTTATAGCTGCAACCTCCCCCTCTCTCCTCTTCTGTTCCGAGTGCATGATAAGGATGAAAGGCTGGCAGATAACTCTTGATCGTGATCCTTGGACGCGGTGGAGACACGGAATGGAGCTGTGGCTGGATTCAGTTGATGGTGTGTGAGGAGATCTCGGAGGAAGAAAACGAACGTTGAAGGTTGGGAGGAATCCGTGGCGATGGAATGGATCTTGGCTTTGGGATAAGAATGAAGTCGGATTACGGAGGAATCGCTGGGATTCTGTTTCAACACAGGGGAATCCGGAAGAAGATCTTGGATGTTGGGAGGATGCGTTTGGTTATCGGTTGAAGCATAGATAAGCTGGAGCTTTGAACACGGAAGGGATAAGGATGTGAGATCGATCCGGTCGTTGGAACAGGGAGCTGATCGCGTTGAAGGAGTCGGTGCTATTCCTTGGATGCAGAAGATGATGTGGACGCTTGGCTTGATTCGCTGGATCCGCGGTCATGGAGCTCGCAAGGATGAAATGGATGTGGAGTTCGGGAGGATCTTGGTTCTGTTTTGAAACAGAGTTCTGTTTGTTGGACGCGGAAGGAACGGGATGAAGCCGATCTTTGGATTTGTTTGGAATGCTGGGATTTGTTTCGAAGAAGGGATAGGATGCAAGCAGCGGGCGTTTGAGAGGATGGAGCAGCTGGAAGCAAGGGATTTGGATAAATCACAGAGAACCGCTGTGATGGCGAATCCAGAAGGAGGTTAGGATACTCTGTTCTGTGATGCAGGGAATGTGGACACGGCTGGGAGTTTGGTTGGATTGATCTGTGAGCAGGGGATTCGGAAGAGATGAAGACGCGTGAAACAGGGGGGAGACGTTGGGATCTCGGAAAGATGAAGCTGGATTTGGGAGATTCGGCTGGGAGGAGATCTAGCGGGAGAAGCTAAACTTGATTTAGTTGGGAACAGGGGAGATGATCGAAATATGAAGGATTTATTCGGATGGGCAGATGACGTGGAGGATGGGAGATGCGTGGAAGACATCTTGGACATGGGGAGATGAGGTGTAAGACTTGACACGTGGATGGCTTGCACGTGGACTTTTAGGAAAACTTTGAATGGCTAATCACGGATGTGATAATGACCCGATAGTACAACATAGGGGGTTTTAACTCGATTGGATGCGAAAGAAACAGGGGAGTGGGGCTGGACCGGGGTGCGTGTCATTCGAGTTCAGGGATCATCCGAAATAAGTTTGACTCGACCTGCATGCATTAAGCTCAATCAATAAATAATCAAATCAAACTTGAATTACCTTTGATAATTTATTAAAATGTAATGATGAAGGTAATACAATTTTTTAGTTAAATTTACAAAATATGTAAATTAAAATAATGATAAGTGCTATGAATAAGATATTAATTTATGCATTATTTAGCACTTATCAGCGTATGTGTGTTGACTACCGAAAGCTGAATTTGGTCACAAGAAAGGATCACTTTTCTCTATCCTTCCTAGACCAAGTGTTGGAGAGAGTTGCAGGGCATGATTTCTATTATTTTCTCGATGGCTATTCGGGATATTACCAAATTAAAATTTTACCAGAAGATCAAGAGAAGACTACCTTCACTTGCCCTTTTGGCATATTTGCTTTCCGACGGATGCCATTCGGGTTGTGTAATGCACCTGCAACATTCCAAAGATGCATGCTCAGCATCTTTGAAGACATGAACGAGAAGTTTTTGGAAGTGTTCATGGATGACTTCTCCATTTTTGGTGACTCATTTGATGATTGCTTGTCACATTTACAAGCAGTCTTAGCTCGATGTATAGAAAAGAATTTGATACTGAATTGGAAGAAATGCCACTTCATGGTACCAAAGGGAATTGTCCTAGGACATATTGTTTCATCGAAGGGCATGGAAGTAGATAGAGCTAAGATTGATTTAATTGCTAAGCTACCTGCACTCAAAACGGTTAGAGATGTTCGATCATTTTTGGATCACGCCGGATTTTATAGGAGGTTCATCAAGGACTTTAGTGTCATAGCTCGACCATTATGTAACCTCCTGTCCCTTGATACACCGTTCAATTGGACTGAAACCTGTCAAGATGCATTCGAAAAGTTGAAGTCTATGCTTAGCACTGCACCCATCGTACGACCACCCAATTGGTCACGACCTTTTGAGATCATGTGCGACGCTAGCGACTATGCGATAGGAGCTGTCCTAAGACAACGCAAGGATAATAAGCCATATGTTATTTACTATACAAGCAAAACCTTAAACGATGCTCAAATGAATTACGCCACCACCGAGAAGGAATTGCTTGAAGTAATATTCACCTTAGATAAATTTCGCTCTTATATCCTTGGTGCTCCTATTGTTATCTTCACGAACCATGCAGCACTAAAATATTTGTTGAATAAGAAAGAAGCCAAACCACGCTTAATACGATGGATACTTCTACTCCAAGAATTTGACTTCACTATCAAAGATAAAAAGGGAGTAGAAAATGTGGTTGCTGACCATTTATCACGGTTAGTTTTTAATGATTCGGTGCTACAATTTTCCATCAAGGACTCATTCCCCGAAGAGCAGTTGTTTGCACTTTCTATTATGCCATGGTATGCTGATATTGTAAACTTTCTTGTCACGAATCGGATTTCAAAGCATTGGGGGTCGACAGATAGAAAAATTTTTCTGCACGAAGTGAGGAATTATTACTATGACGAACCCTATTTGTTTAAATATTGCAATGACCAAATTTTTAGACGATGCATACCGGATTATGATATACAAAGCGTACTTTCTTTCTGCCACACTAATGCTTGCGGTGGACACTTTGCCTCTAAGAAAACTATTGCAAAGGTCTTGCAATGTGGTTTCTATTGGCCTACTATGTTCAAAGATATCCACGAGTTCTGCAGGACATGTGATCCATGTCAACGTATTGGAAGTCTAACTCGTAGGCAAATGATGCCTCTTCAACCCATTACTATTATCGAAATTTTCGATTGTTGGGGCATCGATTTTATGGGCCCATTTCCACCATCTTTTGGATATGAGTACATTTTAGTTGGGGTCGAGTATGTGTCCAAATGGGTAGAAGCTATCGTTTGTAAGACCAATGATCACAAATCTGTCCTAAAGATTTTAAAAGAAAATATTTTTTCACAATTTGGGATGCCTAAGGTTATAATTAGTGATGGTGGAAAACACTTTTGTAATAAGCCTTTCGAGATCTTATTGAAAAAATATGGTGTCACCCATAGAGTTGCTACCCCATATCATCCACAAACTAGTGGCCAGGTAGAGCTAGCCAATAGGGAGATTAAGCGTATTTTAGAAAAAATGGTAAATCCATCACGAAAAGATTGGTCCTTGAAACTATCAGATCCATTATGGGCTTACCGTACTGCTTATAAAACTATTCTTGGTATGTTTCCGTATCGGCTAGTCTATGGAAAAGCATGTCATCTACCTGTTGAAATAGAGCATAAATCGTATTGGGCCATTAGAAAATTAAACTTTGAATTGCAAGATGCTGGTTTAGCTAGAAAATTACAATTAAGTGAGTTGAATGAAATTCGTCGAGATGCATATGACAATTCTAGACTTTGTAAAGAACGAATGAAAATTAGGCACGATAAATCCATTCTAAAAAAATATTTTGAACCTTCACAAAAAGTTCTTTGCTATGACTCTCGCTTACATCTGTTTTCTGGAAAGTTACGATCAAGGTGGACAGGTCCTTTCATTGTAAAAACTATTTTTCCACATGGAGCGGTTGAGATTGAGAATCCACAGGATGGTACGATATTTAAGATAAATGGACACAGGTTAAAACCTTTTCTTGAGAATTTTGCAGATGAAGAGGACTCCTTTTCCTTGGGGGAGCCTTCTTATGACTGAGCATGACGGCAAAGGTATACATATATTAGTTAGAATTATTATTTTCTTTTATTTCTAGTTTTCTTTTTATTTTGTAGGTCTTCTTTTCTGGATATCAACAGCTCAAGGTATTCTTCTTCTCTCCAATATTATTTTCTCTACTATCTCTCATATATAGTTTTCTTGTATCTATTACATTGAGGACATGCAATGTTTCAGTTGGGGATAGGGAAATATTTTACTTTTAAAAATAATAATAATAATAAAATATTCTATTACTTTCTTTTCTGAGCAAATGCACATGTATTTTCATATTACGTTTGTGCAACTATTAAGGCAAGGAACACATGCATACGATGACTGATCAGAGACCTATTATTAGATCCCCGCACGCGTACTTAATGACAATAGGAAGGCCTCAGGAGTTCACATTTGTTAACGGCATTTTTGTTAGCCTTATCCGAAAAAGAAGTACGAGTATCCTTGTTCGTACCATAAGGTTCATGATTTGGTTTTCACATAAAGATAGAGGTTGAATACCCTGGCTAGATCCCCTAAATACCTTACGATCCGACCTTGGTCGACCTATAGTCACGATGCAGTCACGTATATAATAAAAATATCTATATGGTTCAGTCTGCCTTCTCTTCTCTTGCAAAATGATTATTTAAAAAAAAATCCTTATGATGACAAGTCTGGCCTCGTGGCATAGTCTGGTTTGAGTAGTTAAGTCTGAGGGATGTTTCACCTAATGTCTTGAGCCAACTGGATCGGGAGTCATTGGTTGAAAGCTCGCTACATGGACCTTACTAGAGCCTAATGGGGTTGGACAACTGTAGTCGTCATATGTATTAAAAAAAATGACGAAATAAAAATAAGCATGAATGAGTTGGTTAGGCTGAACCCAGTGACATGTGGTAATGGCTGGTTTAACTCCATTGTATTGGACCTCTGTATACCTAGATTGTTTAGTTGGGATTGATAACTCTTTCTTTACATGTGAACCATTCTTGACAAATTAAGACAACATGTCATATTCTGAAAATTTGATGAATCGGGTTCTAACAAACTGTAGAAAACACTTGTGAACTTGAGTAGTGCGCCTAAAACTCGGGCGGTGCCCTGTTGTGGTGGAGATATTAGTACTCTGAGAAAGTCATACAATTTTATGCACACTACATGATCATATTTTTTCTTGCTTTGATAGTTGCCATGCTTGAAAATATATATTAATTAATTACATGTGTATTAGCTTAGAATTTATTTCACATTTTTATTAGGATCTCAAGTCATATCATTCATGATGTTTGTGGGTAACATCTCTGCAAACCCTCATGAGACAACACTCGTCCACTAGGGTAACCTAGGGGTTTAACAGCTTATTGCACGTGCTAAGTGCAATCGTGATGCCCTACGAAAGTGGGTACGTATTTTAGTTTTGTATATTTAGCTTCAATAAAAAGTCATAGTTTAAACCACACCTTTTGCACTCTCATTTTTTCATTTGCCCGTTAATTGCTAGAGACTAGCAATAAGCTAGTTGGGGGGTGTGATGAGAGCACAAAAGTGCGATTAACACATTACTTAAATTAATATTATTGCTAATAAATAATGATAAAAGTGTTGCATTAATATTATATTTTTGTGGGGTGCAGGTGATTGTAAATCAAAACAAAAATGCGCATCGGGTCTAAAAAGATGCATCACTGCGGATGACTAGCCAACCGTATGGGTCAACCCCAGTTGCACACTAGAAGGAGGCTAAGTTCAGCCGTTCAGTTCACTGCAACCGATTTTCCGTAGCCCATGCATCTCATTCCGATGGAACCCGCGTGCAACCCATCCTCCCGCAAGTGAGTCACGGCGTCCACTAACCAACGTCCGAACCTCCTTCCTGAGGATGATAGTGTTATTTTGATGATTAACAAGTAATTATCTAGAGCATGCTATAAGTTAAATTGATACTTCATTTATAAGTTCATTACTCTCAGTACATTTGTTTAATTGAAAATATATATATGGTCTTGTTCATTTGGATGAATCTAACCTTGAGAATGCAGCAAAGTGTGGATTGAGTCGACCCATAGGTTGATTGGGTCGACCCCGGCACATCTAGGAATCATCTGGCACACTCCTGCAAAAACAGCACAAATGAACAGTGAGTTGGGTCGACCCAAGGTAAGCATGAGTCGACCCAACCTCCAAAGAACCTCAAAACGCAAAGGAAGAATGCTCTCTGGATTCACTGAGAGGGTCGACCCACACAGTGGTTGAGTCGACCCAAGCTTGAGTCGACCCAAACTCTGAGAGGGTCGACCCAAAGGGCAAGACAGAAAGACAGACAGAAAATGGTTCTCTGGAATTACTGAGAGGATCGATCCAAGAAGAATTTGAGTCGACCCAAGTGAACTTTGAGTCGACCCAAAGAATGGTTGGGTCGACCCATGGGAAGAAAGGCTGAAATTGAGGTTTCTGTGGTTACTGAGAGGGTCGACCCAAGAAATGGTTGAGTCGACCCAAGGCAAAGTTGGGTCGACCCAAGGACAGGTTGAGCCGACCCAAACACGGGCTGAACAGTAACGGCTAGTTCTGCAGATGTACTTTCTGTCCTTCCCAAGGTATGTAACGGCTAGTTTTTCAAATCTGACGAATGGGGCTTGTCCAAGGAAGGTTGAAAACTATTTAAAGGGGCACTATTCATCAGAGGAAACAACTTTTGAGTGGGATATCAAAGAAAACACAAGAAAACAAAAGAGCCCTAATCTCCTTCATCAAGAGCTTCATTCAAGAATCAAAGAAAGGGATTGAGCACATTCAAAGAGGCATCAAAAGCTCCTTCCCCCCTTGAAGAGTGAAGCTTCCTTGACAAAGAAGAGCAAAGCGACTTCAAAGCGATAATTTCTTTCTAACTCTTCTTTGTAGTTCATATTGCTTTATATGCTCATTTAGGAGTTTAAATCTTTTCTTTTCATTTGTTTTAAATACTTTGTAAAGGTTCGTTGGTAAGCCCGCAAAACCAACAAAGGTTTTTGGTAAACCCGGAAAACCAAAGTTGTATAGGTTCGTTGGTGAGCCCGCAAAACCAACAAGGTTTTTGGTGAACCCGGAAAACCAAAGTTGTATAGGTTCGTTGGTGAGCCCGTAAAACCAACAAGGTTTTTGGATTGTGAGCCCGGAAAACAATCCAACTGTAATCCATGAGATTATAGTGAATTTCCAAGGGTACGCTTGGGGAGTGGACGTAGGTGCTAAGGAGAGCACCGAACCACTATATATTGGTGTGTTTGCATTGTGTTTGTGCTTTCATTTTCCCTTGCTTTATCTTCTATTCTTGTATTAACTTAACTCACTCAAATAACCTAAGAAAGCATCCACCGCACTTAATTACGAAAGTTTTTAAAAGCACTAAAATTTAGAAGAAACCAATTCACCCCCCCCTCTTGGATTGTCACCTTGGACAACAAGTGGTATCAGAGCAAGGTGCTCTAATAGTGCTCATTGATCTAACAATCAAGAGTTAAAGATCATGGCAACCCAAGTGGGAGGTACAATGAGTGAGGGGCAATCCACGAATAGACCACCTCTATTTAATGGCACAAACTATGCATACTGGAAAGCTAGAATGAGGATATTCATTCAAGCTTCAGATTATGAATTATGGCAAATAATCACTAGAGGACCTCACACACCCACACTCAATATAGAAGGCACTATCATACCCAAACCAGAAATGGATTGGAATGAAAATGATAGAAGACTAGCACAATTAAATGCAAAAGCTATAAATATACTTTATTGCTCTTTAGATGTAAATGAATTCAATAGAATATCCACTTGCTCCACCGCCAAAGAAATTTGGGATAGACTTGAGGTCACACATGAAGGGACCAATCAAGTCAAGAAATCAAAGATAAACATATTAGTACATAAGTATGAATTGTTTAAAATGGATTCTACCGAGTCCATAACTGATATGTTTACTCGTTTTACTGATATTATAAATGGGCTTAAAAGCTTAGGAAAATCTTATTCTAATTCTGATTTGGTGCGAAAAATTCTCAGGTCTCTACCAAGGAATTGGGAGGCCAAAGTAACCGCCATACAAGAAGCAAAGGACCTCAATACACTACAGCTAAAGGAGCTTCTAGGGTCACTCATGACCCATGAGTTGACTATGAGGCAAAATTCAGAAGATGAGGTCAAGAGAAGAAAGCCTATAGCCCTAAAGACTACCACCCCTAGACAACAATCTGAATCAGAAGATTCAGATGATGATGAAGATATTGATGAGGAAGGGATGGCAGTACTTGGCAGGAAATTCAGAAAATTCATGAGAGGTAAGAATAGATTCCATAAAAAGAAGCCCTTCTCTAAAGGTAACTCAAGCAAAGAAAAGGGTAAGGACAAAGAAAGGGAGAAAGAAACTCCCATTTGCTATGAGTGTAACAAACCCGGGCATTATAAGATAGATTGCCCAGATTTGAAGTGGATGGCAAGAAAATTGAAAAAGAAGAATTTTATGGCTGATTGGAGTGAGAGTGAGGAATCAAGTTCAGAGGATGAAGATCATCAAGACACGGCCCAAATATGTCATATGGCCAATGACGATGAGGTAGATTCTGAACTTGACTGTGATTTTACTGTTGATGAATTACATGATGCATTTTTAGAACTCATGGAAGAACATAAGAAAGTAATTAATAAAAATAAAGCTCTAAAAGAAGAAAATCAATCTCTCATTAAAGATAAAATAAAACTGTCTAATAACTATGAAACGTTAAGTAGGAAACTTGAAAATGAAACCAAGAATCTAATTGCTGAAAATATTAAGTTAAAAGAAGATGCTGAAAAGTATAAATCCTTGGTAGATAAATTTACTCTTAGTTCTACCAAATTGAATATGATACTTGATAGTCAAAGAGCTGTATATAATAAGGCTGGTTTAGGTTATAGAACAAATACAAAATAAAAATTCTTAAAGAATATCTTTGTAAAAGCTAAAAATGAAAATGTTACTTGTTATTGTTGCAATAAGATAGGACATAGAGCATATGAATGTAACTTTAGAAAGTCTAGTCAAAACAAATCAAGTAATAATCAAAAGATTAAATTCAAGAAAGTTTGGGTTCCAAAAGGAACATGGAGTACTAACCCTAAAGGACCCAACTTAGTTTGGGTACCTAAAGTTTCTTCTTGATCTTGATTGCAGGTGTGTCTTACAGCTGATAAAATGGAAAAACGATGGTATCTAGATAGTGGCTATTCAAGACACATGACCGGTGACGAAGATCAATTTGTCACTTTGGAACCAAAGAAAGGTGGAGTAGTTACCTATGGAGACAATGGTAAAGGCCATATCATTGGAAAGGGTAAAATTTTTATTGCTCCATCTGTTTTTATAGAAAATGTTTTGTTAGTTAAAGGTTTGAAACATAATCTTCTTAGTATAAGTCAATTTTGTGATAAAGGATTTAAAGTTACATTTGAAGCATCTGTATGTATAATCACAAATCCTAAAGATAATAGCATTGTACTTGTAGGACAAAGGCAAAGAAATATTTACTTAGTAGATCTTCATGAATTAGGCAAGAAAAATGGTTTATGCTTAATTACTAATGAAGAAAAGAAGAATGAAACTAGTTGGCTTTGGCATCGAAGACTAGGACATGCTAGTATGGAATTAATATCAAAACTAGTTAAGAAGGAATTAATAAAGGATGTGCCAAAATTGATTTTTGAAAAGGACAAAATATGTGGACCATGTTCATTAGGAAAACAAACTAGATCATCTTTTAAATCGAAAAATATAGTATCAACAACTAGACCATTTGAACTCATACATATGGACTTATTTGGACCTACTAGAACTACAAGTCTAGGAGGAAAGAAATATGGACTAGTCATTGTTGATGATTTTTCAAGGTATACATGGGTTTCATTTTTGGCACATAAGAATGAAGCATTTTCAGAATTTTTGAAACTATACAATAAAATCATAAATGAAAAGAAACTCACATTGGTAGCAATTCGAAGTGATCATGGCACGGAATTTGAAAATCAACACTTCGAGGAATTTTGCACTAAAAATGGAATATCACATCAATTTTCAGCACCTAGAACGCCTCAACAAAATGGGGTTGTTGAAAGGAAAAATAGGACATTGGCAGAAATGGCACGCACAATGTTGTGCGAGTCAAATCTTCCAAAGTACTTTTGGGCTGAAGCTATAAACACTTCTTGCCATATTCTAAATCGAGTTTTAATACGACCTATAACTAAGAAAACTCCTTATGAACTTTGGAAGAATAAGAAACCCACTGCAAAATATTTTAAAGTGTTTGGATGTAGATGTTTTATCTTAAATAACGGCAAGGAGGACTTAAGTAAATTTGATGCCAAGTCAGATGAAGGTATCTTCTTAGGATACTCCACATCTAGCAAGGCATACAGAGTATTCAACAAAAGAACCTTAGTAGTGGAAGAGTCGGTCAATATTATATTTGATGAGTCTGATAGTGAGTCTGCTAGGAAAGAAAACTCTATTGATGATGATACAGGAATTATCGATTTTGAGAAGTTAAAAATTGATGACGTACCAAATCAAGATAAGGGAGATGATTGCGTGCCACCACAACCCCAAGACGTGCCAAAAGAATGGAGGTATGCACATGGACATCCTAAAGACTTAATTATTGGTGATCCATCTCAAGGGGTAAGAACTCGATCTTCTCTTAGAAATTTAAATGATTATCTTGCTTTCGTTTCACAATTAGAACCTAAAACTTATGAAGAAGCTGAAAAAGATACTAACTGGATAAATGCCATGCAAGAGGAATTAAATCAATTTAAAAGAAGTAATGTATGGACATTAACTGAAAGACCAAAGCATAATTCAGTAATTGGAACAAAATGGGTATTTAGAAATAAACTAGATGAAAATGGAGTAGTTATAAGAAATAAGGCCAGACTCGTAGCTAAAGGATACAATCAGGAAGAAGGAATAGATTATGATGAGACATTTGCTCCTGTAGCTAGATTAGAAGCTATTAGATTACTTCTAGCATTTGCATGTTTTATGGATTTTAAATTATATCAAATGGATGTGAAGAGTGCATTCCTAAATGGTATTATTGAGGAGGAAGTATATGTAGAACAACCTCCAGGATTTGAAAATCATGAATTGCCAAATCATGTGTTTAAATTACATAAGGCATTAAAGCAAGCACCTAGGGCTTGGTATGATAGACTAAGTAAATTTCTGATTGATAATAATTTTTGTAGAGGAAATGTAGATAAAACTCTATTTCTCAAAAGAAAGGACAAAAATCTACTAGTGGTACAAATATATGTAGATGACATAATCTTTGGTGCCACTAACGACACTCTGTGCAAAGAATTTGCTGATTTAATGCATGGAGAATTTGAGATGAGTTTAATGGGAGAACTAAGTTTCTTTTTAGGATTACAAATCAAACAAACCAAAGAAGGCATTTTCATTCATCAAACTAAGTATACAAAGGAAATACTGAAGAAGTTTGGGAATGAAAAT
The DNA here is from genome assembly GCF_009389715.1 of Phoenix dactylifera. Classification (NCBI taxonomy): domain Eukaryota; kingdom Viridiplantae; phylum Streptophyta; class Magnoliopsida; order Arecales; family Arecaceae; genus Phoenix; species Phoenix dactylifera. Next base: position 322,674 of record NW_024067750.1, read on the forward strand.
CATAAGGAAATTGGCACTCCAATGAATCCCACTAGTAAGCTAGACAAGGATGAAAAAGGAAAAAGTGTGGATATTAAGCTCTATAGGAGGACTAATTGGATCCTTGCTCTATCTTACTGCTAGTAGACCCGACATTGTATTTAGTGTAGGGATATGTGCTAGATACCAATCGGATCCTAAGGAGTCACATTTAAGTGCAGTTAAGAGAATCCTTAGATATTTAAGAGGAACTACCACCATTGGATTATGGTACTCGAGAGACTCCTGTCTAGATTTGCTTGCATATTCAGATGCAGATTTTGCCGGATGCAAATTAGATAGAAAGAGCACAAGTGGGACATGTCAATTCCTAGGAAATAACTTAGTATCATGGTTTAGTAAAAAGCAGAACTCAGTGGCACTATCCACAGCTGAAGCTGAATACATAGCTGCTGGTAGTTGTTGTGCCCAAGTATTATGGCTCAAGCAATAATTAGAGGACTATGGAGTTAAACTAGATAATATTCCTATTAAATGTGATAATACGAGTGCTATCAATCTCACTAAAAATCCAGTTCAGCACTCTAAGGCCAAACACATAGAAATAAGGTACCATTTTATTAGGGATCATGTGCAAAATGGAAACGTATGCATTGAGCATATATGCACAGAAAAACAATTGGCCGACATATTTACAAAACCATTGAGTGAAGATAGATTCTGTATGCTCAGGAGAGAATTAGGTATATGTGATCCTTTTATTGAATGAATATGAAAGGGAGCTAGTAGTGTCATGATACATTCCTCTAACTTCAAAAATCCCATGAAACATGAGTCAAATTTGTTATCTATAGATTCCTTACTCATGTATCATTGTTCCATAAAGAGGTTATAAGGATTGGAAGCAAGGAAAACTTTTTAGAAGCAAAAAGGGAGAGAAAACAAAATTTCTGCACTTGGGTCGACCCAACCCAGAACATGGGTCGACCCTACGTTGAGTCGACCCAAGAAAATTCTTGAGTCGACCCAACGTCGGGACCCCACTGTTATAAGGGGGCCCGAGAGCTCATCTAGGGCACTGTTTGCCCTTTGTCTTCTTCCGAAAAACCTACTCCCCACTCTCCAATCTCCACTAAACTCCTCCAAACAGTAGATTTCCTAAAGATCTTGGAGAAATGGGACCCAAACGAGCCGTGGCCAAGAGATCCGGAAGAGTGACTCGGATCCAACGGGAGGAAAGGCAACCTACCGAGCCATCTCCTGTGTCTCCACGACGTGAGGCACGTGCGGAGGCCCCTCCTCCTCCTTTCCCCTCAGTGATTCTTGCTAGATTTGCGGGGAGGCCGGTTACATCGGGGAGAAGGATCCATTCCGAGTTTTTCAATCAAGAAGGGTTTCGGATTTGGGAATGGATCCAAAGACAAGGTTGGGAGTATCTTTGCTCCCTAGATGTGGTAATCTACCCCGGTTTGGTACAAGAGTTCTATGCCTTCCTCAAGACTGGTTTGGGAGGGCTTGTTTCAGAAGTTCGAGGGGTTCGAATCCGAGTATCCGAGGAGAGCTTGAGTGAGCTACTTCATCTACCCTGCATAGGAGCCACTCCGGAAAGGCCAGAAAACAAAATGAGAGCTCTACAACTGATCATGGAAAATGAGAACTTCGATTTCTCCACGAAGGTAATAGCTAGTTCTCTTTCCGCTGAAATGAGATTACTGCTCAATATGATCAATAGGATTTTGTTTCCAAAGACCGGAAGATTCGATCTCATCACTGAGCGAGATCTAGCAGTGATGGAGTGTATGATTCGAGGGACTCCCCTAAATCTTCCGGCTATGATATTGAGACAGATGAGGAAGGTAATGTGCAGCAACAGGGTATCACTACCTTATGGTATGATACTCACTTTGATATTTAGACAGCACGGTTTACCTCTCGAGGAGGAGGCATCCAAGAGTCTGCATCACACTGACACGTACACTGCACGGACACTTATACGCATGGGATATGAGAAAGTGAACGGGCAGTGGATTCACACAGGTGCAGGCATTCAGGGTGAGGCACCAGAGGGAGATGCACCAGAGGATGAGGATGAGGAGCCTATGGATCATCCTACTGTACCCTCAGAGGCTGGACCATCGTCATCCGCTCCTCCGACAGATACGGATGACTTCTGGAGCAGGATGACTGAGCTCATGTCAGCTCAGGCGAGGACTATTACTGACGGGCTCACGAGCCGATTGGACGCCCGGTTGGATGTCATGTCTGCTGAGATCAGTGATCTGAGGCAGCAGATAGGAGCACTCCGGAGAGAGAGAGAGACACATGGACCATCTGTGCCACAGGCTGCTGAGTCAGAAATATCGGCACAGTGTCATCCCGCTCGTCGTGCTCCACGCCAGACACAGTCTCACCAGGCTCGACCTCCCCTCGCCACGTATGCTAGGAGGATGAGGACTAGATCCCAGCCATTAGATTCCCCCTAGGCTGATCTTAGCATCTATGTTTAGAGCCTAGGCTAGAAATCTAGTTCTCATATGTATCTTGCTTCTTCTCATATGTATCTTGCTTTTCCCTTATATCTTTAAATCTTGATTGAGGAACATTGTACTTATCTTTATTTTGGGCATTAATGTATGAAAATGTTCCTATTGTGATCAATGAAGTCTGAAGTTTGTTCTTAATTGCATCTTTTCCCATATATATGTTTTTGATGATAACAAAAAGGGGGAGAAGAGAAGGAAAGAGTATATAAAGGAGAAGAGAAGAAAAGATAGAATATTCACTTTAGAATATATAAAGGGGGAGAAGAAAAGATAGAATATTCACTTTAAGAAAAGAAAGAGTATTTCATTTGAGAAGTTAAGAAAGAGTATTAATTTTGGGAGAAGTAAAGATAGTGTTTAGAATATGTAAAGATAGTGTTTAAAGAAAGAGTATTAACTTTGTGAGAAAGAGTGAGTAAAGAAGTTATGAAACGAAAAGAGAAATAAATGGGCAAACAAATTGAAAATCATATAAGAAAGCTTATATATCTAAGGGGGAGCAATTTGTAACAATGAAAATCATCAGATCAAAAATTTATATCAAATTTCAGAATTTGGCACACATAATTTCAAAATTTGGCACGCACCTTTCACACCTCGATACATAATCTGAAACTCATGTTTTATCTCAAATTTTTGGAGTTTCATCTTTAATGAATTATAAATGAAAGGGGGAGCCATTCAAAAAGTCAAATTGGCAAATTTTGAATAATATAGGGGGAGATTTCACAAGTATATATGAAAAGCTGAAATTCTGAAATTCAATCCCTTTTATAAACTGATTTTAAAGACAAGTATCAATAGGCTTATACTCTTTATTTTGTAATCATCAAAAAGGGGGAGATTGAGGATGATAGTGTTATTTTGATGATTAACAAGTAATTATCTAGAGCATGCTATAAGTTAAATTGATACTTCATTTATAAGTTCATTACTCTCAGTACATTTGTTTAATTGAAAATATATATATGGTCTTGTTCATTTGGATGAATCTAACCTTGAGAATGCAGCAAAGTGTGGATTGAGTCGACCCATAGGTTGATTGGGTCGACCCCGGCACATCTAGGAATCATCTGGCACACTCCTGCAAAAACAGCACAAATGAACAGTGAGTTGGGTCGACCCAAGGTAAGCATGAGTCGACCCAACCTCCAAAGAACCTCAAAACGCAAAGAAAGAATGCTCTCTGGATTCACTGAGAGGGTCGACCCACACAGTGGTTGAGTCGACCCAAGCTTGAGTCGACCCAAACTCTGAGAGGGTCGACCCAAAGGGCAAGACAGAAAGACAGACAGAAAACGGTTCTCTGGAATTACTGAGAGGGTCGACCCAAGAAGAATTTGAGTCGACCCAAGTGAACTTTGAGTCGACCCAAAGAATGGTTGGGTCGACCCATGGGAAGAAAGGCTGAAATTGAGGTTTCTGTGGTTACTGAGAGGGTCGACCCAAGAAATGGTTGAGTCGACCCAAGGCAAAGTTGGGTCGACCCAAGGACAGGTTGAGCCGACCCAAACACGGGCTGAACAGTAACGGCTAGTTCTGCAGATGTACTTTTTGTCCTTCCCAAGGTATGTAACGGCTAGTTTTTCAAATCTGACGAATGGGGCTTGTCCAAGGAAGGTTGAAAACTATTTAAAGGGGCACTATTCATCAGAGGAAACAACTTTTGAGTGGGATATCAAAGAAAACACAAGAAAACAAAAGAGCCCTAATCTCCTTCATCAAGAGCTTCATTCAAGAATCAAAGAAAGGGATTGAGCACATTCAAAGAGGCATCAAGAGCTCCTTCCCCCCTTGAAGAGTGAAGCTTCCTTGACAAAGAAGAGCAAAGCGACTTCAAAGCGATAATTTCTTTCTAACTCTTCTTTGTAGTTCATATTGCTTTATATGCTCATTTAGGAGTTTAAATCTTTTCTTTTCATTTGTTTTAAATACTTTGTAAAGGTTCGTTGGTAAGCCCGCAAAACCAACAAAGGTTTTTGGTAAACCCGGAAAATCAAAGTTGTATAGGTTCGTTGGTGAGCCCGCAAAACCAACAAGGTTTTTGGTGAACCCGGAAAACCAAAGTTGTATAGGTTCGTTGGTGAGCCCGTAAAACCAACAAGGTTTTTGGATTGTGAGCCCGGAAAACAATCCAACTGTAATCCGTGAGATTATAGTGAATTCCCAAGGGTACGCTTGGGGAGTGGACGTAGGTGCTAAGGAGAGCACCGAACCACTATATATTGGTGTGTTTGCATTGTGTTTGTGCTTTCATTTTCCCTTGCTTTATCTTCTATTCTTGTATTAACTTAACTCACTCAAATAACCTAAGAAAGCATCCACCGCACTTAATTACGAAAGTTTTTAAAAGCACTAAAATTTAGAAGAAACCAATTCACCCCCCCTCTTGGATTGTCACCTTGGGCAACACTTCCATTCGCAAGCATCTCCGTCCGCACCCGTGATGAGCTCTCGCATCGGTCCGCTTGCGTTCTCATCCTGCCCAAGCCCGTGAAGCTTCCCAGCATCCCACATCATTTTCTTTCCCCGTTTCAAAACTTCCACGATCAACATCTTCCGTGATCTGCTCCTCTTCCGCCAACCTCACGCATCTCCCAGCCGTCCACGATTCGGCTCCCAGGCATATCAACCGATCCCAGCTTCCGGATCAAGCAACATCACCGCCCAGCCGTCCGCCTCCTCCTCAAGCATCCGCGTCTCACCCTCCGTGTCACAGATCCCAGCATCCCGTCTCCATAGCATTCATCCGCCTTCAAGCATCCGCGTCTCAACCATCCCAGCCATCCACGATGCTCCGGAGACCACGATCAGCCTTCCTCCCGGCCAAAATTAGCGTCCATTCCTTTCGATCCGCCCGCCGATCCCGCGAAGCATCCCCCGCATTCAGTCCTCCTTCATCAATATCTCGCGATCAACGTCCGAAATTGATTCTGGTCCGCCCATCTCCACCGCGTGCGCTATGGGGGGATGCGATCTATATATCTCTCATTTGAAGAAGAAAACGGTAGTTCGGTCGAAGAGGAGAAAGGGGGAGAGAAATAGAGAAAAGAAAAACAGAAGAAAACAGAGCATGTTCTGTTTTCCGAAAAGAAAAGAGAAAAAAAGAAAAGAGGAACAGGGGAGAGTTTTAATGTTGATGGCCAGCTAATCCTTTTGGTCAAGGGTGATGGGAGAACCCTTGACTTGTTACTCTCTTGAAGTAAACTCTGAACTTTGGTTTTAATTGAGTTACATCTTTTCATATGTTCTGATTCCCTCCTATTTATTTATTAGATAGATTCATCATGTTTTATATTTATTGATGCATGGATTGCTCTGATATTTGATTTATCGTAGACATAATTGACACGATGAATGCTTAGACATTGTGTTCATGTATTCAAACGATATATTTCATGATTAGAACTATTTTATTTATTTGATCCTTGATCGAGAATCACCGAGTTTATTTATTGAAAGTAATATTATCAAGGAGGATTCCAGATCCCTAACCATCTCTATCTTATTGAACTTTGTTTATTCACCTATTATTCTCTGCTTTTAATTTTTAAAAAATAACTAAAAATTACATCTGAAGTTATGCTAATAATACATAGATCGTTCCCTGAGGAATCGACCTCGGACTTCCGAGTTTTACTGTGCGATTCTCCTGCACTTGGGAGAGCAATTTTGCGAGCGCATCAGGCTGCATTTTCTATCTCTGCAATTCTGGCCCCCGGCCTAGAGAGCTGACCAATCTCATATGTCCCGCCATCCTCTGTCCACCTGGACCTGAAGAACTCCACTAATATCTATCTCACTGCCGAGTCCTCCTCCACTTGCTGGCCCACCCCAACCCTCAATGAGCGGATCATATTCCTCTGCCTCCTAACAACTGTCGATCGGTGAAAGAAGCTGGTATTCCGATCTCCATCCTTGACCCACTGTACCTCGAATTTCTGTCTCCAAAAGATCTCCTGCTGGCGTAATAATAAGTGGTGGGAAGCTAAGGAGTGCCGCAGATCCACCATATCAGCCTCTGTAAGCTCCTCTCCCCGATCCTCCCACCCCTGAAAGTCCACAATCAAAGCCTTCACCTCTAATCTTCGGAAGACGTTGCCGACGACCTCCCAATTCCACCGACGAAGACTACGTTTGGTGAGGTTCAGCCTGCGCGACACCCTCTGCATGGCATCACCTCATACTAGCATACCTAAGCCTCCCTTACTACATCCTAGGACTGGGGATATGACAACCACAGCTTCTCAAACTGGTAATGTGCAGTGCCCAAATCTGTAGAGATCAAAAGAGGGCAATGATCAGAGGCAATCTGAGCAGATGACTGACCTGATAAGATGGGAACAGCTGCACCCAGTTCGGAGATGCGATGGCCCTGTCAATCTGCTCCAACATCCTAGCCTGTCTGGATTGATTGTTGTACCAAGTAAATCACGATCCCAAATAGCCGATGTCCACCAATCCATTTTCCACCAAAAACTTCCGAAACTCCTCCTATCCATAGAGTTAGAGTAGGCCCTACCACCTCTGTTGCCTAGTAGATACAACCCAAGAGGGGGGGGGGGGGTGAATTGGGACTTTTAAAGCTTTTCAACTACTTCTAAGCTTTTCAATTAATTAAGCTAAGTTGTATAGATGCACAGTAGAATTTAAACTTAGCAACAGTTTGTTTCTAATCTGATCAAGATTAAAACTATTAAGCAGCGGATATCTAAGTAAGTAAGTGAGAAAAATAAACAATGAAGGAAAGCATCACAAATACAACAAACGTATAATGGTTCGGCGCACCCCAGCACCTACATCCACTCCCCAAGATCTCTTGGAAATTTCACTATAATCCCTCAGATTACAGTTGGTTGTTTTACAAGCTCACAACCTAACTTATTATTTTCACGAGATCACAAGAAACTCGGTCGGTTTTCACAGGCTCATCGACTAGAACTACCCGATTGTTTTTTCGGGTTCACAATTAAACCCAGTTGGTTTTCTCCGGTTCACCAACCGCAACCTTACACCGTTGGTTTTTCCTTTAGCTCACCAACAAACCTTAACCCCTTGATTCAATCCCTTGATTGAATCAAGTTACAAGATATTAGAACAAGAGTTTAAAACAAATACAAGCTTCTTAAACAAGCAGATATAACAATATAAACAAATAGAGTAAAGAGAAAAAGCCCTCAAACAAGTTTTGTAGATGAAAGAACTCGGCTTCTTCTTTACTTGACCCTTTTCTGATTTCGCACGAGGTAGAGGATCACTGAGGCAGCACACAGTTGGATAGAAAGCTTTGGGATTCACTTGGATGCTCTTCTTCTCTCTTTTTTGCTTTGAATGGCCCTTTTGTACTTTTGAAAGGTTTCTCTTGAAATTTCTTTGAAATCTCTTTCCTATGTGTTCTCTCCTGCTTCCTTAACGTCTCCCCTAGCTCTCCTCTTGATTTTATAGCTTTGGATGGCGTGGAAACAAAAATCTAGCCGTTAGAGACAAAAATAGAGCCGTTATGACCCATCTGCACATTCTGACAATGTATCCGTTGGGATCGGAGTCGGCTCGCGCGATCTGTAGTCGACTCGGCTGTTACTGGAGTCGACTCATGCTTTACTGGAGACGACTCGGCCACTGTTCCAAATTTGAATTAAAGTGCATCCCTTGTCTTAGGGACGACTCGGACCAACCTGGAGTCGATTCGCCAACAGCTGGAGACGACTCGTGCACTTAGGGGTCGGCTCGTTCTCAGGGTTCCAGAAATCCAACTTTCTGTATTTCTCTCACGAGTCGACTCGGCCAAACTAGGAGTCGACTCAGATGACTTGGGAGACGACTCTGGAACATCTGGAGTCGACTCGTTCACAGGATCTCTGAAACTGATTCTCTGCCTTTCAGACTGTTTTCCTCTGGGAGTCGACTCGAACAAAACTGGAAGTCGACTTGCCAAGCATCGGAGTCGACTCGCGATCTTTTGGAGTCGACTCGCTAACAGGGTCTAAAATCCATCGTTCTGTCTATCTGTCTTTTCTGCGGGAGTCGGCTCGTGAACAGTAGGAGTCAACTCGAGCACTATTCCTTGAAACCCCAAAGTGCCAGAGTCGACTCTGAACTTCCAGGAGTCGACTCGAGGACTGTTCTTTTGAATTTTTCTTGAAGTTTGCCCTTCCAACTTGAATCCTTTGAACTTGAACCTTAGGCCAATGAAGTGTGGCTTTCTTCCAATTTTTCTTGAGAGCTTTTGAGGCCTTCTTGTATTCTTCCAACTTGCTATGTTCCTTGCAAAACAAATTATCTTTCTTCTTGCAACACAAACATTAGTAATTATACTTCAAGATTTTGTGATCATCAAAATCAATCTTTAAATCAATCTTTGGGTCAGCAATCTCCCCCTTTTTGATGATGACAAAACTTAGAGTATATGCAATATAAAATAGATTGTGTTCTAGAACTAATGCATAGCTAAGTTGCATGAAGTAGAAAACATGCATATTTAAAATATTCTTCATGATAATGTTTTAGATTTAATCAACTTAACATAATCAACACATAAAATATTATGAGCATATACTCAGATATTTCTCTCCCTTTTTGACAACATCAAAAAGATTGCAAGATAATGAAACATTAAGTACAAAACAGCAAATGATACTCAAATATTCCTTTTCCTTATTGTACTCTGATTTTCAGTCAATGCATGTCGAATTATTGCAAGAATATAAATCATATAACTCAAGGCAATAATGTCAGAATAAGATTAATGAGCATAGATCAGAGCCAATTAAGATGATTTTAGAGCAAATTATAATGAGATCACATTGAATTTGATAATTTTAACATTTTATTTAAAGTTCTTTTACCCCTCTTTCAAAAAAAATAAACTCGAAATTATTTGGTTTTAAGAATAATACATTTGAGATACAAGCCAAAAGAGACTTTTAAATATAGATTCCAAATATAGTTTTCAAATCAAGTGCAGGTGGAATCTTTTTCAAGTTAATTCAAGGAGTATCAAGACTGATATTCAAAGAAGGCACGAATGAAAATCTAACCCCTTTTTTTTAAAAGATCTTTAATAACAAGTATGAAAGCTTGTTCATTTAAGATCTTTTGCCTAATATATTAAATATTTAACAACATGAGAGCAATTTAATTAATTTTCAGAGGAGCTGATTTGCCGATTAGGTGCATTTTAAAATCTATAGATCTATCATATGTAGCAGCTACTTTTAAATTTGTGTTCACAAGAGATACTCAAAAAAAATTCAATACATTATTCTCCTCCTTTTTCATTAAACTAGAGGCTCTTAAGATCAATTGTTTGAATTGCAATTTGGTTCATGATTGATACATAAGATATATTAACCAAATAGCAAGCCTCAAGGTGTATAATAGAGATTTTCAGATTTAAATTTCAGATATTTATAATACATATTGGAGAGTATTAGGATCACTTCTCATTTAGTATTCTTTCTCTCGTCTTTAGTTATGGATTTATGCAATTAAGTTTCATATGATCTCTTTCTCTGAAATTTTCTTTCTTCTCCTTAATTGATTATTCCATTTAAGAGTTTAGAATTTGAAGATAATTTTCAATAAAACATTCAAATTGTTAATCTTGAAAATATATTTTCTACAAATTTCAGCATATTTTCAACTTAACCCATTGAGAGCATATTTACAAGTATCAAATTATATTCATTTGAAATAATAAACACTCTATAGAATTAAACTCAAAGTATAGGCTATATATAATTAAGATAAGTAATGGCAACACAAGAAGGTTCATCAAAATCAATTCATAAAATATTCAAGGTATGCATCATATGATGGTGACTTTTGAATAAGATGCAAAATGCATTTAGATTAAATATCTAAAGCTCCCCCTCAAAAGATGCATTCTTCTTTAATTATTCTTTTTTTTTGTTGAATTTCAGATTTTGATGATAAGCGTGAATAAAACTAAAATTCTATGATATCAAGAATGTAGAGTGATCTAGAATTATTCAAAATTTGTAGCAATCACTCTTTTTAATCTTTCAAGAACAAGTTATGCTTCCTCTTAATCTTTGAGAAAATATTCTGAAATATTAATAAAAAAATAATTCATCTGAAGCTCAATTTCTTTCAAAAGCAATTACATTTTCTTTCTTTTAAGAGTCATTTGAATGAGTTGAAATGTTTCTAGCTTTAAGATCATTCACTCTTTTAAAAATAGCTTTTTCTTTTAGTGATGGAAGCAACAATCATGCAGAAAGGGATATAGAAGATCATTCAAGTGAATGTTTATAGAACTTAATTTTTTACTCATAAATTCACAGCAATATATACATGAAATACAATGAATCTTTTTAATATCAAAATAAAGTCATATATTTAGAAACATTTGTTCGCAATCAAGATCATTGAAAAATACATCATTTAAACCAATTTTAGTACACTTTAAAGATAAGAAATGATATGTTTCAGTTACGTATCGGAGCAATCAACCAAGGCATCAAAATTAATTCTATTTTTCTTAAGTTAAGATTTTTATTTAGAAATTATATTGAGTTATTCTCCTGAATGATGCGATCATTGAAGCATATAACTAAGGTTACAAAGATGTAACAATATAAGCATTTTTAAATTAAGTTTAAGCTTTTATACAAAATCGGATTCTGAACTTCATAAAGATTTTCAAGGAGGCTTTCAAAATTATAATTTGAGATATGTATCTTCCACATTGTAGCTCATCTTAAATTATTAAGATTGAAAACACATATTGCAAACACATTAGAGCACATTCAGAATCTTTGTATTTAATATTGAGTTTCGATACAAAATGAAGGATATTTTAACAAGTATTAGGACATTATGTACCAATATTAGGCAAGTTGAAAGATAAATTATAATCAATTCATTCTGCCTAATTTGTGAATTCAGATTATCATTTTCTTTTATTTTTTTTCAGAAGATATTCATTAAAATAGAAGTATCTTTTTCTTCTCCCTTTTGTAAATATATTCAACTTTCAGATTTCAAAGGTGATCATGAACGATAAATCTGAAATTTCTTTTTAATATTACTTATAAAAACTTTATGTAGTATTTCAAACATTCAAGCATTGGAACTGACTTAATGAAGAAAATTTTTGATCAGAAGAACACAAGATGAATTCAAATGCAACTGAAAATAATTTTCATTAAGCTTTAAGGCAAGGGTGAAGCAAAGACTTGTGTGCAAAGTCAAAACATATTCCAAGTTATAAATATTAACTTGTTGTTAATAAAACATGTTTCAATCAAATTATCCAAGCATAGAGCATTGCTACTTATATTTAAGGAAGTTCTTTGTTATCTGAATATACCAAAGCATGCCAATCATAACAAGCATTTTATGGATCAAAATCAATTCTTTTTAAATAACCTTTTCTTATTTAAATATAATTCTATATTGATTTTATCCTTAAGGTGTGTTTTCAAGTAATTGAAGCTTCATTTGATTCTTCTTATGTACTTTTATTTATTTATTTTTTTTTGAATTTCTTTTCTTAACTAATCAATGAACATTTTGATTTTGTTTTTCGTTTTTACTTTCTTATGCTCTATACTCTATTTGCTCCCTATCTGGTGGAGTTAGAAGGAGCACGAGGTACCACCACTAGCCTCCCTCTTGTGCCGTCCCTAATATATCCTACACCGAATAGTTGGGTCAAATAGTGCCGGATACTACCACTAGCCTTCCCATTGGCACCATCCTTACAATGAGCAATATAGAAAGGTTAAAATGTTCACTTCAAACCCCCCTGTTTAAGTGTAATTAATTACGGATTTTATTCCTTCCAAAAGAATGCTCACACAAATCTCACAAATGTGCCGAATATATTATGCTTGTTTTGTTTTTTCTTAAGATTGGAGTATTTACCTTAGATTTAGCTTTCCTTGAATAATATTCATTTTCTTTCCTTCATCTCTCTCTCTCTTTTTGTTATTCTCAAGTAATTTACATGAAAGAGCAGAAATAAAGAAATAATCTAATATGCTTCATAACACATAAGTTTATATCATGCAAACAAAATTCTTATTATGCTCAAAAGATCACAAATTAAGTTTTAATCTAATTGTCAGTTGTTTCTATCAAAAGTCTGATTATGATTCATTTGTTATCAATAAAATATGATTCATTAGAGTTAGATTGAAGTCTTGCACAAGGGCACATAATGATCATACAATCTGGTCTACTAGCTGTATAATAAAATAATTATTCATCATGCTTTAATACAGCTTTAAAATAATAGATCTACCTTGCTCATCCTTTTCAAATTCTACAAGATGGGGTCATAGACATACCTTCTTCATGCCAATCTTCTATAGGAGTTTTCTTGTGGACTAACTTTGGTCAATGAAGATCCCCTTTCTTGTTTGTCTTAATTTGGAGTTCGAAAGAAAATGTTAATTCATTCATCATACATATTTCAAACTCATCTTGCATGAGCTTAGTAAAATTTTCATATAAATCTTCATTAGTAGAACCAAAAATAATGTCATCAATGTATACTTTGAGAAAATAAGATATCACAAATTCTTCTTTTTGATGCATAGATTTATCACTATTACTTTCTATCAAAAAAGTTACTTAATTTTTTATATTATACTTTTGGTGCTTGTTCCAAATCACATATTGCTTTATCATATGTGTAATAAGTGTTTTCAAATAAGGTAGTTATTTTACATAGATCTCCTTTTTTAATGAAATAACTATATAGGAGTGCATTCTACACATTCATTTGACAGAATATAAAGCTCATAAAGCAAGCAACTGATAATGGTGATCTTTACTTCTAATCATGCAAGAATTTCATCAAGATCTATTTCATCTTTTCTTAATTGAATCTTTTAGTAGTTACTAATTTTTCTTCATTAAGTGCATTTCTGAAAAACTCAATTTGGTTCTAATTATTAACAAGTTTTTAGATTTCATCGGCAAGATTTCAAATTCTTTTCCTTAAAAAAAATGATTTAGTCTAACTTGACCAATTATAATCTTGTTCATTCTTAAGGTGTTTTAGTTTCAGATTGTTATATGCAAGCAAAAAGATTAATCATATACATATCAAATAATCTGATTTTAGTGTCTTGATGAAAGATCATTAGTCTCATAAAGAATAAAATGAATTGATATTTCTACAACCAGAATCTTTTTATTGAATATTCTATATGCATTGCTTGATGAATGATATCCAAGGATAGAAATATCTTTATCAGATTTGGCATTATTTTCATAAGAACATATCAAGCATAACATGTACGACTGAAAAATATGAAAGATATGCAATAGTTCATTTTCTATTTTTTAAAAAATTAAAAGAAGTTTTCATCAAAAATAGATCTAATAGAAACCATATGTATGACAAGCAGTAATGATAGCTTTTTTTAAAAAAATGACTATTTTACAATATTGTCTTTTTCATTTCTTCAAGATTCTATTAACCCTATTTTACTTATGGTGTCCTTGGTGCAGAAACAATTATTATTTTCTATGCAAACCTTATCAGAATTTTATTTTTCAACACTGTGCCATGATACTCTTTATCTTCACAGTTTGCAAATCTTTTTCATTTGAAACACTTTTACAAGATTTCGCAAATACAGAAAATACTTTAATTTTATTTGTCAAGAACAAATCCAATGTAAGCTTTTGAAAACTTAATGATGGAAACAACATCTTTAGATTTAGAAATCGATTCTTGTTTGTTTCCTTAGTTAACATGCATAACAAACTTTGACCTTGCAGAAGATAATCTAAGTAAACCAATGACAAGGTCTTTTGAAATTAGGTCTATACTAGCATAAGTTAAAAAAAAATTCTTTGATATTAGTATTTATAATGCATATTTTTTAAGAGCATATCAAATACATATTCTTATGTCTATGATCAATAGAAGATAATGCCATGGATGAGAACTCTCAATCAAGCATATAGAAAATTCATAGAGTTATTCTCGGAGAATTGATTTACCAAATTATCCATCTATAAGTAAAGCATAATATAGAAAGATGGAGTGATTTGGATATATTTTCTTTTCATACCAAAAATATCACTTATATCACAAAAAATGATTAATACTTGCAAGTTATGTTTTAATCAACTAATAAAACAATTTCAGTATGAGAGAATGCAAGAATTACTAATTTCATTATTTTTTTCATTTTAGTCACTCTTCTTAATTATATTCTAAGTTTCATTCTTTAACACGTGTCTAGAGCACCCAATGTCCAAATTAACATCTTTTGTTGGAGCCTTGAGTGCTAAACACACCTGCAGAAAATGTTCAGGTTTTCAACTTAGGAACCCAAGCTCTCTTGGGTTCTTGCAGGTTAGCTATTATTGTTCCTTTTGAAATCCATATTTTCTTAATAGCTATTTTATCCATAGACTTGCAGATTTTAGAATTACAAAGAGTGTATTTCTGCATCCTCTTATTAAATTTAACAAACATAGATTTAACATAAGTAGTAGATAAACCTTTAGTTTTCTGTTTTTGCCTTTTAGTTTCATCAAATTTGTAATGTATAGATTTAGAAACAACAGAAGAGATTTTGTTTAGTTTTTGTTCCTGTTTATCAGCATTATAAGAATCTGATTTAAAATAATTAGAAACTGTTTTAACAAACATATTATTGAAAGATTTTTGGGTGTACCAAGGTTGATATCCCAATCCAACTTTATCAAATTCAGCTCTTTGATTATTTATCATTAGGTTCAACTTTTGAAAACTGAAAGTAAATCTTTCAACAACAGATTTCAATTTGTCAACTTCTTTAGTTAATCTTCTATTATCTTCTGAAAGCGATTCATTGTTTTTCTTAAGTTTATCATGGCTTTCAGTGAGAAGTTGGTTTTTCTGATTTAGTTCTTTATTTTTCTCAATTAAGATTTTAGTTTCATTAGTATGTTTCTTAATTAGTGTTTCATAATAATTAGACAGTTTCAATTTTTCATTTACGAGGATTTTCTTTTCATTCTTCAGGTTTTTATTTTTACAAATGAGTTTCTTATATTCTTTCATTAGATCAAGAAATGCGTCATGTAACTCATCAAGTGTAAAATTATTTTCACTTTTACCATATACTTCATATTCAGAAGAGGAGACACTTTGTGTTTCAATACATACCTCGTCCTTGTGTACCACAAAGCATAGATTTTCAACATAAGTTTGCCTCTCATCTTCTTCAGAGCTAATTTCATATTCACTAAAAATGTTAGTGCTTTCATATTTAGCCTCTAGCATATTTCATATATCTTTAGCAGTTATGCAAGAAGATATGCAATTAAACTCATTCTCATCTAATGCACAATATAACAGCTTCATGGCTTTTGAATTTTGTTGACCCATTTTCTTATCATAATTAGTGTTTATGTGCAGATCATTGACTATGATACTCCATAAATCATAATCATGTGCTTGAATGAAAATGCGCATGCGTGCTTTCCGATGTGTGTAGTTTATGTCATTAAAAAGTGGAGGTTTATCAATTAATTGTCCCTCTCCTAGAAAACTATCTATTTGAGTTGTCATAATCTTTGGCTTTAGATCGTGAGATCAATAATTAATCTTAGAGCACCTGCTCTGATACCACTTGTTGCCCAGTAGATACAACCCAAGAGGGGGGGTGAATTGGGACTTTTAAAGCTTTTCAACTACTTCTAAGCTTTTCAATTAATTAAGCTAAGTTGTATAGATGCACAGTGGAATTTAAACTTAGCAACAGTTTGTTTCTAATCTGATCAAGATTAAAACTATTAAGCAGCGGATATCTAAGTAAGTAAGTGAGGAAAATAAACAATGAAGGAAAGCATCACAAACACAACAAACGTATAGTGGTTCGGTGCACCTCAGTACCTACATCCACTTCCCAAGACCTCTTGAAAATTTCACTATAATCCCTCAGATTACAGCCGGTTGTTTTACAAGTTCACAACCTAACTTGTTGTTTTCACGAGATAACAACGAACTCGGTCGTTTTTCATAGGCTCACCGACTAGAACCATCCGATTGTTTTTCTGGATTCACAATCAAACCTAGTTGGTTTTTCCCGGTTCACCAACCACAACCTTACACCGTTGGTTTTTCCTTTGGCTCACAAACAAACCTTAACCCCTTGATTTAATCCCTTGATTGAATCAAGTTACAAGATATTAGAACAAGAGTTTAAAACAAATACAAGCTTCTTAAACAAGCAGATATAATAATATAAACAAATAGAGTAAAGAGAAGAAGCCCTCAAACAAGTTTTGTAGATGAAAGAACTCGGCTTCTTCTTTACTTGACCCTCTTCTGATTTCGCACGAGGTAGAGGATCACTGAGGCAGCACACAGTTGGAGAGAAAGCTTTGGGATTCACTTGGATGCTCTTCTTCTCTCTCTTTGCTTTGAATGGTCCTTTTGTACTTTTGGGAGGTTTCTCTTGAAATTTCTTTGAAATCTCTTTTCTATATATTCTCTCCCGCTTCCTTAACTTCTCTCCTAGCTCTCCTCTTGATTTTGTAGCTTTGGATGGCGTGGGAACAAAAATCTAGCCGTTAGAGACAAAAATAGAGCCGTTATGACCCATCTGCACATTCTGACAATGTATCCATTGGGATCGGAGTCGGCTCGCGCGATCTGGAGTCGACTCAGCTGTTACTGGAGTCGACTCGTGCTTTACTGGAGACAACTCGGCCACTGATCCAAATTTGAATTAAAGTGCATCCCTTATCCTGGGGTTGACTCGGACCAACCTGGAGTCGACTCGCCAACAGCTGGAGACGACTCGTGCACTTAGGGGTCGGCTCGTTCTCAGGGTTCCAGAAATCCAACTTTCTGTATTTCTCTCACGAGTCGACTCGGCCAAACTAGGAGTCAACTCGGATGACTTGGGAGACGACTCTGGAACATCTGGAGTCGACTCGTTCACAGGGTCTCCGAAACTGATTCTCTGCCTTTCATACAAAACTGGAAGTCGACTCGCCAAGCATCGGAGTCGACTCGCGATTTTTTGGAGTCAACTCGCTAACAGGATCTAAAATCCATCGTTCTGTCTATCTATTTTTTCTGCGAAAGTCGGCTCGTGAACAGTAGGAGTCGACTCGAGCACTGTTCCTTGAAACCCCAAAGTGCCAGAGTCGACTCTGAACTTCTAGGAGTCGACTCGAGGACTGTTCTTTTGAATTTTTCTTGGAGTTTGCTCTTGCAACTTGAATCCTTTGAACTTGAACCTTAGGCCAATGAAGTGTAGCTTTCTTCCAATTTTTCTTGAGAGCTTTTGAGGCCTTCTTGTATTCTTCCAACTTGCTATATTCCTTGCAAAACAAATTATCTTTCTTCTTGCAACACAAACATTAGTAATTATACTTCAAGGTTTTGTGATCATCAAAATCAATCTTTAAATCAATCTTTGGGTCAGCAACTTCTTTTCTCATTGGGGCTTAAGATACAATTAAAATCACCTACTACCATAGTCGGTATGCCCTGTGTCAACAAGCTAGTCAACTCATCCCAAAGGACTCTCCTCAATCAGTGGTCAGTGCTGGTATAAACTCCACACAGTACCCACGACGGTTCATTTGGTTCCGAAAAGACCATCACAACCTGCTGAGAATAATTGCCAAACACATCTACAGAAGCCGTCCCCTGCTTCCACAACATCAGAATACCCCCAAACAAGCCCTGAGACTCCACTGTAAAGGATTGCTAATCAACTGCCAAGCGATGATGTACACAACACAACCCCTCTCCAGACACCCGTGTTTCACATAGAAAGCATATCTCAGGGCAATGAAGTTGAACTAACCTCTTGAATGACGACAAATAGGACGGCTTGGCCGCCCCGTGCAGTTCCAAGCCAATACCTTCATTCTACATTGTGAGATGAAGCTTGGCCCTCTCTCCTTGGGCTTATCACTCCTGGTGCAGTGGACACACCTTCCTCTGCCGCCAACTCACCTGCCTGGATCGTAGCTCTCAACAGATCAATCACCTTTCCCTGATCCAAAATTGGTGAAGTAGGTCCGAGTCTCGAGCCCCCTGACATATCTCTCATCACCACCAACCCTGATGCCAAGGGGCGACCTCGATGACCGCACTGCCACTGGAATGGAGTGGTTTGGCGCATCCGATTTCCACTTCTTAGGCATCCCTTTCTCTTATAATTTTGGCAAGGAGGAGGAGATCACCCCTTTGTGAAAACCCCCTGCTGAAGGTGCTTCAGAAGACCCCACCGAGGTCATCTCCCTCTGCATGCATGTGTCCGCCGTCACACGACCCTCTTGCCTCCACCCCTTTGCTGGAGCCTTCCCGCCGCCTCTAGCCACTGCCGCCGGCGACGGTGGAGCCTCCTTTACCACCGACGTCCCGCTCGACGCAGGGTTTCTTCCTTCGACCGATGAAGATGCCGCAGCTCCACCGACCGCTACACCACCCAACGTCGGTCGGTTAGGGGCCCTCGCCGAAGGCGGGGAGGCACTTCGGAAGTGCCTCCACCCTTCCCCCCTTTGTGAGGCTCCAAGCCCTCGAAAGAAGAAGAAGAAGCCGATTTGGGGAGCTGTTGAGCCAACCCACTCGCACGTGGTCCCACCACCAAGGCCCAAGTGGGGTTGACTAGGCTCCTAGCCCACTTCATCGGGCTTGGGCCCTGGCCTCGGGCCAGCCCGACTTCAGCATTTCAGTCTGACTCCGCCTAGCCCGGCCTAGCCGACACAACCTACTCGGACTGAGCCCGGGCCTGCTTACCCAATGGAGTGACCCGACCCACCTTCACTGCTGGTTCCGAGTCCAACCCGACCCCCACACTGAGTTGGGTTACCTCAATATCCTTCGCCGCCAAGTCACCCACCACTCCCTTCTCTGACGACCTCCGTCTAGCCAACTTAGTTGGCATTTGCCATCTGTCAGTGTCCATAGGCGACTCGGAGGAGATCAACACCACATGGGGGGAACTCGGCTCCGACTCAGAGGACACCTGCACTTGTGTTGAGTCGGCTCTTGACTCGGTCATCTTCTTCACAGGCTTGCTCCGGTTCGGCTGTCGAATCCTGGTTGTTGTCAACCACGGACCAAAGGGAAATCAGCCCGCTGGCTCATCCCCCTCCTTCAGCTCTGGTGTCAGTTGCTTGGGCCACTCCTTTGTCCCAGCCGGCTGGGCACGATGAACTTCCGGATCTACTGCCGTCGCCGGGTCTGGTGGAGGATAGGGGCATGCCCCTTCTCCATGACCAAGGCGGGCATGGTTGTAGCAGTAATTAGGGAGGTTTTCATAGCGAAAGGACTGCCAGTGTAAAGCAGATTCAAGCTGAATGAAGGTCCCAGGTCGGATCGGTGCTTGCGCATCCAACTCAACTCTGACTCGAGTGAAGCCTAGCCTTTGGCCTTGATCTGTGACTTTGTCCAGCGCCAAGGGTCGGCCGGCCTTCACCGCAATGTCCCAGATCATCTCTTTCGTCCAATGCTCCATTGGCAAACAAGGTAGCCTTAGCCATACGATTACCCGGCAGAGTTAACTGGCCCCCGGGATGAAATTCGGCTGCCACTGCTCCATGGCGAGGAGTTGGCCAGGCACCAGCCATGGTCCAGCCTCCATAGCTACTTCTCGATCCCTCTTAGTCCGGAACCGAAAGGCAAACATCTCATCCACAATCAGGAACTCCTCGACGTCATAATCCAGCTTCACGCCCCCCCCGTAATTCACAACTAACCCACTCCACTGGAACTCGGTGGCCCAAGCTGCGCACTATGACCGCGGTGTCCCGCCAAGCCGCTCTAGCCAACTCTCCTTTCTCTGGCGATATCTCCACCACGTCCGTGAACCGCAGCTTCAAGACTTCCAACTTCACGTCCGAGATCTAATGGTTGGTCCAGGTCGACATCCTTGACGATTCCTACGCCACCTCCGCCCACGTCCAGCTGTCTCGGCCACCTTCGGTTGCGACCGTGCCGGCTTGTCACCCTAGCCCGCCGCCTCCGTCTTCGTCTTCCCCGATTCAGCTGTACTACGAGAAGCCATCCTCCACAGCCCCCAGGAGTTCGAAGTAAAGCACCATTGGTTGCACAAAAATTGATGCACCGACCCACCTGGCTCACTCTCTCTCCTCCCGTTCTCTCATATGGCACCCGTTTGCCTTCTTTTGCCCCGGTGCCTCCTTTGCCGTTTAGCTTTTGACAATCACAACAAACAAAAGAAATAAAATGCTAGAGAACTAGAATTCAATTCAAGACATGTTATGTAAGATGCTTTCTTCGGAATAAAATTTGTTACTGCTTAGGTGCATACAGCCAAATGGTGTCTGATTTTGAGATACAATGAACCATTATAATCTTGTAATATACATGCATTCAATTAGGATCGTCGACAAACCTTATAAGTCTTTGCCCAAATGCAATGCAATGCTTAAAAATTCCAAGAGAATTTTTATAGTAAAAGTACTTTGTGAGATCTCTTTTTATAGACATCCGATTGGATGGAAGCCCAATAAATGTACATCTTTAATTCACTCATATTTTTCAAATCTCACAAAGGTGGCAATCCATTCTTGTTCTTCTTTTGGATCTTGGGTTGTACAAAATTAAATGAACAGTTCTCTGTCTATATATGTGAGAGAATGTTGATGAATGGATGCCATCCCTTCACTTAATAGACGTGTTTTCCGTTCATATCTCCTGGACTTAACCACAAATTGGAAAGATGTATCGTTCTAAGTTTAAATCAAGAGATGTGTCTCTTGATGCATTCTTGTTAAGAGGTATATTTTTGGGATTTAACATCCAAGAAATGCATTTCTTAAAATATTACCCATCAAAAACCTCAAGAAATATATTCATTCAAAAATATAAAATAATTAAATTTTAAATCATTTGAAAATAAAAAAAAATATTTATAAAATCTAACAAGGCCATCACAGCAAAAAAATATGATAGCAGGCCATCGTAGGGTCATTTCTTCTGAAGGTCATGCCTGGTGCTAATTCAGCACCTACCCTTTTCTGGTATCGTCCGTGGGATGAGAAATTAAGACCCATGACCCTCATTATAGCACAATCCTTATCGTCCTTTCACCTTGTGCGGGTACGTCGGACCAACCTTCTAATCTTCCATCAGAAGTGCACCACTCACGGCTTTATAGTGGATTTCTAGCTTTTTGGCAACGGAGCAAGATTCCACACTCCGAAGGCCTACCTCCACTCTCTCCATCAACTTTTGTAGGCTATTTAGTACTTCCACACCACGCACAGGCTCGCAATAATAAAATAATTTTTTTAAGATATTATAAAAAAATTCAACCTATAGCATAGGTAGATTAAGAGATAGTACAATATAAATCTATTGTAGCTGACTATAGATCAATTTAGTATTTATAATTGAATTTGAATAGATTTAGAGCCTTAGCAAAAATGCCGAAGCTTAAATAGATAGAGTATACAAGCATTCATGCAGATATGTATTTAGTCAACATTGAAAGAAATTTTGGATACTTAAAAGTGTCAAGAAGATCTTGGTAGACGGAATTGGGCCAAAAGCGTTGATGAAGATTTGTGGCAAAATGTGCACGTCGGAGGTCTTGCAATAAGGTTTGGTGTCTCAACCCAGTTGGCCAACATGAAGTGGTTTGCCATTCAATCACAAATTCAAAGAAAAAATCATTGGAATAATCCGGTGCGGGAGTTAAACTGATGACTGTTATGATATTAAAAAGTCTTTCTGATGATTTTGGAGAAACAATTACATTATAAATGCATAACTACCATCTCCGTATATCCTTCCTTAGTAAGGAGAATTATGCCAATTACGTGACAAATTTCGCTATGCATCTAATTAAATAAACTCTCTCTTAATTCAAATATTCTCTTTAACTCGGAGAAATTATTTTATTACGTGTGCAGCAATAAAACTAAATGATCTGTAATCTAATCATTATTTCAATAAATTAATTACTAGAAATTATATCTTGTAGAATCCATACCATGATCAGAAAAAATGCAAACCTTAATTTCTAATAAAATAGTGAATGGCAAATTTAGGAAGTAGATATATATTATATGTTATTTGGATCTAACACATTACTCAAGTGATTATATATATATATATATATATATTGCTCAATTGAATTGTCCAAGAATATTTGGCAGCATCTTTGTTGGGTCCATGAATGTAAGTTTATGCTTTTGCATGCTCATCAAGATTTTTGTGCTGTCGTATTCTTTTATATATATATATATATATATATATATATATATATATATGTGTGTGTGTGTGTGTGAGAGAGAGAGAGAGAGAGCGCATATACGCGTGTGGATGCATGCACGTATATATTTTATTGCCCATTCAAGAAGTGCCTAGCAGATCTCGCATATCATACCATTTGATATAACATTAGATGCACCATCAAACCTCAAGTGCAATTTGATAGTTGGGGGAGAGAGGAGGGAGAGAGAGGAGAGAAGGAAGAGATCAGGAGGGAGAGAGAGCGGAGAGGAGAGAGAGAGAGAGTAGTGAGGGGAGATAGATAGGGTAGGAGAGAGAGTGGAGAGAGGGGAAAGATTGCATGGAAGAGAGAGAAGAGAAGGGACAGAGGAGAGACCAGAGAGCAAAGAGAGGAAAGGAGAGATCAGGCTCGGACTGGGCCATATCAGATTTGGGCTTCGGGTCAGGTCTGTCTGAAATTCATTCAGGCTCTATTGTTAAGGCCCGACCCAATCCGAAATTTCAGGCTTATTAAAAAGGGCCAATGGAAGCTGGGCCAGTTAAACGGGAGTCAGACCCCCAACCCAGAGCCCAGCCCAGGCCGCAGAATTTGAACGGATCGTCGACTCTCGGAGACTGGCCGCGGCGGGCTCTACGGCGAACGACCTCGCCCCACCCCCTCGCTTTAGGAAGGCAGCGAGAGTCTATCGAACCCGGCCGGGAGCACGAAACCTTGCACGCACCCTCCTCCCTCGTTCCGGCCGCTCCCACTCCCGGTCCGCTCGACCCCTCTCGAACCTTTGAAAAATCTTAGGTCCCATTTCATAAATCGTTCAGAATTTCTTTCTTGCGACAGTGATTACTTTTTCTTGGTTTTGTTTTAATTCAAATCTTCCCAAGAACCGTCTCACCTTAGATCAAAATCTCGTTTCGTTGCGATTTCAAAAGCTGGTCGGTTCTTCTTTGTCTTCTTCTACCCACCGTTCGGCCGGCTGGTGGCCTCATTGTAATCGATCGGAAGGAAGAGGCCGGAAAGATGAGCGGCGCGGCTGTGGGTGGGAGGCAGATAGCCCCGCGATCCGGCAACCACCAGCGGCAATACTCGTCGGACCACTTCCTCACCGCCGGCGGCGGCAAGTGGCCTGGTTCTGCCGGCCTCAACCACCCCTATTCCTCCATCCTCCCTCCTTCCCAGCAGGTATTCCGATCGATCGCCGTATTATCCCTCGAGATCTACTCGAAACCAATGGCTTCTTGGAATTGGAGATCAAAATTTGATCGATTTCCATTCGATTGGTATATAGGTTGAGTACTCGAGGGCGGTGCGGGACGTGAACAGAGGGACGGGCGGGGAGATCTTCTTGTCTATGGAGCCCCCGATGCCGGCATTGGGCTCGTGGTCTTCGAGCCAGAGGAGGAATGGGAATGATTCCATATCCGCCGGCCAGCTCAGCCCTGGGATCTTGGATCTCCACTCCTTCGACACTGAGCTCCTCCCTGAAGTAATTCCCTCTATATTTGCGTTCATATCTCCATTCCGATGATTTTTTTTTTAAAAGTTTATAAGTGCCCGAATTCATATATTTAAATGTTACATTTCGTATCTTGAAACTAGACCTACGATGTGGATATAGTTTGCCCATCAATTTGTTTTAGTTTTAGCAAGCCAGAATTTTGTCGCGGTTTTGCTAATTTATTTACAAACGTGGGCAGCTTCCGACTCCTGGATTGTATGATGGTGTTCAACTATTTGGATGTGCTCAAGGCAGAGGTTTTGATGATTCGGATCCAAGCTTTTCTACCGGCAAACAGATGAGTATGGCTCAATTTGTGGCAGAGAGCAATCCCTTGAGAAGTTTCTCAGCAGACAAAGAGAAGCTGGCTTCTGTCGCCAAGATCAAAGTCGTGGTATGATATCTTCACAATTATTGCTGTCTCTTGCCCTCAAATGGCTTTTAATATCCTTTTTAAAATGATATGATCATAGCCTTATAAAATAAATCTAATATCTGTAATAGTGGTGGCCTCCTTGAGTTGGCAGTAGTGCATGTTTTGTAACATTGGGCTGCATGTTCTGTAATCAAAGGACATAGATGCACTTTTTATGCTCATGTTCTATGCACCGGTTAAAAAGGTTATATTTTTAACTTAAAAGGTAAAGAAGCCCTCTAATAGTCCAGAAATCTGAATGCAGGTGCGTAAGAGGCCGCTTAACAAAAAGGAAATAGCAAAGAAAGAGGAAGACATCATCACAATAGAACCAAATTCCAACTCTGTTACGGTTCATGAGACTAAACTGAAGGTGAGTGTCAAGTGGATCGCAGAACTTCTATTTCTTATTCGTTGTATCTTCTTCTGTTAGGACTACCTTATTTAACCTTGAAAACTTCAGTTACTGATTCCTTAGTAATTTTTGGATGCAACCTGTCTGGTTAGTGGAAAATAACTAAGGTGAAGAACTTGACTCCATTGGACATGCCATATGGTTTGTTCATCATTTTCGCCCTATGTGATTCATGGGTGCCTTCTGTGAGGATCCGTACGGGCGTGTGTTTAGTCCCACATCGGTTATTCGCTAGGTAGATTTTGGGTACTTATACAGGATCAAGAAACCCAAATAATGCCTTCTGGCTAGCCATTTTGGGTGAGATTCTGGGCTGTTACAAATGGTATCAGAGCGGATCCGGCCCATAATTTATGTGGACTAGGAGACACTGCAGCACGGATCCATTGGGGCTAACCATGAGCCGATCGTGGTGTTTGTGATTAGATTTGAATGGATTTGAACTCTTATCATGATGAGGACTTCAGAGCTTGAACGGGGGGGAGTATGTGAGGACCCGTGCGGGCGTGTGTTTAGTCCCACATCGGTTATTCGCTAGGTAAATCTTGGGTACTTATACAGGATCAAGGAACCCAAATAATATCTTCTGGCTAGCCATTTTAGATGAGGTCCTGGGTTGTTACACCTTCTTTCTCACCAAACTGTTTGTGTACATTATGATGTAGGCACTTTAGCTTGTGAAACTATTGTTTTCTTATCAGAACCATGCTTCAGAGGTTGAACCATTAAGTGAAGCAAACAAGAGAGGATCACACATGCTTGCAAGCATGTCTCTAACCAATGACCTTATTCCTAGAATTCTTTGTCTTTATATCTTTCTGGGATAATACACCAACCTGAGCTCAATCTTCAACTGGTACAAATTTGACAAAATTTCAAGAAAAGAAAAACTCAATCCTCATATAATATATGCTTTTAAGTAAACATTTAAGAGAACCCTACCCTAGTCCTTCATCACCTGTAAGAGGAAGCTAAAAGGACAAAAAGACCCAAAATATGGGCACCGCAGCTACTTAATAGAAAACCCACATGCGCCCTACAACTGAAAAAAATGGATTCAACAGGATCTCTCAATCCAAGTGAATTTGAAACTTTCCCCAGATTTATGCATATGAAGGTCCTTGTGCGTAGTCAGGGCATATTAAAATTTTATGTCTCAATTCAAACCTGTTAAACATTAATTCTGCACTATAAGATGAAAAACTGATTAGTTAGCACCATAAAACTCATGAATCAGATAAGTCATGGATCTCCATTAAACAACATTGCAGCCCTCCAAACTGTTCCCTTGATGTTCTTAAGAAGTTACAGCACTTTAATTTTTCAATAGATGAAAGTTAAGATCTACAAGCCAGTAAAATACTCAAAGCCAAGGTTCTATAGACCCAAAGGACTTGGCAGAAGCTATGATGATGTAGTGAGGTTGCTCATTTTTTTTACTTCATTTGCCTCCCTCATAGAGAGAAAACTGCTCTCAACCTATTTGCATATCATGATGCATTGCCCTCCATGATCCATATTATCATAGTCCTGTCCCTTGTATGAAATTTCAATATATGGTCCAATGAAATTGAAAACTTTCAGATATTATGATTAAATTATTTATATTTGTGGCCAGCAAATGTATTTTATTAAACAATAATTTGAAGAGCTAGTCAAGTACCGTTGGAAACATCTCGCAGAGTGAAAAATTTTTCCTTCTGTTCATTAAATTCTATGCCCTTTCCATTATCATTTTTAGCAGCCTGACAGAAAGTTATGCTGAAAATTGAATAGAAAATCCCCAAAACACTTGTAGACAACAGTGTATGCAACTCTGTTGCTGCCCGCTTTGTCCATCACCTTTTATATGGCCATTGTTTTTCAGTCAGGATTGAGGGTTTATTTTGTCACTTATCTCCTTTCATGGGCTAGGAACAAGGGTTTACAAGATTACAACAACCAACAAAGGTAAATTATGTCGATTGCTTCAAGGTCAGGAATCTAGAAGAGGGAAGCCATTCATTGTAAACTGTGATTCCTGTCACTATTTCCTATCCCACGCTCCTTATAAGCGATAGTTATCCTTGTGTTCTCGTCCGGCACCTCATTTTTTTCCCCAGCTTTTTTTAACATAACCTTTGCCACCTGGAGTGGATTTTCCAATTTCAGTGGGAGTCGATAACTTTTCAGTTATATTGTAGGGTGTATGCTGCTCACCTCTGATCTATTATCTTCCTGCAGGTTGACCTGACAGAGTATGTTGAGAAACATGAATTTGTATTTGACTCTGTGCTGAATGAGGATGTTTCAAATGATGAAGTGAGTGCAAAATGATGATGCAAAATTTTCTTAAGGAATATTCTCTTCACCAAGATTTGATGTTTCTTTGATCTTCCAGGTTTATCGGGAGACAGTGCAGCCAATTGTCCCAGCAATTTTTCAGCGTACCAAGGCAACTTGTTTTGCTTATGGACAAACAGGCAAGTGATTGGGTATTCATAATTTGTATGGAGAATTCAACAGATGCTGCTTCAATTTGCTTTTGAAAACCATAGATGTAACATTTTTCATATATTGCTTTTCATATATAGCATTGTTAGTATACCAGCTTACATTTTGGTACGGTTTGTGACATTCTTTTTTGCTGTCTTGATTCTTGAAAAGGTGTTGTTTTATTATGATATTTTGAAAAAGATAATTCGTGCTCAATAAATTTTGAATTGAGATTTGCCCAACTCTTTCCCTCAGAAAAAGATGATTCTTGCACCATTCTTTGGTGGATTTTTTTTAACTAAAAATCAATTGTATTTATCATGTATTTTATGCAAAGCTTGAACTGACTTCCATTTTACTCCTAGTTAAAAAGCATCTTGTATAGTCTTTTTCATACTTTTATGACCATTTCTTATGATTTGTCCAACATTCGGTAGCTACTATATCTTTGATTCTTGTGGCCTGACCATCTGTTTGTACATGCCTTTTTTTTTTTGTTTTCAATGTGCAGAATCTCCAGCACTTTTCTGATACTTTTTTTTGTGTTATTGCAATTTCTCATCATTTCTGAAACAGTTGTTGTTATGCTATGAAAACATCATAATTAGGCTACTGTGGCAGCTTATGCCTGTATGATTTGAGATTGTTAAAGCTGCATTGATGGCCTGGGATAGGCTTCAACAGTTACTTCCTGAGATTCTTTTATTCCATGATCGGAAGTCTATTATGCCAGTAGGTTGCTTTTGTAACAATAAACTCAAATGTCTTAATATAAAGGCACTCTTGATTTATGTCCTTTAGGCATTGGTTTGGTGTTCTCTTGTTTCCCCCACTGTCGATGAGGTCAATAGGTGGATCCTCTCAATCCCTGCCATTCCTGCTTTATGGAACCTTTTGCATGTAAATTGCATCATAGTTACATTTTAAGGCGTAATTGCAGTTTCATTTTTTCAGATTATATATATCCGAATTCATGTTTTTTATTGCCATTGTTGACTGGTATACATTGCTTTTGCTATCTTGGTTCCAAAAGAACTTGTATAATCTTCTATTGTTTTGTCCTTTTTTTATTAGGTAGTGGAAAGACATACACTATGCAACCACTCCCCCTTGAAGCATCGCAAGATATTCTGAGACTTATGAACCATACATACTGCAATCAAGGTTTTCAGTTGTTTGTCAGTTTCTTTGAGATATATGGTGGGAAACTCTTTGATCTTCTAAATGACAGGAGGTCTGTCAAAATTATTTTCACTTTAGTTGTGAAAATTCTCCTCTTTTTTTTTGGTTGACTCTTGAACTTGGCTTTTCCAGAAAGCTTTTCATGAGAGAGGATGGTAAACAGAAAGTTTGCATTGTCGGTTTACAAGAGTATAGAGTTTCCAGTGTCGATGCTATCCAGGAGCTAATCGAAAAAGGAAATGCAACAAGGAGTACAGGTACAACTGGTGCGAATGAAGAATCTTCACGATCTCATGCCATTCTTCAGCTTGCTATCAAAAAGTCAGTAGATGGTACTGAATCAAAGCCACCTCGGATTGTTGGCAAGCTATCCTTCATAGACCTTGCAGGCAGCGAGCGTGGTGCAGATACCACTGACAATGATAAGCAGACAAGGTAATAATTCAATGGATGTCTTCACCATAATTGTGCGAATATATTCTCTGTGTGCTAAGTAAATCCCAAAATACCATGCAGAATTGAAGGTGCGGAGATCAATAAAAGTTTGCTTGCACTAAAGGAATGCATTAGAGCACTTGACAACGATCAGGTTCATATTCCTTTCAGAGGAAGTAAATTGACAGAAGTTCTGAGGGACTCATTCATTGGAGACTCGCGCACTGTTATGATTTCATGCATTTCTCCAAGTTCTGGCTCATGTGAACACACTCTCAACACATTGAGATATGCTGATAGGTGATTGTTTTGTTTTGTACTTGTATACATAAGAAATCACATATTCTTGGTTTTATTTACAGAAAAGAGGTTTGCTTTTTGGCTAGGGTGAAGAGCCTCTCAAAGGGCGGCAACCCCAGGAAGGATCTTCCACCAGCAATGTTAAGAGAGTCAACTACTTTACCCTTAACTTCAATTTTCCCACCTGTTTCCACTCTTGAGGGTAGCAACGATGAAATTGCTATTGAGAAAAACAAATTTGGCTTATCAAAACAACCTAGAAGAGAAACATCTCCACCTTTAAATGTGGACTGTGTCCCCAGCAGGAGGGAGGAGGTGCATGTGGCTTCGTTAAATGGTGATTATTTCAAGGAGCAGAGAAGCAAGGGTTCGACAACTGCAGAAGAGTTTGATTTATTGGCAATGGCATATGAGCAGGGAAAACCTTCAAGGAAAGGAAAAGTAGAGATCTACTCAGTTTCAGCTTTGGAGGATAGGGTGAAGAGAGTTGATGCACCACAAGAAAAATGGAAGGATGTGGCTGATGATGATGAAGATGATGATTTGAGTGCTCTATTACAGGTAGGAACTTGTTCAACACCAAGTATCGCATTTTCTGTGCAAAGACAGCTATTTGATACATGATGATTGGTGAATCTCAGGAAGAGGAAGATCTGGTGATCGCACATCGGAAACAAGTGGAGGAGACTATTGATATTGTTAGGGAGGTAAGTATCTTTATTATTTACGCTAAAGTGAATGAAAACTGCATCTGGTAACTTCATTCTTTTGTTTTTACAGGAGATGAATCTGTTGGTCAAAGCAGATCAACCTGGTAACCAGTTGGATGATTACATTTCGAAATTGAACGCTATTCTTTCACAGAAGGCTGCTGGAATTGTAAATCTGCAGGCTCGTCTGGCTCGGTTTCAGAGGCATCTCGATAAGCACAATGTTCTGCTTTCTTCTCCAGGACCATGATTTTTGAATTTTTAGGCTCTTACTACAGTTGGCCATAATTAAGTATATCAACTAAGATCTATGATGCTAAATCAGCCCCAATTCGACCAGGTTGATATCTCTCCATGGTGATGGCATGGATGGCTGTTGGTTTCTGTGTCATCCAGTTGTATCGGAAAAGCTATAACAGGATCCACGGTTTTTAGTCACTCAAATATCAATAGGTATTTTGCCTGTAAATCTGTTACATTTGACCTCTTCATATATTGCTGTTTATTTGTTTACATAAAAGCTTGTCTTATTTTCTTTTTTTTTTCCTCAATATATCTATATTGCTTTGTGAGGTATTCATGCTTTTAGCTGCATTTTGTCTAAACATTTTCATGGTTATATTGATTAGATCTATCAGAAATAAGTGCATCATGATATTCTAGGCTTATATGACTGCAATCAGAAGTCGTGGGTGCTGCTATTCTATGAAAAGATAATCTTCTATTTTTCATAGTTCAATTCCTATTATCTTCTTCATTTGTTTATTTAATTGTTCATATTTAAGATTAGGAGGGACCGGTCCGGTCCATGGTCTGGTACGCAAAACCAGGATTTTTGGTTGGGAAAAATCCTAGAATAAATTAACCGTGGTCAATATCTGAGGAACAACATCAAACGAGGCTTGAACTCCTATCCCTCTTATTGTGGGCAGGCTTTGAAATCTCTCTTTGTTAACTAAAAAGGCCCGTAGATAATGGGCTATACAACCAGGATAGCCATTCCCAGTTTATTATTTTAGGACGTTTTCTTACTCTGATTCCTTGCAAGGAGGAAAGCAGCCACACTAGAACGTTTGTGCATACTCTCGGTAATGGGGGAAAAAATCCTTCGATGGTGCCATTGTAGTGATGAATCCAGGTGCTGTCCTTGACCTGTAAATGGCTAAGGCAGTGCAAACGGCATAGATTATCCGGAGGATCTTAGTGGAGTATTGTTGGGTATCGGAGCAGCAGGTCAACCATGCTAAGTCTGCCATTAGCTTCAGCACAAGGACCAAGATGCAGTTGAAGAGCAGGATCATGGAGGTGATGGGAGTGGGTGAGCGGGGGTACCTCGAGGTATCTTGAGGTGTCTATTATTGGTCGGTGCCTCCGCAGAACTGACTACGCATCCGTCGAGTCGGGTATCAGACACAGACTGGAAGGATGGCAGGCAGGAGCCCTTTTCTTAATGGGGAGGGTAACCTTTCTTCGGTCGGTACTCAACTTGATCCCAATTTACTTATTGTCTAACACCATAGGACCATTGGCACCATTGAGCGCTTTGGAGCAGATGTTCAGGAGGTTCATATGGGGTGGTCAGGAGGAGAGGGGTAGCACCCATCTTGTGGCATGGGATGTCATTTGTCAGCCATGCCAGGATAGAGGTTTGGGCATTCAATCCTTAGTGGCGAGGCACGAGACCCTGGTGACCAAGCATGCTGCACAGATTATCCTAGAGCCCGAGGGTATTTGGTGTACCTTGATGAGGACCAAATATGGAGAGCCGAGGACTGGACCATGAGTAAGTCACCACAGTTCTTTGATCTGGAGGGAGATTTGCAGGAGGCTGCTGCAGGTCCTTCCCCTGACTAGCTGGGTGATTGGGGATGGGCGAACGTTAACATCCTGGAGGACGTGTGGCTGATAGACTTACCACTTAGTAGATGCCCCACGATGGTCGACTCTAGGAGCTTGGCGAGAAATAGGGTGTGCAACTTGATTATGCCGGGGAAGAGATGGTGGGATGCGAATCGGGTCCAGCGAGCTTTTGGGGAGCTATTGGCAGAGAGGGTGCTGGCTATATCGATACCTCTGGACAATGCAGTGAATAGGAGGATATGGGGAGGGACTGGGATATCAAGGGTTAGTGCTCCGGATCTGCAAGCCTGTGAAGAAGGGGGAACAGCGAGGTGAATGGAGGGGGGTTAGATATGAAGACTGTGAGTCCATCCGCATGTCGCCTTGTTTATATGAAAGGTAGTGTGGGGTTGTCTACCAACCAGAGGAGTCTTAGCTAGGAGGGGAGTGAGAGTTCTCCCGATATGTGAGTGGTGGCCTATAGAGGTGGAGACGATTAGTGATGTTTTGTTTGAGTGCCCACGGACGGGGCCACTAGCTCGGTGGAGGATCTCTTGGGTTACCTGGAGGCGGCGGGGCAGCGGCACATCGGGGAGGAGTGGGCCATTAGGAGTGCGTACATGGCTTATCATATATGGTTGGACAGGAATGCCCAGATCTTTGAAGATAGCAAGGTGCACCCGAGGATGATCGTAGACAGGACCTTACTTCATACTGCAGAGTTCATGAGCGCTATTGTGGAGGTTTTACCTGAGATGGCTAGAAAAATCTGGGACTCCCATTCAGCCATTTTGGCGACCAGGGTGATCTTTGTTTCTTGGGAGCCCCCCTAGCACTCTCAAGATAACTTTGATTGCAGTGTTTTTCGGCACGGAGGGGGAGGAATTGGGTTTGTGATCAGAGACTGCAATGTCAGGCTTGTCGCTGCCGAGAAACGATGCATTTTCGATGAGGCAGTATGTGGAGCCGAGCTAAGGGTGGCTTGGGAGGGAATTAGGTGCGCAAGACGGATACTTGGTGCCACAAATATCCACCTAGAGGACGACTCGACTACGGTGATAGAGTGGATCTGTGGGCAGCAAATCAGTGACGACCGGCACCTATTCCTACGAGGTGTACGCAAACTCGCGGGAGAGTGACACTTTTCGGACTTCTCATATTTATAAGGAGGCGAACCGCACAGCAGACTGGGTTACCTCCCGTTCATACATGTATAGTGTATAGTGTGAGCAACCGGTGTAGCAAAAAAAAAACGTGGTGATTGCTTATCAAGTGGGACAAGTTGCTGGCTTAAGGTGTGACATAGTCAGATGGACTAGACAACCATAGCTTTCTCGTATGCGCTCTGAAAGCTTGTTTGGAACAATATTTTAATTAAAATTTTCATTTCTCTAGTGGCAGCGCAGGGAGTTTTCCACCTACCTTTTACTTTGAAAAAAAAAATCATTAAAAAGAACAAATTGGGAGTTGCCAATTAGAAGCTATAACAAGAAAACCCGCAAACTAAATTACTGTCAGTCAATTAATTACTGTTACTTCCACCATATAATAGCAATTTTAAATAAATAATTATTAATTAAATGGCTATTATTTAAATTTGTATTGCATAATATAATATGTGGTCTCAAAACTGCTTTTTTTTTTTCAGAGAACACCGCTGACTTTAGCACCCGGCTGACTTGCGCGTGCGGCCTAATAAATCAGCAGGGTCAAGCTGTAGTTCGAATAACCCTAGAGTCCAGGCAGTACCTCTGTTTGGCCCATCCGTGCCCAAGCTCTTCGCTTTATTATGTTGATTTTTTGGCCGAGTGACATTTGTTCAAAGCTGGGTTGAGTATTTTTTTTGGGAAAGGAAATCAACTACGCCATGACTCAATCGTCCAGCTTATAGTTACGGGCCCCAGGCTTGGTCCCCTCAAAATGATTCCAAAATTATGGGCCCACGGCTGAGCACCAAATACAATAAAACATTCTCAGGTTGGCTTGGGTGCTGATAGCGTCCTCAGGTATCTTAGCGAGAACAAGATTTCTTTTCTTAATTGAAAGAGTTTTGAGTACTTCGGCCTAATCAATACAACTATTTTATACCCAGTGCTCCTGCGCCAAACAAAGCAAGGTAATATTTGGGAATAAGCTAAAAGGTAATATCTGGATTTTTGTTGGCAATGAACCCTCACGGACAGCTCAAGTTGAAACATTTTTTTTCATAACGGGGTGTTCTCGAGTCATGTTGGATTTCATGCAACGCCGGCTCTGGACATAGCAAATCCAAAATTTTGAGGAGCCCTGGCCCAAGGCCCTAAAGACTCGAGAGATTGACCCCTTGTGCAATACACATAGGGCATCAGATCAGATTGTGTACACGTTGTACATCCTTGAATGGCTGCCATTAGATGGCCATCAAACAACGCACATACAGGGCCGGCTCGAGCCTTAGGCGACTGAGGCAGTCGCCTAAGGCCCCCGGCTCGAAGAAAGCCTTGCTACGTCGTTGCCCAGTGCTCATCCCACCGCTGCACCGCAGTTTTCACATCCGTAGGCAGTAGACGGCGACAACGAGGCCTAGCTACACCGCTGCAGTGCCTTCCGCCCTTTCTGACACGCTACAGGTTACGGCCTACAGGCTACAGGTGAGGGAGATGGTTACGACAACTGACAACTTGGCTACAGGTGAGGGAGATGGTCAGTGACAAGCAACGGTCAATGGACAAGTCTTCCCCCCTTCTATCCCCCTTCTCTGCCACTGCCGGTGCTCTTTTTTATTTTATTTTTTTTTTGCCGAACCCTTCTCGGCTTCTTCTCGAATTCTCTCCCCCCAGTCCCCACTCCCCAAACTGGCAAACCTCCTTCGGAGTTTGGCCCTTCCCTTCTCGGCTCGAAGGCTAACGGCTTCTCAGCCTTCTCTTCGAGTCCGAGACTCCGACTTTCTTCTCAGCTTCTCATCCCAAGCGGTGGCGACGAGCGATCGAATCTACCATTCCACCCTTCGCTCCTTCGCTTTTGGACTTTGAAGAGAAGCCGATTGATTAATAGATCAAGTCCTCTCCTCGACTCCTCTGCTCTAATCCTTCTGGCTTCTGGTTCTGAAGTTCCGGTTTTGAACCTTGACGGCGGCCACCTCCCAGCTCCCGCCTCCCGGTCGACCGGACCACAGCCACAGGACACAGCTGGTAAGCCCTACGGCCCGCCCCCTTCTCCTTCTGGTTCTGGACCAGAGGCCTTCTTCGATTCTTCCGCGGTTGGGCCAATTCCCTCAAAGCCCTAAGGCCCTGGCCCTCCACTTCTTCTGAATTTTCGACTTGTGATTGGCCTTAATCCCCAGATTAATTTGTCATCTATGGTTTGGAGTGATAGTTGGGAACAGTCTGTTGGAGATGAGTCATGGACCTTATGGTTTGGTCTCACGTTGGGTCTAGTTGGAATGCTTAATTCTTATGTCTTTGTGCATATTAGTCTACCCGCAACTAAACTTATGAATTTCTAGTTAGTAAATGTCATCTATAGTATGGTACCTGAATTATTGGCTATGTTTGGTGCAAATGTCATCTATGATAGCTTAATCTTTTAGTTGGTTTTCTTTATGAAATTCTCTTTCTTGATGGGCTTAATCTTAAGTATAAAAGTTTGATTAATAATTTTGTATCTAAAAAAAGCTAGACGGATTATTTTTAAATAAATTTTTAAAATATTTTATACTTATTAAAAATTTATTATTATTATTATTATTATTATTATTATTATTATTATTATTATTATTATTATTTAAAAGGCCTCTCTTAGTGAATTCGTCTTAGGTCCTCAAATGCATTGGATCGCCCCTGCGCATATAGTGTATGACATGATGGTGAACTATCTTGTTTGGCCGTCCATCTCTTGATGGCCGTCATCCACAGCTGCAGAGCACCCAGCGGTGCCGCGCACACATTGCAGAGTATCCATGCTGAAACGTATTACTTTAGCAACGAATTGCACTGCAAACCAAATAGGAAGCGTAATGCGGAACGACCCGTTTGGAAGTTGGTTCGTTAATTGCTTAGACTGTTATGCGAAGAGCTTGCTAATGTAACACATAAATCTCACTTAAAAGAAATTAGACAGGTGCCATGTAACCTTCATATGTTCCTTTCATTGGCTGTCCGTACCTACAGTTTTTGTATTGTCAAAAAAAATGCTCTAATGATTTTTTTTTTTATAATTAAAGTAGAACAGAGGAAAAGGTCGCCCCATATTTCTGGGTTCAAAAAAACGAGGATAAGAGAAAACATCAAAGAAAACAAAACTGTAGAGACAAGAAAAAAAATTTAAAAAAAATAAAAGAAGGGAAGGAACATAGAGGTTATGGGTCGGATTGGATCGGATCTTGAGTGATCTCGATCAGTTCATGGTTATAATTTTTGACCCAATGGATCATTTGGATCGGATCGAATCCATGTATAATTCAGATCCGATTAAAAAAATTCGGATCCGGTTTGGGTCCAGCCTTGTATTATCGCATGCTGATTGCTAAAGAGGTGTGGAAGCCTAATCGGTCATTTCACAATTTATCAGGTGCTTTAAAAAACACTCAATACAGTCCGTCACTCGTCCTATTATATCTTCTCCTTCTAGTCCGCCACTCGTCCCTCTGCTGCCAGCTTCCTCTCAGCCCATCTGTGTCCATCTCTTTCCAATCTCGTCCATTGCCGGCGGTTCTCCGACATGGTGATCCGTCTGACCTCCTTCCTGTCTTTTTCCTAATCTATTTTCTTCGTCTTCTTCGTCCCATCCCTATTGTCCATCCCCTAGGTTTTCCTAGTGATTGGGATGGCGGCGACGATGCCGGCATTGGGGGTAGGGATCTGGCCGGACCTTTACCCGACCGAGGATGACCTCGTCTACAAGGAGGAGATCCTCCGCAACCCCCCCCCCCCCCTTTTTTTTTTTTTGCTAAACCGGGTGATCTATACAACACGTGTATGGATACACCCAATAAAATCAGAAAACAAAACATCCCGGAGCTCCCGAGGCAGCTCCCCGTCCCCAGCCCATAAGGTACTACCGGCATGGTTAGCCACATACGTGGCCACCCAATCCACAGCCCCGTTGGCTTCTCTAAACACATGCTTCGCCTGGACCACCCCTCCGTCCCTCATCATTAACCAGATATCGCGGATCAAGGGATGGTCGGCAGCACCGGCTCTCAGACCCCCCTGGATCCAACTAATGACCGTAGCCGAGTCACCCTCCAAGATGACTGATCTAGCTGAGAGCACATGCTGAGCGTGTCGAAGACCCGCCCAGGCAGCTCTCAGCTCCGCTCCAGAAACCGTGCAGTCAAATACCTGACAGCCTCCCGCCGCCACTACCCTGGAGGTCGGGTCCCGAATAACAAAACCCGCTCCACCTATCGTGCCACCATCCAGCACGGACCCATCAAAATTGACTTTGAGGAAGCTTGGGGGTGGGGGCTCCCAGGTGAAAAACACCGTGTGAGAAACTGCCGAGGCAGAAGGGGAACCCCAGATATCCCGAGCTATCAAAAGTCCATCTAAGGAGGAAGCACGACTAATCTCTGCCGCCTGCGCCCGGGCGCTCTCTGCCACGAGCCTTGGTGACTTGCTCTGCTCACCAAAGGTTCGAGCATTCCTAGCCAGCCATATCTGGTATGCTGTGCAGGTCGCTCTAACCGCCTCTTGGCGTGTCAATGGGTTACCCGACCACCAGCGGATAGTTCGTAAGAACTGGTCCCCACGGGTCCAACCCTCCCATGGCAGCCCCGCCGCACACCACGCCGCCCTCGCCCATGTGCACTGAAACAGTACATGGTCCACCGACTCATCAGCTCTGCATGCCCCGCACTCTGGGGGCATCCTCAAGCCCCGTTCGCTCAATACTGCTCTTGTCGGAAGCCGAACCCAGGCGACTTTCCATAAGAACAGTGCGACCCTCGGATGGAGGCCTAGGCGCCAGACCCAGGCACACTCCGGTCCTGGCTCATGCTCTGGCCGGAGCACACGGGAGAGGTGCCCCACCCTCACTCCGGTCCTACACGACGTGCTCCACACCCGGGTATCCGGACCCACATACCCCGGGATCGGAAGGGACCGAACCCTCTCAGCCAAGTGTGCCCCAAACATGTGACCCAACCTAACCTCATCCCAGGCAGCCCTTCCCCGGACAAGGAGGTCACAGACCCGCAGTCCCTCCACTGCCTCAATGTCAACCATAGTCGGCCAGAGTCTCAAGGGTAGGGCACCCACCCATGGGTCACCAACCACATCAATACTCTGCCCATCGCCTATCAACCATCTAGTATTCTCCTCGACCGTGGGAAGATATCTAGCGATCTCTCGCCACATGAATGAACAGCGACGCCCACTGCGAATCGCCCCTGCAGTGCCGGTACAGCCATATCTGGTAGCCATGGTCTGACTCCAGAAACCCTGTGGCTCCAGCGTAAATCGAGCTACATGTCGGGCAATTAGCGCCTCACGTCGCTCCACAAGAGACAAAACTCCGAGGCCACCCTCACTCACTGGTAGGCAGACACTCTCCCATGCCACTAGATGCATCCCGTGACCCCCTCCATACGACCCCCACAGGAAGCTCCGAAGTAGCCCCTCAATCCTCATTAGCACTGTTTTCGGAACCACTGTGTTGGCCATGAAGTGGACCGGCATGGAAGCTAGCACTGACCTAATCAGCGTCAATCTACCCATCATGGAGTGTGAAGATGCCCTCCAACCCTCCAGTCTGCTCTGAATCCTCTGTACCAGACCAGAACACTCCGCCATCCGTAACCTCCGATCCGTGATGGGTACTCCCAGATAACTCTAGGTCCCGTCCTGATCCGGCATCCCAAGTAACCCCCGAATCTCCTGTCTGACCCTATGCTCAGTGCTAGGGCTGAAGGAAATTGTTGACTTCTGAAGGTTTACCTTCTGACCCGACATTGCACAGTACTCCGCTAATACTCTCCTGAGTACTCGTGCATCCTCTACTTGCGCCCTGGCCAGGAGTAGACAATCGTCTGCGAATAGTAGATGCGATATAGACCGAGACCCTGGGGCGGGAACAAACGCCTCCAGCTCCCGGTTAGCACAAACACCCCGCAGAGCCCGAGACAGGACATCTGAACAGATGATGAACAAATATGGGGATAAAGGACATCCCTGTCTAAGCCCCATAGTAGACCTAAAAAAGGGGGAGGGCGTGCCGTTGATCAAGATGGAGAATCTCGACCCCCGGACGCACCCCAACACCCACTCAATCCAGGTCTCATGAAAGCCGGAGCACTCCAAAGTGCGTCGCAAGAAACTCCACCGAATTCTGTCATAAGCCCGTTCCATGTCTAGCTTGACAGCCATCATGCTTCGTCGCTTAGAGGCCCGTCGAAGATCCCACATCATTTCTTGGGCCAGCATGACGTTATCAAAGATATTCCTACCCCCCACAAAAGCACCTTGCTCCTGGCAAATGAGGCCTGGCAGCAGATGCTTCATCCTGCCCACCATTATCCTTGCCACCACCTTATAAAGGGTTGTGTACAAGCTGATGGGCCTGAAATGGCTGGGCTCCCTCGCATCCTGGCGCTTAGGTATCAGCGTGACATAGGTAGCTCTCCAATCATCAGGCATCACTGCCTGACTGAAGAAATACCGCACTGCCTCCACCACTGCAACCCGAATGACACCCCAATATCTCCTAAAGAAGAAAGGTGGAAAGCCGTCCGGCCCTGGGGCCTTGTCCCCTGCCAGGGCCCAGACCACCTCCTACACTTCCTCCCCTGTCAAATGTCGAACCAGGAGTGCATTCTCCGACATTCCGATTTGCGTATCTGCCCTCGGGAGCTGGCCGACATCTCCGGGATCTCTATCCTCCGTCCATCTGGACCGAAAGAAATCTAGCAATACCTGACTGACCTCTGCCTCCCCCTCCACCTGCCGACCAGTCCCATCTCGCAGGGAACGAATCATGCTCCTCTGCCTCCTGATGACCGTCGTCCGGTGGAAGAAACTGGTATTCCGATCTCCCTCTCTAATCCACTGGACCCTGGACTTCTGTCTCCAGAAGACCTCATGCTGCCGTAGCAACGAGTGATGATCAGCAAGTAGCCCCCGTAGGCTTATTGTCTGCCTCCGGGAGCTCACCCTCCTGATCTTCTCTGATTTGAAGATTGCTAATGGCAACCTCTACCACTTCCATCTTCCTAAAAATATCTCCCACAACCTCGCGGTTCCAACGGCGGAGCCGCCTCTTAGTTAGTTCCAATTTTCGTGATACTCTCTGCATGGCATTGCCGTGTACCGGCAAGGACCATGCCTCCCGAACAATATCCCAGGATTGAGGGTAAGACAACCACACCTTCTCAAAACGGAAAGGGCTATGATGGCCAGAGTCCAAGACTGTTGATAACAATAGTGGACAATGGTCAGAAGCAATACGGGATAAGTGTCTGACCTGGTAGGTAGGAAATCGGATGATCCAATCAGGGCTCGCAATAGCCCTGTCTATCCGCTCCCAAACCCTAGTCATGCCAGACTGGTTATTACACCACGTGAATCGCGGTCCAGAGAAACCCAGATCCACTAAGCCGTTTTGAGATACAAAATCCCGGAACTCTCTTCGATCTACTGTATCGACAAAGGGTCGTCCTCCTCTCTTTTCACTCGCATTTAGAACACAATTGAAGTCACCTATCACCATGGTCGGAAAACCCTGGGCAACCAATTTAGTAATCTCGTCCCAGAGGACTCTCCTATTCCTATAATCAGTGCTCGCATACACCCCACACAAAACCCATGGAGCCGCATCAGGCTCTGTAATAATCATGATAACCTGTTGGGGGCAGTTGTGGAAGACATCCACGGACGCCACCCCCGCTTCCATAATACCAAAATACCCCCTGAAAGCCCTTGGGAGTCTATCGCATAGGACTCCCAGTCGACCTCCAGGCGACGCTGCACACGACGAAGTCCGTTACCAAACAACCGCGTCTCACAGAGGAAGCAGATCTCTGGGCTGTGGACCTGCACTAACCTCCTGAACGACGTCCTAAAGGACGGCTTACCTGCCCCTCTGCAATTCCATGCTAGGATCCTCATGGAGAAAAGTCTAAGAGGTCGGCCACAGGCTCATCCACCCCTTGGGCCATCGGGTCCAGCACTACCTCGGGGTACATCCCCCCATGCTGACCGTCATCCTCACTCACTCTGGAGACAGCCCGCATAACAGCCGCTCGGACCCTCTGTACCACCATCGGATGATCCACCGCCGGTGTACTGGTGGCCCCTGCGACCGCAATCCGGTCATCACTGCTCTCCCTACTATCCCCCCGGGGTACCCCCTCCCGGGAGGCCTGAGCCAGCTGCTCAGTCTCGGGGTGGCTAACCGACACCCGACCCCCTGCCCCATAGGCCTCACCGCCTAGGTCACGCTCGCCCGGGCTAGACTCCTGCGGGGGGTATACTATGACTCCAGTGCCCGCCGGGGGGGTCTCTGGTCGGGGTCTCTCCCCTACCTGGGGCGGGGAACCAAACCAGAATACTGTAGATGATCCCCGTGCTGGATCCTCAGTGGTGTCCATCAGCCCAGGCACACTCAGTGCTCCTGGTGACCCGAGCATCTCTCGTCCTACAGTCTCCGGCTCCATCACGTCATGCCTACTCGTCGGGTCCATCCCCTCGCCCGTGAGGCCAAACTGGAAAGGACCAAGCCCCGAGAGAGCGACCCCGGGATCAGCCAGCTCACGAACAGGCTCGCTCGGAGCCAACTGCCCGCGGGGCCCAACCGGCATGGGCGGCCCCCAGGCTCACTCGGCCCCCCAGGCGCGCGCGGCCCGCCAGCCCCGCGCGGCCCGCCAGGCGCGCGCGGCCCGCCAGCCCCGCGCGGCCCGCCAGGCGCGCGCGGCCCGCCAGGCGCGCGCATCCCGCCAGCCCCACGCGGCCCGCCAGCCCCGCGCGCGACCGACCCTTTGGGCGCGCGGGTCATCCTGGGAACGGGCGGCCCGTTGGAAGCGCGCGCTCCCATGGGTGCCTTCGGCACCCGTATGACACGCGCGCGCGCACGTGCCGTGCGCATCACGCGCAGCGCACGTGCGCGCGCCGAACCCATGCCAAAAGATCCTAACGGGCCCTTGTCGGCTCGCGGCCCATCATCCCTGGGCCGCTTGCCAGACGGGCCCGTGGCCCCACCCGCGTAGCTCGGTGGGCCGGGTAGCGCCACCGGGCCGGCCCGATGCACCGCCGGCCCAGCCTTACTTGGCCCGCCGTCCGGGTCAACCAGGCCGACTCTGGGTTGAAATGCCGAGTCGACTCGGTTGCTGCCGCGGTGGGAGTCCGGTGCTCCGTCGCCCGCCCCCTCCATCGGCGTACGTTTCAGCGGCGAATGGCGGCGGGCGATCTTGGTTGGTTTCTGCCAACCGTCAAGGTCCGGAGGAGGTATGACCGGAGGGCTGGCCCGGTCTTCCGGAGACAGCGGCCGAGGCGAGGGCACCTTGGCCTTCGGCTCGGCCGTCTTCCCCGGTCGCGGCGGCAGCGGCGGCGGCGGCCCTCTCGGGAGCCGGGGTCGGTTCGCCACTAACCATGGACTAAAGATCAGCCCTTGATCGACCTCCCCGGTTCCCATCTCCGGCCCTACTTGAGAAGCCCCCAAATCCACCCCCACCTCCTCCGACTGCTCTGGCACCGACTGACGGCACGCCATCACCGAGTGGCCAATCCTGCCACATCTGGTGCAGTAATCGGCGATATTCTCGAAGACAAAGGGCTGCCACCGCACCCTCGTCTTCCCCCGAATCAGAACCCCCGGAAGAAGGGGCTCGGTGGCATCGATCGCCACCTTCACCCTAGCGAAACCCATGGCTCGCCGTTGTTCGGTCACCCTGTCAACGGCGAGCGGCTGCCCCGCTTGGGTTGCTATTTCTAGTATGGTCGCGGCCGACCAATATTCCGGCGGGAACCGGGGTAGCCGGAGCCATACAACGGCCGTTTTCACGGCTACCTCCCCCGGCACAAACTCCGGCACCACGGCTCCATGGCGAGGAGCTGCCCCGCCACCACCCATGGGCCACCATTGAGTGCTCGGTCTTGGTCGGCCATCGACCCAAACCTCAAGGCTAGGTGGTCGTCGGCTAGCGGCACCGCCTCCACCTTCCCTACCAATTTTCCTCGGGTGGCCACATCCTTGGCCACCCACTCGGCCGGCACCCGACGGCCGAGGCTGCGGGCCACCACCGAGAGGCCTTCCCACTCCCTGCGAGCGGCCTCGATGGGCGCCTCCGACGGCTTCAAGACCGTCGGAAAGCGGCGACTCAACCGAGCCACATCCGCGTCCGAGGGCCAGTGAGTCACCCACGGCCCCAGCCTCGCCGGAGCCCTGGATGTCTCCCCCCGTTCCGCAGGAGTTTTACCTTTACCTTTGCCCTTACCTTTGCCCGCCACCACTGCCGCGTACGTCTTTGTCCCCGAAGGGCCCGCCTGTTGATCCATCGGCGTAGCTCCGGCGAAACTTGTCCCCGGACCTGCACACAGAAAGGTTAGAAGAAACAGAGAAGTCGTCCGCCGGAGAACGCCGACGGCCCCTCCTCAGCCCGCAGTAGAATCCCGTGCCCCCCACGGAGTCGTCCGTCGTTGACGGAGGAGAACCTCGCCGAGGGCCGCCGGAGAAGCAACTAGCCGTGAAGCTCCTGCGCGGCCGCCGGAGACTAGCCGTTAGGCTGCAGATCAACCAGGGACAGTAGCCGTTGGCTTCTCTCTCTAGAACCAGAGTTTCTCACTCTGCAGATCAACCCCTTCAGCCTGAAGCTACGGTGGCACTACTCAGTGGCCCGCGCCCGAGGCCCCATTCGAGAAACGTTGAGTGATCTACGAGCGCGCCCTCAAGGCCCTCTCGCAGTCCTACAAGCTCTGGCACGCTTACCTTTGTGAGCGCCTCAACCTCGTCTGCTCCCTCCCCATCTCCCACCCGGCCTACGAGTTCCTCAACAACACCTTCGAGCGCGCCCTTGTCACCATGCACAAGATGCCCCGTCTGGATCTTGTAGTTGACCTCCCTCACCAAACAGCGCCTTAGTTCTCACGAAGAACTGGCTAAGCCTAAAAGCTTGAAGCAGTGAAGAGTGAAGAGTGATTGGGCCTCAGGCCCTCAGTCCTCATGGAGTCGAAGCGACAAAGTGATTGAGCGATTGGATAATCCCCTGCGGCCTACGGGCATGTGGTCCAAAATAGATGGTCCGGATTTGGGTTAGGTCGTTGGATAAATGATTCAAAATTAATCCAAAAAATAATGGATTGGGTCGAGATTCAGTAAACCTAGATCCGATCCGAAAAATAGAACGGGTCCAATTTTAGGATCCGACCCGGCCCTAAGAATCCTCCAAATAGGTCGGGTCGAGTCACAAGTCAACCAACTTATTTGTAGCCTTAGTTATAGCAAGCCCCTATTCAAAAAAATCCAACCCAGAAATATATAGAATCCAACCACGGCAAAACAACCATCACCTAGCCCGAACCCACCGTCTAATCCAACCCATTGCCGTTAAGGGCCATGCTTCAATAGAAAAGCTACACATCACTTCTGCAATTTTGTTGTGCAACATTTCTCAGTTGATCTCTCGAATTATTGTGGATAAGGATATAAGAATAGCACTTAATGTGAGGACAAGCCCACATACAGTGAGCTAATGGGCCAAGCCCAACATGGCTGGCCCATCTGGAGACCTAGAGGTGGTGATC
The DNA here is from genome assembly GCF_009389715.1 of Phoenix dactylifera. Lineage (NCBI taxonomy): Eukaryota > Viridiplantae > Streptophyta > Magnoliopsida > Arecales > Arecaceae > Phoenix > Phoenix dactylifera. The sequence goes on from NW_024067750.1 coordinate 367,376, forward strand.
GCCAGCTGAGACGGTTACAACCGCCTAACAGCCACGATCACCACCACTCTCCTCTTAGGGCTATTAAGGCTTATGGATCCTTCACAGAGGAACTCCATCACCCTCTCATTTCTTCTCATTCCCCTCTTTTTCTGCTACAAGGAATTGAAGCAGGAGCAATATCATCGGAGTAGGGATCCCAGCCGCCAGAGGGAACATCACATGGTTGTCCTGGAGCTAGGTAAGTCCTTGACTTCTTCTTCCCTGGTATTATGCAAGTAGATATAGCTTAATCATGAAACAACAAGACAGAGAGAACGAAATGGAAGAGATCAAAACAGGAAAAGGAAAGAATGAAAACAAAAGAAAAAGAATAGGAAGAATAAGAATAAGAAGAAGAAGAAGAAGAAGAAGAGGGAAAGAAGGGGAAGGGCTTACCTAGGGTCCCCAGCTGCGGATCCGGCGCGGTGAACTCGGCCGCAGATTTTCCTTGGTAGCGGCGAGTTTCGCTGCGGCTATGGCCGGGGTGGCGGGTCTCTCCCCCACCCGTAGTGGGGATGAAGGAGGAGCCGCCGGCTCCTCCCGCAGACTTCGCGGGCTTCGGTCGGGGCTGCGGTGGGACGGAGGTCCCTTCTTTTCAAGGGGGTGGTTCCGACCCCCATTTGCACCAAAGAACAGAGAGGGGGCCGGCTGCTGCGGGCACGGCCACGGGTTCGGCCGTGGGCGCCGCCGGTCGCGACCGACCTCCTCCGTGAGGGGGAGTCGCCCTCCTCCCTTCTAAAGAGAAGATGGAAGAAGACGAAGGGGGGATCGGCCGCTACGGGCCAAGCCGCAGGCGATGTTGGCTGGCCGCCGGCTTCTCCGACCTCGGACCCGTCTCCCTCCCGAGCACTCCCACAAGCTTCCTTGCTTCATGTGAGAAGAGGAGAAAAGGAGGAGTGGATCGGGAAGAGAAGAAGAAAGGAGGAAAAGAAGGTTCGGGAAGGGAGGAGAACAAAGAAAAGAAAAAGAAGAAAGAAAAGAAAAAGAAAAGGAAAGGAAAAGAAGAAAAGAAGGAAAAGGAAAAAGAAAAATAAAAATAAAATGAAGAGTTCGGTGGGCCAAAATGGGCCTAATTTCGGGGTGGGCTTCAAATACATTTGGATTTAGAAGCCTGAAGCCGGGCTGGGCCCTGGCCCGAGCTAAATAATTTTTAAGCCAGAATTTACTGGACCAGTATATAATTGACCCAAGCCTGAACCATTAATTAGGTCAGATCTGAGCCAATATGCAATTGACTCAGACCTGAACCAGAAATTGGGTCAAACCTGAACCAGTATGCAATGGACCCAGATCTGAAGCAGAAATGGAATCAAATCCAAACCAGAAATTAGCTTAGGCCTGAACCAGAAATTGAATTAGGCTATGAACCCGAAAATGAAATTGAGTTCTAAGGATGGGCTGTAAATGACTTTAAGATTATAAATAAATAGAAATTAAATGTGCAAGTGACATGTAATTTAATGATCTTGCTAGGTATTGGAGAATTGGCATTTGGTGAGCAAATTAAGGTAAGTAACCTGTCTTAATCTTATTATGGATCATGTATCACGTTTTATAAGATGAAAAAGTATTATTTATGCAATTGGAATTATGTATAAGAATTGTGGAAAAAGTACCTGATATAATCTTATATTTCATCAAATACTTGTGATTACTCGATTATGAAATTGTATATGATTATTTATGTTTTCACAAAATTAGGATCAAGCATGTGTTAGCAAATGATTACATGATTTTGGATACATAGCATCCATCATTATTATTATTATTATATTATGTACGCATGATTATGATGATATAGAAAGATGCATGGAAAAATAAAGTTTTCAGCATGATCATGAGTTTTATTAGCATGATGCCATTATTCACTTTTCAATGGATCTATGAGAAAAGATTTATGAAAAGCATGATATGTTTTAAGAACTCTCAGATCGCTATGTATGACCCCCGCCAGTGGGTAACAGTAACTAGGCATATGACCCCCGCCAGTGGGTAAAAGTAACTTGGCTTTACGACCCCCGCCAGTGGGTAATAGTAACTGGAAGATGACCCTGCAGTGGTAAAGGCCTTGCCGTGGGAATAAGAGCGGCCATAGCTACACTACCATATGAGAGTATGAATTTCAAAGTATGGAATAATGGCAAAAGTTTTATGATGCATAAATGGCAAAAGTTTTATGATGCATAAATGGCAAAAGTTTTATGATGCATAAATGGCAAAAGTTTTATGATGCATAATCATATTTATGAAGTTGCATAAATGGACTTGCATAGTTTATGACTGGTTGGATTATATGAAATATTTACTTTATTACAAGCACAGATTTCAAAGCATGAATAATGATGAGTACGGATTTTAAAGCATGAAATAAAGACAAGTTTTAAGTCTGGTTTGATTATATGTTGTATAAAGTGTTTACTTTGTTACAACCTTTAGTTTCTTAAAATAATGCACTAGTATGAAGAATACTATGCTTGATCCGATAAGATTATTCTTGTTTACTTACTGAGCTTTATAGCTCACACCCATTTATTTATGTTCTTACAGATAAATAGGAGATGCTAGGAACAAGAAGCGTGACATGCTCCAGGGTTATGGGAAAGACAAATGTTAAATGTTGATATTGTTTTTAGAAGCTTTGTATGGATTTTAATACCTGAACATTTAATGATTTTCATGAATATAGTTGTTTAGTAATTGAAGTGGCTGCGTGTTATTGTATGCTTAACTTGGCAATAACACGGCCGTGTCATGAACCGAATTCGGGGCGTGACACTTAATACATGTCCTACCAAGACAGAATTTGTGACTTGCTATCCTTTTGCCTAACAGACAAAGATTTACCTCTGTTCAAAGACTGGTTCATTCGGATCGACATGAGAGTCCAACTCTATTGCATTGCCAAAATCCATGTTGTATATTTGAAGCAGATTGACCTCCTTGCTTCTCTCATGGTACAACTCTCTTCTAGCTAAGCTCCCTTTCTTCTCGATTTGTTTCTGCTTGTGGTTTACTGGATGCAGGGTATTCGGGGAGCAAATGCACCTGGTGCAATAATCGGCAGGGCACTAGAAGGGTTTGGGCCGGATTAGATAGAGTTTTAATTAATGGTGCTGCCTAGAGCTTTAATATCTCGTTCTCAAGGTTAGCCATCTCTCTAGAATTTGTTCTGATCATTCTCCACATTTGCTTGAAATTCTCTCTCCAAATCTTTCTGGACTGAAGCCTTTCAAATTTCAGTAGATGCGGGAATAGCATCATAACTTTTTGAACTTTTACTATAGGTACCATCTCTCGTTAATTTAATCGAAGTCCTTAACACTGGGAAGGGTCGGTACCGTGCCTTTGGTTCAGAAGATCATCTACCGGAGCAATGGGATGACTCTTGTTGAAGGGACAAAAACCAATGGAACTCCAGGGGCCCAAAATCGGATCTCCCATGTTCTCTGAGAAAAGGCCGTGTTGGGGGGAATAAGATTTTTTCCCAAATGACATAAATGCCCCTAAGAAGCCGTACAAATTCCGACCCCGGACGGCCGAAGTCGGCGTCCGACTTCGGAACGCCCGACCTCGAGACCTCCGGCCTAAGAAAAACCCCGATGTTCGAGGTCTACTCTTGTCAGCCACCTACTACGGCCGCGCGCCTCAGAGGTCTGGCCGAGGACCATACCCTGACGCCCCTCTGGCATTTATTACGCATGGTCGCTGTAACTCTCCGGCTTACTCCACAATAAATGCGGATCTCCGCTTACTCCACAATAAATGCGGATCTCCAGCTTACTCCACAATAAATGCGGATCTCCGGCTTACTCCACAATAAATGCGGATCTCCAGCTTACTCCACCATAAATGCGCATGGCTCCTGTCATCTACGGACTCTCAGCTCTCCACGGCAAATCAGCCCAGCAGAGTCTAGTCAACTATGATAAGTCTTCGATCTCGGCCATACCTCCGACACCAATGCAATAATTCGTCTGACAGCGTGCTAGTTCGGGTTATACGACGCCCTCACCGCCGACATCAGGGCAATGATTCGCTTGACCATGCGCCGACCTGAACAACATGCCGAGCCGTACTACGGCCTCGCCCTGTTACATCGCAGGTAAACCAACCCCCGCCTATAAAAGGGAGCCTTGGCCTCTCAGGAGGGGGTTGGAAGATTGATATACTCTACAGACATTATTTATCTCCTTTTCGACACTATTTGCCCCCTCCCTGACTTGAGCGTCGGAGGGCCGGCGCCGGAAAACCCGGCCACCGGTTCGTGTGCAGGCACCCGGACGGAGGGCACCGCCAACTGACGGACCGCCGCTTCGCCACGAGGACCTGCCGCCCCTTCTCTCCGACCGCCCCAGACGGAGGACGCCGCTCGCCGACGGACTGCCGCCCCGCCGTGAGAACTCACCGCCGCTCCCTCTCCTCGACCGAAAACTGCCCCCGGGTCCAATTTCCAGCAACAGTTGGCGCTAGAGGAAGGGCCCGAGTAGCAGTCATGAAGTTGAGAAGTAAGGGAGCCTCTAACATCTCCCGGCGTCCCCCGCAAAGCTCTGGACACTCTGTCCAGAACTCTCCAATTCCTGCTGACCCAGTTCCTCTGGTCCAGCCGGAACAGTTCGACGCCCTGGTACAGCAAGTCCAGGCCTTGGCCGCCGCCGTTCAGAGTTTGCGGCGCGAGGAAGCCTTACCTACGCTCCCCCCACGGGCTCAGGCCCCGCCGGAGTGTCTCCCCAACGGCCCGGTTTTTCCAAGCCAAAACTTGCATGGCTCTTCTAGAGCCAACAACGGAGAACGAGCTTCTCCCCGGAGGGAGTTACCGGGAGAAGGTTTCGATCGGAGACCCCAACTTTCTGAGGCAGAGTCAGCCCCAGATCACCGTGAGCCGGCGCAAACCACGGCGACAATCCCACGGGTGGGGGAGCTCGACCGGAAAGTTGAGCATCTGGAGCGTCAGATTGCGGCGCTCTACAGCAAGAAGGCAAGACAAGAGGGAGACTTTGAGTTCACCACCAAGTCCCCCTTCTCCCGCCAGATCGAGGATGAGCCGGTTCCCGCGAGGTTCAAAATGCCTCAGGTGGAACCCTACAACGGGACGACCGACCCTCTCGACCACCTGGAGAGCTATCGGGCCCTCATGGCCCTACAAGGGTCCTTGGAGGCCATACTCTGCAAGGCCTTCCCAGCGACCCTCCGAGGGACCGCTCGGCTTTGGTTTTCTGGACTGAAGCCGAATACGGTGTCCTCTTTTGAGCAGCTCGGCAGGCAGTTCGCCACCAACTTCGCTGCCAGCCGGCGCCAGCGACGGACGTCGAACTCCCTCCTCGACATCAAACAGAAAGAGGGGGAGTCCCTCAAGGAGTACCTGGACCGCTTCACCGCCGCCACATGGGAGGTTCGCGAGCTAGACCAGTCGATAGCTATGTCGGCTCTGAAGACTGGGGTTCGCTCCTACCGATTCCTCTTTTCCATCGAGAAGAGCTTTCCGGCCGACTTCACTGAAATGTTGGCCCGAGCCCAGAAGTATGCCAAGGCCGAGGAGGCAGTTGCATCTAGGCGGGGGGCAATTGAGCCCGCCTCCAAGAAGCAGAAGAAACGCCGCGAGGAGCGCGGCCGACAAAGGAGCCGATCCCCCCGCTGAGAGAAGAACCTCCCCAGACTGAGAAGTCCGCCCCGACAGCAGAGGCGATCTCAGCAAAGGACCCCTCCTCGGCCGAGGTCCCCACCACGGCCTCGGACGTACCCGGAAAAGTACGAGAACTACACACCCGTCAACGCTCCCCGGGCCGAGATCCTGATGGAAATCGAGGGTCGGGACTTCTTCCGACCCCCGCCTCCTATGCGAGACACGGGATTCCCCCGGAATCCCAGGAAGTATTGCCGCTTCCACCGAGATCGTGGGCACGACACGGAGGACTGCTACCAACTCCGGGATGAGATAGAAGCGCTCATCCGACGGGGAGTACTCAACCGGTTCGTGAGGAACCGACCTGAGGAAAGGAGGCCGGCGGAGAATGTTGCACCAACCGGAAATCCGGGCGACAACAGGCCCATCGCCGGCACCATCAACATGATCGGGCGGGCCTCGGCAGGAACGGCCGCCCAGGGAGCACCCCCGAAGCGCCCACGTACTGGTGAAGCCATCTCATTCTCGGACGAGGACTTAGAAGGGGTCGAAACCCCCCATGATGATGCTGTGGTCATCTCTATGATTGTAAATAGGTTTGATGTAAAGCGTGTCCTAGTTGACAATGGAAGCTCAGCCAACATTTTGTATTATCATGCCTACCAGAAAATGGGATTGACAGAAGGGCATCTCCGGAGAGTCAATGCCCCGTTGGTTGGGTTTACCAGAGATGCAGTCCCGGTTGAGGGTGAGGCCAGCTTCCTTGTCACAGTCGGCCTCGCCCCCCGGGAGAGCACTGTGAGGATGGACCTCCTGGTGGTCCGTCTGCCCTCGGTCTACAACGCCATCCTTGGGGGCCCAGGGCTAAATGCCCTTCGAGCCGTGGTTTCAACTCGCCATTTGCTCATGCGGTTCCCCATCGACCAAGGAGTAGGCGAGGTCCGCGGAGACCAGCTGGTCGCCAAGCAATGCTACATGGCGGCCCACACAGTAAAGCAACCAGCCGAGGCGCCGGACCACCCGATGGGCCCTTCGCTGCCCATAGAAACCCTCGATGCGAGGGACACCCTCTGGAAGAAGCAAGTCGAGCCCGGTGAGCTCCTTATTCAAATCCCACTACAAGAAAATTTTCCTGAGCTAACTGTGCAGGTCGGCTCCGGCCTCGGCGCTCGCGAAAGGGATTGCCTTGTCAGCTTCCTGCGGGACAACGTTGACGTCTTCGCCTGGTCGCCTGCGGACGTGCCGGGAATTGACCCTGGAGTCATGGTCCACCGACTCCAGGTAAGGCCGACCAGCAGGCCTGTAAAGCAGAAGAAAAGAGGCTCTGCTCCGGAACGACAACGGGCGGCAGCTGAAGAGGTGGACAAGCTCCTCGGAGCCGGTTTCATCCGGGAGGTCTCCTACCCGGACTGGCTCGCCAACATAGTCCTCGTAAAGAAGGCCAACGGAAAATGGCGTATGTGCGTGGACTACACCGACTTGAACAAGGCCTGCCCAAAAGACAGCTTCCCCCTTCCGAGCATCGACCAGCTCGTCGACTCCACTTCAGGACACCAACTGCTAACTTTTATGGACGCCTTTTCAGGATACAATCAAATCCGAATGGCGCCAGAAGACGAAGAGAAGACGGCCTTCA